>NC_090935.1:1553497941-1553810933 GCF_040938575.1 Ambystoma mexicanum | reverse complement strand
TTGGAATGGGAAGGACTTGGATATCACATCTCATGCTATAGGGAGGGTCTCAAGTTTGATATTAGAAGCTTTGAGATATCACATCTCATGATATCGGAAGGGTCTCAGGATTGGAATGGGAAGGAGTTGGATATCACATCTCATGATAAAGGAAGGGTCTAAGGTTTGGAAGGGGAAGGATTTGGATATCACATCTCATGTTATATTACGGGTCTCAGGTTTGGTATTAGAAGCATTGAGATATCAAGTCTCATAGTATAGGAAGGGTCTCAGAATTGGAATGGGAAGGAGTTGGATATCCCATCTCATGTTATAGGAAGAGTCTCTGGTTTGGTATTAGAATCATTGAGATATCACATCGCATGCTGTAGGAAGGGTCTAAGGATTGGAATGGGATGGACTTGGATATCACATCTCATGTTATAGGTAGGCTCTCAGGTTTGGTATAAGCATTGAGATATCACATCTCATGCTATAGGAAGGGTCTCAGAATTGGAATGGGAAGGAGTTGGATATCACATCTCAAGCTATAGGAAGGGTCTCAGTATTGGAATGGGAAGGACTTGGATATCACATCTCATGCTATAGGAAGGCTCTCAGGTTTGGAAGGGGAAAGAGTTGGATATCTCATTTCATGTTAGAGGTAGGATCTCAGGTTTGGTATTAGAGGCATTGAGATATCACATCTCATGCTATCAGAAGGGTCTCAGGAATGGAATGGGAAGGAGTTAGATATCACATCTCATGCTAAAGGGAGGGTCTCAGGTTTGGAAGGGGAAGGATTTGGATATCACATCTCATGTTATAGGAAGGATCTCAGGTTTTGTATTAGAAGCATTGAGATATCACATCTCATGCTATCGGAAGGATCTCAGGTTTGGTATTAGAAGCATTGAGATATCACATCTCATGCTATCAGAAGAGTCTCAGGATTGGAATAGGAAGGAGTTGGATATCACATTTCATGCTAAAGGGAGGGTCTCAGGTTTGGAAGGGGAAGGATTTGGATATCACATCTCATGTTATCGGAAGGATCTCACGTTTGGTATTAGAAGTATTGAGATATCATATCTCATGCTATAGGAAGGGTCTCAGGATTGGAATGGGAAGGAGTTGGATATCACATCTCATGCTATAGGGAGGGTCTCAGGATTGGAATGGGAAGGACTTAGATATCACATATCATGCTATAGGGAGGGTCTCAGTTTTGATATTAGAAGCATTGAGATATCACATCTCATGCTATCGGAAGTGTCTCAGGATTGGAATGGGAAGGAGCTGGATATCACATCTCATGCTAAAGGAAGGGTCTCAGGTTTGGAACGGGAAGGATTTGGATATCACATCTCATGTTATAGGAAGGGTCTCAGGTTTGGTATAAGCATTGAGATATCACATCTCTGCTATCGGAAGTGTCTCAGGATTGGAATGGGAAGGAGTTGGATATCCCATCTCATGTTATAGGACGGGTCTCAGGTTTGTTATTAGAATCATTGAGATATCATATTGCATGCTGTAGGAAGGGTCTAAGGGTTGGAATGTGAAGGACTTGGATATCACATCTCATGCTATAGATAGGCTCTTAGGTGTGGAAAGGGAAGGAGTTGGATATCACATTTCATGTTAGAGGAAGGATCTCAGGTTTGGTATTAGAAGCATTGAGATATCACATCTCATGCTATAGGAAGGGTCTCAGGATTGGAATGGGAAGCAGTTGGATATCACATCTCATGCTATAGGAAGGGTCTCAGGTTTGGTATAAGCCTTGAGATATCACATCTCATGCTATAGGACGGGTCTCAGGATTGGAATGGAAGGAGTTGGATATCACATCTCATGTTATAGGAAGGATCTCAGGTTTGGTATTAGAAGCATTGAGACATCACATCTCATGCTATAGGAAGGGTCTCAAGGTTGGAATGGGAAGGAGTTGGATATCACATCTCATCCAATAGGAAGGGTCTCAGGTTTGGAATGGGAAGGAATTCGATATCACATCTCATGTTATAGGAAGGATCTCAGGTTTGGTATTAGAAGCATTGAGATATCACATCTCATGCTATAGGAAGGGTCTCAGGATTGGAATGTGAAGGATTTGGATATCACATCTCATGCTAAAGGAAGGGTCTCAGGTTTGGTAGAAGCATTGAGATATCACGTCGCTGCTATCGGAAGGGTCTCAGGATTGGATTGGGAAGGAGTTGGATATCCCTTCTCATGCTATAGGAAGGGTCTCAGGATTTGAATGGCAAGGAGTTGGATATCACATCTCATGCCATAGGAAGGGACTCAGGTTTGGTATAAGCATTGAGATATCACATCTCTGCTATCGGAAGGGTCTCAGGATTGGATTGGGAAGGAGTTGGATATCCCTTCTCATGCTATAGGAAGTGTCTCAGGTTGGAATGGGAAGGAGTTGGATATCACATCTCATGTTATAGGAAGGGTCTCAGGATTGGAATGGGAAGGATTTGGATATCACATCTCTTGCTATAGGAAGGGTCTCAGGATTGGAATGGGTAGGAGTTGGATATTACTTTCTTGCTATAGGAAGGGTCTCATGTTTGGAATGGGAAGGAGTTGGATATCACATATGCTATAGTTAGTGTCTCAGGTTTGGAACGGGAAGGAGTTGGATATCACATCTCATGTTATAGGAAGGGTCTCAGGTTTGGTATAAGCATTGAGATATCACATCTCTGCTATCGGAAGCGGCTCAGGATTGGAATGGGAAGGAGTTGGATATCCCATCTCATGTTATAGGAAGAGTCTCTGGTTTGGTAATAGAATTATTGAGATATCACATCGCATGCTGTAGGAAGGGTCTAAGGATTGGAATGGGATAGACTTGGATATCACATCTCATGTTATAGGTAGGCTCTCAGGTTTGGTATAAGCATTGAGATATCACATCTCATGCTATAGGGGGGTCTCAGGATTGGAATGGGAAGGAATTGGATATCACATCTCATGCTATAGGAAGGGTCTCAGATTTGGTATAAGCATTGAGATATCACATCTCATGCTATAGGAAGGGTCTCAGGATTGGAATGGGAAGGAATTGGATATCACATCTCATGCTAAAGGAAGGGTCTCAGGATTGGAATGGGAAGGAGTTGTATATGACATCTCAGGCCATAGGAAGGTTCTCAGGTTTGGTATAAGCATTGAGATATCACATCTCTGCTATCGGAAAGGTCTCAGGATTGGAATGGGAAGGAGTTGGATATCCCATCTCATGTTATAGGAAGGGTCTCAGGTTTGGTATTAGAAGCATAGAGATATCACATCTCATGCTATAGGAAGGGTCTCAAGATTGGAATGGGAAGGACTTGGATGTCACATCTCATGCTATAGGGAGGGTCTCAAGTTTGATATTAGAAGCATTGAGATAACAAATCTCATGATATCGGAAGGGTCTCAGGATTGGAATGGGAAGGAGTTGGATATCACATCTCATGATAAAGGAAGGGTCTAAGGTTTGGAAGGGGAAGGATTTGGATATCACATCTCATGTTATAGGACGGGTCTCAGGTTTAATATTAGAAGCATTGAGATATCAAGTCTCATGGTATAAGAAGGGTCTCAGAATTGGAATGGGAAGGAGTTGGATATCACACCTCAAGCTACAGGAAGGGTCTCAGGATTGGAATGGGAAGGAGTTTGATATCACATCTCATGCCATAGTATGGGTCTCAGGTTTGGTAGAAGCATTGGGATATCACATCTCATGCTATCGGAAGGGTATCAGTATTGGATTTGGAAGAAGTTGGATATCCCATCTCATGTTATAGGAATGGTCTCAGGTTGGAATGGGAAGGAGTTGGATATCACATTTCATGTTATAGGAAGGGTCTCAGGATTGGAATGCGAAGGACTTGGATATCATATCTCATGCTATAGGACGGGTCTCAGGTTTGTTATTAGAATCATTGAGATATCATATTGCATGCTATAGGAAGGGTCTCAGGATTGGAATGGGAAGCAGTTGGATATCACATCTCATGCTATAGGAAGGGTCTCAGGTTTGGTATAAGCATTGAGATATCACATCTCATGCTATAGGACGGGTCTCAGGATTGGAATAGAAGGAGTTGGATATCACATCTCATGTTATAGGAAGGATCTCAGGTTTGGTATTAGAAGCATTGAGACATCACATCTCATGCTATAGGAAGGGTCTCAAGGTTGGAATGGGAAGGAGTTGGATATCACATGTCATCCAATAGGAAGGGTCTCAGGTTTGGAATGGGAAGGAATTGGATATCACATCTCATGTTATAGGAAGGATCTCAGGTTTGGTATTAGAAGCATTGAGATATCACATCTCATGCTATAGGAAGGGTCTCAGGATTGGAATGTGAAGGATTTGGATATCACATCTCATGCTAAAGGAAGGGTCTCAGGTTTGGTAGAAGCATTGAGATATCACGTCGCTGCTATCGGAAGGGTCTCAGGATTGGATTGGGAAGGAGTTGGATATCCCTTCTCATGCTATGGGAAGGGTCTCAGGATTTGAATGGCAAGGAGTTGGATATCACATCTCATGCCATAGGAAGGGTCTCAGGTTTGGTATAAGCATTGAGATATCACATCTCTGCTATCGGAAGGGTCTCAGGATTGGATTGGGAAGGAGTTGGATATCCCTTCTCATGCTATAGGAAGTGTCTCAGGTTGGAATGGGAAGGAGTTGGATATCACATCTCATGTTATAGGAAGGGTCTCAGGATTGGAATGGGAAGGATTTGGATATCACATCTCTTGCTATAGGAAGGGTCTCAGGATTGGAATGGGTAGGAGTTGGATATTACTTTCTTGCTATAGGAAGGGTCTCATGTTTGGAATGGGAAGGAGTTGGATATCACATATGCTATAGTTAGTGTCTCAGGTTTGGAACGGGAAGGAGTTGGATATCACATCTCATGTTATAGGAAGGGTCTCAGGTTTGGTATAAGCATTGAGATATCACATCTCTGCTATCGGAAGCGGCTCAGGATTGGAATGGGAAGGAGTTGGATATCCCATCTCATGTTATAGGAAGAGTCTCTGGTTTGGTATTAGAATTATTGAGATATCACATCGCATGCTGTAGGAAGGGTCTAAGGATTGGAATGGGATAGACTTGGATATCACATCTCATGTTATAGGTAGGCTCTCAGGTTTGGTATAAGCATTGAGATATCACATCTCATGCTATAGGAAGGGTCTCAGGATTGGAATGGGAAGGAATTGGATATCACATCTCATGCTATAGGAAGGGTCACAGATTTGGTATAAGCATTGAGATATCACATCTCATGCTAAAGGAAGGGTCTCAGGATTGGAATGGGAAGGAGTTGTATATGACATCTCAGGCCATAGGAAGGTTCTCAGGTTTGGTATAAGCATTGAGATATCACATCTCTGCTATCGGAAAGGTCTCAGGATTGGAATGGGAAGGAGTTGGATATCCCATCTCATGTTATTGGAAGGGTCTCAGGTTTGGTATTAGAAGCATAGAGATATCACATCTCATGCTATAGGAAGGGTCTCAGGATTGGAATGGGAAGGACTTGGATGTCACATCTCATGCTATAGGGAGGGTCTCAAGTTTGATATTAGAAGCATTGAGATAACAAATCTCATGATATCGGAAGGGTCTCAGGATTGGAATGGGAAGGAGTTGGATATCACATCTCATGATAAAGGAAGGGTCTAAGGTTTGGAAGGGGAAGGATTTGGATATCACATCTCATGTTATAGGACGGGTCTCAGGTTTAATATTAGAAGCATTGAGATATCAAGTCTCATGGTATAAGAAGGGTCTCAGAATTGGAATGGGAAGGAGTTGGATATCACACCTCAAGCTATAGGAAGGGTCTCAGGATTGGAATGGGAAGGAGTTTGATATCACATCTCATGCCATAGTATGGGTCTCAGGTTTGGTAGAAGCATTGGGATATCACATCTCATGCTATCGGAAGGGTATCAGTATTGGATTTGGAAGAAGTTGGATATCCCATCTCATGCTATAGGAAGGGTCTCAGGTTGGAATGGGAAGGAGTTGGATATCACATTTCATGTTATAGGAAGGGTCCCAGGATTGGAATGGGAAGGACTTGGATATCATATCTCATGCTATAGGACGGGTCTCAGGTTTGTTATTAGAATCATTGAGATATCATATTGCATGCTATAGGAAGGGTCTCAGGATTGGAATGGGAAGCAGTTGGATATCACATCTCATGCTATAGGAAGGGTCTCAGGTTTGGTATAAGCCTTGAGATATCACATCTCATGCTATAGGACGGGTCTCAGGATTGGAATAGAAGGAGTTGGATATCACATCTCATGTTATAGGAAGGATCTCAGGTTTGGTATTAGAAGCATTGAGACATCACATCTCATGCTATAGGAAGGGTCTCAAGGTTGGAATGGGAAGGAGTTGGATATCACATCTCATCCAATAGGAAGGGTCTCAGGTTTGGAATGGGAAGGAATTGGATATCACATCTCATGTTATAGGAAGGATCTCAGGTTTGGTATTAGAAGCATTGAGATATCACATCTCATGCTATAGGAAGGGTCTCAGGATTGGAATGTGAAGGATTTGGATATCACATCTCATGCTAAAGGAAGGGTCTCAGGTTTGGTAGAAGCATTGAGATATCACGTCGCTGCTATCGGAAGGGTCTCAGGATTGGATTGGGAAGGAGTTGGATATCCCTTCTCATGCTATAGGAAGGGTCTCAGGATTTGAATGGCAAGGAGTTGGATATCACATCTCATGCCATAGGAAGGGTCTCAGGTTTGGTATAAGCATTGAGATATCACATCTCTGCTATCGGAAGGGTCTCAGGATTGGAATGGGAAGGAGTTGGATATCCCTTCTCATGCTATAGGAAGTGTCTCAGGTTGGAATGGGAAGGAGTTGGATATCACATCTCATGTTATAGGAAGGGTCTCAGGATTGGAATGGGAAGGATTTGGATATCACATCTCTTGCTATAGGAAGGGTCTCAGGATTGGAATGGGTAGGAGTTGGATATTACTTTCTTGCTATAGGAAGGGTCTCATGTTTGGAATGGGAAGGAGTTGGATATCACATATGCTATAATTAGTGTCTCAGGTTTGGAACGGGAAGGAGTTGGATATCACATCTCATGTTATAGGAAGGGTCTCAGGTTTGGTATAAGCATTGAGATATCACATCTCTGCTATCGGAAGCGGCTCAGGATTGGAATGGGAAGGAGTTGGATATCCCATCTCATGTTATAGGAAGAGTCTCTGGTTTGGTATTAGAATTATTGAGATATCACATCGCATGCTGTAGGAAGGGTCTAAGGATTGGAATGGGATAGACTTGGATATCACATCTCATGTTATAGGTAGGCTCTCAGGTTTGGTATAAGCATTGAGATATCACATCTCATGCTATAGGAAGGGTCTCAGGATTGGAATGGGAAGGAATTGGATATCACATCTCATGCTATAGGAAGGGTCTCAGATTTGGTATAAGCATTGAGATATCACATCTCATGCTAAAGGAAGGGTCTCAGGATTGGAATGGGAAGGAGTTGTATATGACATCTCAGGCCATAGGAAGGTTCTCAGGTTTGGTATAAGCATTGAGATATCACATCTCTGCTATCGGAAAGGTCTCAGGATTGGAATGGGAAGGAGTTGGATATCCCATCTCATGTTATAGGAAGGGTCTCAGGTTTGGTATTAGAAGCATAGAGATATCACATCTCATGCTATAGGAAGGGTCTCAGGATTGGAATGGGAAGGACTTGGATGTCACATCTCATGCTATAGGGAGGGTCTCAAGTTTGATATTAGAAGCATTGAGATAACAAATCTCATGATATCGGAAGGGTCTCAGGATTGGAATGGGAAGGAGTTGGATATCACATCTCATGATAAAGGAAGGGTCTAAGGTTTGGAAGGGGAAGGATTTGGATATCACATCTCATGTTATAGGACGGGTCTCAGGTTTAATATTAGAAGCATTGAGATATCAAGTCTCATGGTATAAGAAGGGTCTCAGAATTGGAATGGGAAGGAGTTGGATATCACACCTCAAGCTATAGGAAGGGTCTCAGGATTGGAATGGGAAGGAGTTTGATATCACATCTCATGCCATAGTATGGGTCTCAGGTTTGGTAGAAGCATTGGGATATCACATCTCATGCTATCGGAAGGGTATCAGTATTGGATTTGGAAGAAGTTGGATATCCCATCTCATGCTATAGGAAGGGTCTCAGGTTGGAATGGGAAGGAGTTGGATATCACATTTCATGTTATAGGAAGGGTCTCAGGATTGGAATGGGAAGGACTTGGATATCATATCTCATGCTATAGGACGGGTCTCAGGTTTGTTATTAGAATCATTGAGATATCATATTGCATGCTGTAGGAAGGGTTAAGGATTGGAATGGGAAGGACCTGGATATCACATCTCATGCTATAGAACGGCTCTCAGGTTTGGAAAGGGAAGGAGTTGGATATCACATCTCATGTTATAGGATGGATCTCAGGTTTGGTATTAGAAGTATTGAGATATCACATCTCATGTTATCGGAAGGATCTCAGGTTTGGTATTAGAAGTATTGAGATATCACATCTCATGCTATAGGAAGGGTTTCAGGATTGGAATGGGAAGGAGTTGGATATCACATCTCATGCTAAAGGAAGGGTCTCAGGTTTGGTAGAAGCATTGAGATATCACATCTCATGCTATAGGAAGGGTCTCAGGATTGGAATGGGAAGGACTTAGATATCACATATCATGCTATAGGGAGGGTCTCAGTTTTGATATTAGAAGCATTGAGATATCACATCTCATGCTATCGGAAGTGTCTCAGGATTGGAATGGGAAGGAGCTGGATATCACATCTCATGCTAAAGGAAGGGTGTCAGGTTTGGAACGGGAAGGAGTTGGATATCACATCTCATGTTATAGGAAGGGTCTCAGGTTTGGTATAAACATTGAGATATCACATCTCTGCTATCGGAAGTGTCTCAGGATTGGAATGGGAAGGAGCTGGATATCACATCTCATGCTAAAGGAAGGGTGTCAGGTTTGGAACGGGAAGGAGTTGGATATCACATCTCATGTTATAGGACGGGTCTCAGGTTTGTTATTAGAATCATTGAGATATCATATTGCATGCTGTAGGAAGGGTCTAAGGGTTGGAATGTGAAGGACTTGGATATCACATCTCATGCTATAGATAGGCTCTTAGGTTTGGAAAGGGAAGGAGTTGGATCTCACATTTCATGTTAGAGGAAGGATCTCAGGTTTGGTATTAGAAGCATTGAGATATCACATCTCATGCTATAGGAAGGGTCTCAGGATTGGAATGGGAAGGAGTTGGATATCACATCTCATGCTATAGGAAGGGTCTCAGGTTTGGTATAAGCATTGAGATATCACATCTCATGCTATAGGAAGGGTCTCAGGATTGGAATGGAAGGAGTTGGATATCACATCTCATGTTATAGGAAGGATCTCAGGTTTGGTATTAGAAGCATTGAGACATCACATCTCATGCTATAGGAAGGGTCTCAGGATTGGAATGGGAAGGAGTTGGATATCAAATCTCATGCTATAGGAAGCGTCTCAGGATTGGAATGGGAAGGAGTTGAATATGACATCTCATGCCGTAGGAAGGGTCTCAGGTTTGGTATATCACATTGAGATATCACATCTCTGCTATCAAAAGGGTCTCAGGATTGGAATGGGAAGGAGTTGGATATCCCATCTCATGTTATAGGAAGAGTCTCAGGTTTGGTATTAGAAGCATTGAGATATCACATCTCATGCTATAGGAAGTGTCTCAGGATTGGAATGGGAAGGAGTTGGATATCACATCTCATGTTATAGGAAGGGTCTCAGGATTGGAATGGGAAGGATTTGGATATCACATCTCTTGCTATAGGAAGGGTCTCAGGATTGGAATGGGTAGGAGTTGGATATTACTTTCTTGCTATAGGAAGGGTCTCATGTTTGGAATGGGAAGGAGTTGGATATCACATATGCTATAGTTAGTGTCTCAGGTTTGGAACGGGAAGGAGTTGGATATCACATCTCATGTTATAGGAAGGGTCTCAGGTTTGGTATAAGCATTGAGATATCACATCTCTGCTATCGGAAGCGGCTCAGGATTGGAATGGGAAGGAGTTGGATATCCCATCTCATGTTATAGGAAGAGTCTCTGGTTTGGTATTAGAATCATTGAGATATCACATCGCATGCTGTAGGAAGGGTCTAAGGATTGGAATGGGATGGACTTGGATATCACATCTCATGTTATAGGTAGGCTCTCAGGTTTGGTATAAGCATTGAGATATCACATCTCATGCTATAGGAAGGGTCTCAGGATTGGAATGGGAAGGAATTGGATATCACATCTCATGCTATAGGAAGGGTCTCAGATTTGGTATAAGCATTGAGATATCACATCTCATGCTAAAGGAAGGGTCTCAGGATTGGAATGGGAAGGAGTTGTATATGACATCTCAGGCCATAGGAAGGTTCTCAGGTTTGGTATAAGCATTGAGATATCACATCTCTGCTATCGGAAAGGTCTCAGGATTGGAATGGGAAGGAGTTGGATATCCCATCTCATGTTATAGGAAGGGTCTCAGGTTTGGTATTAGAAGCATAGAAATATCACATCTCATGCTATAGGAAGGGTCTCAGGATTGGAATGGGAAGGACTTGGATGTCACATCTCATGCTATAGGGAGGGTCTCAAGTTTGATATTAGAAGCATTGAGATAACAAATCTCATGATATCGGAAGGGTCTCAGGATTGGAATGGGAAGGAGTTGGATATCACATCTCATGATAAAGGAAGGGTCTAAGGTTTGGAAGGGGAAGGATTTGGATATCACATCTCATGTTATAGGACGGGTCTCAGGTTTAATATTAGAAGCATTGAGATATCAAGTCTCATGGTATAAGAAGGGTCTCAGAATTGGAATGGGAAGGAGTTGGATATCACACCTCAAGCTATAGGAAGGGTCTCAGGATTGGAATGGGAAGGAGTTTGATATCACATCTCATGCCATAGTATGGGTCTCAGGTTTGGTAGAAGCATTGGGATATCACATCTCATGCTATCGGAAGGGTATCAGTATTGGATTTGGAAGAAGTTGGATATCCCATCTCATGCTATAGGAAGGGTCTCAGGTTGGAATGGGAAGGAGTTGGATATCACATTTCATGTTATAGGAAGGGTCTCAGGATTGGAATGGGAAGGACTTGGATATCATATCTCATGCTATAGGACGGGTCTCAGGTTTGTTATTAGAATCATTGAGATATCATATTGCATGCTGTAGGAAGGGTCTAAGGATTGGAATGGGAAGGACCTGGATATCACATCTCATGCTATAGAACGGCTCTCAGGTTTGGAAAGGGAAGGAGTTGGATATCACATCTCATGTTATAGGATGGATCTCAGGTTTGGTATTAGAAGTATTGAGATATCACATCTCATGCTATAGGAAGGGTCTCAGGATTGGAATGGGAAGGAGTTGGATATTACATCTCATGCTAAAGGAAGGGTCTCAGGTTTGGTAGAAGCATTGAGATATCACATCTCATGCTATAGGAAGGGTCTCAGGATTGGAATGGGAAGGACTTAGATATCACATATCATGCTATAGGGAGGGTCTCAGTTTTGATATTAGAAGCATTGAGATATCACATCTCATGCTATCGGAAGTGTCTCAGGATTGGAATGGGAAGGAGCTGGATATCACATCTCATGCTAAAGGAAGGGTCTCAGGTTTGGAACGGGAAGGAGTTGGATATCACATCTCATGTTATAGGAAGGGTCTCAGGTTTGGTATAAACATTGAGATATCACATCTCTGCTATCGGAAGTGTCTCAGGATTGGAATGGGAAGGACTTGGATATCACATCTCATGCTATAGATAGGCTCTTAGGTTTGGAAAGGGAAGGAGTTGGATCTCACATTTCATGTTAGAGGAAGGATCTCAGGTTTGGTATTAGAAGCATTGAGATATCACATCTCATGCTATCGGAAGGGTATCGGGATTGGATTTGGAAGGAGTTGGATATCCCATCTCATGCTATAGGAAGGGTCTCAGGTTGGAAAGGGAAAGAGTTGGATATCACATTTCATGTTAGAGGTAGGATCTCAGGTTTGGTATTAGAAGCATTGAGATATCACATCTCATGCTATCAGAAGGATCTCAGGTTTGGTATAGAAGCATTGAGATATCATATCTCATGCTATAGGAAGGGTCTCAGGATTGGAATGGGATGGAGTTGGATATCACATCTCATGTTATAGGACGGGTCTCAGGTTTTTTATTAAAATCATTGAGATATCATATTGCATGCTATAGGAAGGGTCTAAGGATTGGAATGGAAGGAGTTGGATATCACATCTCATGTTAAAGGAAGGATCTCAGGTTTGGTATTAGAAGCATTGAGACATCACATCTCATGCTATAGGAAGGGTCTCAGGATTGGAATGGGATGGAGTTGGATATCACATCTCATGCTATAGGAAGGGTCTCAGGATTGGAATGGGAAGGAGTTGGATATCACATCTCATGTTATAGGAAGGGTCTCAGGTTTGGTATAAACATTGAGATATCACATCTCTACCATCGGAAGTGTCTCAGGATTGGAATGGGAAGGAGTTGGATATCACATCTCATGCTATAGGAAGGCTCTCAGGTTTGCAAGGGGAAAGAGTTGGATATCACATTTCATGTTAGAGGTAGGATCTCAGGTTTGGTATTAGAAGCATTGAGATATCACATCTCATGCTATCAGAAGGATCTCAGGTTTGGTATAGAAGCATTGAGATATCATATCTTATGCTATCAGAAGGGTCTCAGGATTGGAATGGGATGGAGTTGGATATCACATCTCATGCTATAGGAAGGGTCTCAGGATTGGAATGGGAAGGAGTTGGATATCACATCTCATGTTATAGGAAGGGTCTCAGGTTTGGTATAAACATTGAGATATCACATCTCTACCATCGGAAGTGTCTCAGGATTGGAATGGGAAGGAGTTGGATATCCCATCTCATGTTACAGGACGGGTCTCAGGTTTTTTATTAAAATCATTGAGATATCATATTGCATGCTGTAGGAAGGGTCTAAGGATTGGAATGGGAAGGAGTTGGATATTCCCATCTCATGTTATAGGAAGGGTCTCAGGTTTGGTATTAGAAGCATTGAGATATCACATCTCATGCTATAGGAAGGGTCTCAGGATTGGAATGGGAAGGACTTGGATATCACATCTCATGCTATAGGGAGGGTCTCAAGTTTGATAGAAGCATTGAGATATTACATTTCATGATATCGGAAGGGTCTCAAGATTGGAATGGGAAGGAGTTGGATATCACATCTCATGATAAAGGAAGGGTCTAAGGTTTGGAAGGGGAAGGATTTGGATATCACATCTCATGTTATAGGACGGGTCTCAGGTTTGGTATTAGAAGCATTGAGATATCAAGTCTCATGGTATAGGAAGGGTCTCAGGATTAGAATGGGAAGGAGTTTGATATCACATCTCATGCCATAATATGGGTCTCAGGTTTGGTAGAAGCATTGGGATATCACATCTCATGCTATCGGAAGGGTATCGGGATTGGATTTGGAAGGAGTTGGATATCCCATCTCATGCTATAGGAAGGGTCTCAGGTTGGAATGGGAAGGAGTTGGATATCACATCTCATGTTATAGGAAGGGTCTCAGGATTGGAATGGGAAGGACTTGGATAACACATCTCATGCTATAGGAAGGCTCTCAGGTTTGCAAGGGGAAAGAGTTGGATATCACATTTCATGTTAGAGGTAGGATCTCAGGTTTGGTATTAGAAGCATTGAGATATCACATCTCATGCTATCAGAAGGATCTCAGGTTTGGTATAGAAGCATTGAGATATATCTTATGCTATCAGAAGGGTCTCAGGATTGGAATGGGAAGGAGTTGGATATCACATCTCATGCTAAAGGGAGGGTCTCAGGTTTGGAAGGGGAAGGATTTGGATATCACATCTCATGTTATAGGATGGATCTCAGGTTTGGTATTAGAAGTATTGAGATATCACATCTCATGTTATCGGAAGGATCTCAGCTTTGGTATTAGAAGTATTGAGATATCACATCTCATGCTATAGGAAGGGTCTCAGGATTGGAATGGGAAGGAGTTGGATATCACATCTCATGCTAAAGGAAGGGTCTCAGGTTTGGTAGAAGCATTGAGATATCACATCTCATGCTATAGGAAGGGTCTCAGGATTGGAATGGGAAGGACTTAGATATCACATATGCTATAGGGAGGGTCTCAGTTTTGATATTAGAAGCATTGAGATATCACATCTTATGCTATCAGAAGTGTCTCAGGATTGGAATGGGAAGGAGCTGGATATCACATCTCATGCTAAAGGAAGGGTCTCAGGTTTGGAACGGGAAGGAGTTGGATATCACATCTCATGTTATAGGAAGGGTCTCAGGTTTGGTATAAACATTGAGATATCACATCTCTGCTATCGGACGTGTCTCAGGATTGGAATGGGAAGGAGTTGGATATCCCATCTCATGTTATAGGACGGGTCTCAGGTTTTTTATTAGAATCATTGAGATATCATATTGCATGCTGTAGGAAGGGTCTAAGGATTGGAATGGGAAGGACTTGGATATCACATCTCATGCTATAGATAGGCTCTCAGGTTTGGAAAGTGAAGGAGTTGGATATCACATTTCATGTTAGAGGAAGGATCTCAGGTTTGGTATTAGAGGCATTGAGATATCACATCTCATGCTATAGGAAGGGTCTCAGGATTGGAATGGGAAGGAGTTGGATATCACATCTCATGCTATAGGAAGGGTCTCAGGTTTGGTATAAGCATTGAGATATCACATCTCATGCTATAGGAAGGGTCTCAGGATTGGAATGGAAGGAGTTGGATATCACATCTCATGTTATAGGAAGGATCTCAGGTTTGGTATTAGAAGCATTGAGACATCACATCTCATGCTATAGGAAGGGTCTCAGGATTGGAATGGGAAGGAGTTGAATATGACATCTCATGCCGTAGGAAGGGTCTCAGGTTTGGTATAAACATTGAGATATCACATCTCTGCTATCAAAAGGGTCTCAGGATTGGAATTGGAAGGAGTTGGTTATCCCATCTCATGTTATAGGAAGAGTCTCAGGTTTGGTATTAGAAGCATTGAGATATCACATCTCATGCTATAGGAAGTGTCTCAGGATTGGAATGGGAAGGACTTGGATATCACATCTCATGCTATAGGTAGGGTCTCAAGTTTGACATTAGAAGCATTGAGATATCACATCTCATGCTATAGGAAGGGTCTGAGGATTGGAATGGGAAGGAGTTGGATATCACATCTCCTGCTATGGGAAGGGTCTCAGGTTTGGTATAAGCAGTGAGATATCACATCTCATGCTATAGGAAGTGTCTCAGGATTGGAATGGGAAGGAGTTGGATATCACGTCTCATGTTATAGGAAGGATCTCAGGTGTGGTATAAGCATTGAGATATCACATCTCTGCTATCGGAAGGGTCTCAAGATTGGAATGGGAAGGAGTTGGATATTCCCATCTCATGTTATAGGAAGGGTCTCAGGTTTGGTATTAGAAGCATTGAGATATCACATCTCATGCTATAGGAAGGGTCTCAGGATTGGAATGGGAAGGACTTGGATATCACATCTCATGCTATAGGGAGGGTCTCAAGTTTGATATTAGAAGCTTTGAGATATCACATCTCATGATATCGGAAGGGTCTCAGGATTGGAATGGGAAGGAGTTGGATATCACATCTCATGATAAAGGAAGGGTCTAAGGTTTGGAAGGGGAAGGATTTGGATATCACATCTCATGTTATATGACGGGTCTCAGGTTTGGTATTAGAAGCATTGAGATATCAAGTCTCATAGTATAGGAAGGGTCTCATAATTGGAATGGGAAGGAGTTGGATATCCCATCTCATGTTATAGGAAGAGTCTCTGGTTTGGTATTAGAATCATTGAGATATCACATCGCATGCTGTAGGAAGGGTCTAAGGATTGGAATGGGATGGACTTGGATATCACATCTCATATTATAGGTAGGCTCTCAGGTTTGGTATAAGCATTGAGATATCACATCTCATGCTATAGGAAGGGTCTCAATATTGGAATGGGAAGGAATTGGATATCACATCTCAGGCTATAGGAAGGGTCTCAGGATTGGAATGGGAAGGAGTTGGATATCACATCTCATGCTATAGGAAGGGTCTCAGGTTTGGTATAAGCATTGAGATATCACATCTCATGCTATAGGAAGGGTCTCAGGATTGGAATGGAAGGAGTTGGATATCACATCTCATGTTATAGGAAGGATCTCAGGTTTGGTATTAGAAGCATTGAGACATCACATCTCATGCTATAGGAAGGGTCTCAATATTGGAATGGGAAGGAATTGGATATCACATCTCAGGCTATAGGAAGGGTCTCAGGATTGGAATGGGAAGGAGTTGGATATCACATCTCATGCTATAGGAAGGGTCTCAGGTTTGGTATAAGCATTGAGATATCACATCTCATGCTATAGGAAGGGTCTCAGGATTGGAATGGGAAGGAGTTGGATATCAAATCTCATGCTATAGGAAGGGTCTCAGGATTGGAATGGGAAGGAGTTGAATATGACATCTCATGCCGTAGGAAGGGTCTCAGGTTTGGTATAAACATTGAGATATCACATCTCTGCTATCAAAAGGGTCTCAGGATTGGAATTGGAAGGAGTTGGATATCCCATCTCATGTTATAGGAAGAGTCTCAGGTTTGGTATTAGAAGCATTGAGATATCACATCTCATGCTATAGGAAGTGTCTCAGGATTGGAATGGGAAGGACTTGGATATCACATCATATGCTATAGGTAGGGTCTCAAGTTTGACATTAGAAGCATTGAGATATCACATCTCATGCTATAGGAAGGGTCTGAGGATTGGAATGGGAAGGAGTTGGATATCACATCTCCTGCTATGGGAAGGGTCTCAGGTTTGGTATAAGCAGTGAGATATCACATCTCATGCTATAGGAAGTGTTTCAGGATTGGAATGGGAAGGAGTTGGATATCACATCTCATGTTATAGGAAGGATCTCAGGTGTGGTATAAGCATTGAGATATCACATCTCTGCTATCGGAAGGGTCTCAAGATTGGAATGGGAAGGAGTTGGATATTCCCATCTCATGTTATAGGAAGGGTCTCAGGTTTGGTATTAGAAGCATTGAGATATCACATCTCATGCTATAGGAAGGGTCTCAGGATTGGAATGGGAAGGACTTGGATATCACATCTCATGCTATAGGGAGGGTCTCAAGTTTGATATTAGAAGCTTTGAGATATCACATCTCATGATATCGGAAGGGTCTCAGGATTGGAATGGGAAGGAGTTGGATATCACATCTCATGATAAAGGACGGGTCTAAGGTTTGGAAGGGGAAGGATTTGGATATCACATCTCATGTTATATTACGGGTCTCAGGTTTGGTATTAGAAGCATTGAGATATCAAGTCTCATAGTATAGGAAGGGTCTCAGAATTGGAATGGGAAGGAGTTGGATATCCCATCTCATGTTATAGGAAGAGTCTCTGGTTTGGTATTAGAATCATTGAGATATTCACATCGCATGCTGTAGGAAGGGTCTAAGGATTGGAATGGGATGGACTTGGATATCACATCTCATGCTATAGGTAGGCTCTCAGGTTTGGTATAAGCATTGAGATATCACATCTCATGCTATAGGAAGGGTCTCAGAATTGGAATGGGAAGGAGTTGGATACCACATCTCAAGCTATAGGAAGGGTCTCAGTATTGGAATGGGAAGGACTTGGATATCACATCTCATGCTATAGGAAGGCTCTCAGGTTTGGAAGGGGAAAGAGTTGGATATCTCATTTCATGTTAGAGGTAGGATCTCAGGTTTGGTATTAGAGGCATTGAGATATCACATCTCATGCTATCAGAAGGGACTCAGGAATGGAATGGGAAGGAGTTACATATCACATCTCATGCTAAAGGGAGGGTCTCAGGTTTGGAAGGGGAAGGATTTGGATATCACATCTCATGTTATAGGAAGGATCTCAGGTTTGGTATTAGAAGCATTGAGATATCACATCTCATGCTATCGGAAGGATCTCAGGTTTGGTATTAGAAGTATTGAGATATCACATCTCATGCTATCAGAAGAGTCTCAGGATTGGAATAGGAAGGAGTTGGATATCACATTTCATGCTAAAGGGAGGGTCTCAGGTTTGGAAGGGGAAGGATTTGGATATCACATCTCATGTTATCGGAAGGATCTCATGTTTGGTATTAGAAGTATTGAGATAT
This sequence comes from Ambystoma mexicanum, assembly GCF_040938575.1. Lineage (NCBI taxonomy): Eukaryota > Metazoa > Chordata > Amphibia > Caudata > Ambystomatidae > Ambystoma > Ambystoma mexicanum. The sequence goes on along the minus strand of NC_090935.1, from coordinate 1,553,792,544 downwards.
CATATCTCATGCTATAGGAAGGGTCTCAGGATTGGAATGGGAAGGAGTTGGATATCACATCTCATGATATAGGGATGGTCTCAGGATTGGAATGGGAAGGACTTAGATATCACATATCATGCTATAGGGAGGGTCTCAGTTTTGATATTAGAAGCATTGAGATATCACATCTCATGCTATCGGAAGTGTCTCAGGATTGGAATGGGAAGGAGCTGGATATCACATCTCATGCTAAAGGAAGGGTCTCAGGTTTGGAACGAGAAGGATTTGGATATCACATCTCATGTTATAGGAAGGGTCTCAGGTTTGGTATAAGCATTGAGATATCACATCTCTGCTATCGGAAGTGTCTCAGGATTGGAATGGGAAGGAGTTGGATATCCCATCTCATGTTATAGGACGGGTCTCAGGTTTGTTATTAGAATCATTGAGATATCATATTGCATGCTGTAGGAAGGGTCTAAGGGTTGGAATGTGAAGGACTTGGATATCACATCTCATGCTATAGATAGGCTCTTAGGTTTGGAAAGGGAAGGAGTTGGATATCACATTTCATGTTAGAGGAAGGATCTCAGGTTTGGTATTAGAAGCATTGAGATATCACATCTCATGCTATAGGAAGGGTCTCAGGATTGGAATGGGAAGCAGTTGGATATCACATCTCATGCTATAGGAAGGGTCTCAGGTTTGGTATAAGCATTGAGATATCACATCTCATGCTATAGGACGGGTCTCAGGATTGGAATGGAAGGAGTTGGATATCACATCTCATGTTATAGGAAGGATCTCAGGTTTGGTATTAGAAGCATTGAGACATCACATCTCATGCTATAGGAAGGGTCTCAGGGTTGGAATGGGAAGGAGTTGGATATCACATCTCATCCAATAGGAAGGGTCTCAGGTTTGGAATGGGAAGGAATTGGATATCACATCTCATGTTATAGGAAGGATCTCAGGTTTGGTATTAGAAGCATTGAGATATCACATCTCATGCTATAGGAAGGGTCTCAGGATTGGAATGTGAAGGATTTGGATATCACATCTCATGCTAAAGGAAGGGTCTCAGGTTTGGTAGAAGCATTGAGATATCACGTCGCTGCTATCGGAAGGGTCTCAGGATTGGATTGGGAAGGAGTTGGATATCCCTTCTCATGCTATAGGAAGGGTCTCAGGATTTGAATGGCAAGGAGTTGGATATCACATCTCATGCCATAGGAAGGGTCTCAGGTTTGGATTGGGAAGGAGTTGGATATCCCTTCTCATGCTATAGGAAGTGTCTCAGGTTGGAATGGGAAGAAGTTGGATATCACATCTCATGTTATAGGAAGGATCTCAGGATTGGAATGGGAAGGATTTGGATATCACATCTCTTGCTATAGGAAGGGTCTCAGGATTGGAATGGGTAGGAGTTGGATATTACTTTCTTGCTATAGGAAGGGTCTCATGTTTGGAATGGGAAGGAGTTGGATATCACATATGCTATAGTTAGTGTCTCAGGTTTGGAACGGGAAGGAGTTGGATATCACATCTCATGTTATAGGAAGGGTCTCAGGTTTGGTATAAGCATTGAGATATCACATCTCTGCTATCGGAAGCGGCTCAGGATTGGAATGGGAAGGAGTTGGATATCCCATCTCATGTTATAGGAAGAGTCTCTGGTTTGGTATTAGAATCATTGAGATATCACATCGCATGCTGTAGGAAGGGTCTAAGGATTGGAATGGGATGGACTTGGATATCACATCTCATGTTATAGGTAGGCTCTCAGGTTTGGTATAAGCATTGAGATATCACATCTCATGCTATAGGAAGGGTCTCAGGATTGGAATGGGAAGGAATTGGATATCACATCTCAGGCTATAGGAAGGGTCTCAGGATTGGAATGGGAAGGAGTTGGATATCACATCTCATGCTATAGGAAGGGTCTCAGGTTTGGTATAAGCATTGATATATCACATCTCATGCTATAGGAAGGATCTCAGGATTGGAATGGAAGGAGTTGGATATCACATCTCATGTTATAGGAAGGATCTCAGGTTTGGTATTAGAAGCATTGAGACATCACATCTCATGCTATAGGAAGGGTCTCAGGATTGGAATGGGAAGGAGTTGGATATCAAATCTCATGCTATAGGAAGGGTCTCAGGATTGGAATGGGAAGGAGTTGAATATGACATCTCATGCCGTAGGAAGGGTCTCAGGTTTGGTATAAACATTGAGATATCACATCTCTGCTATCAAAAGGGTCTCAGGATTGGAATTGGAAGGAGTTGGATATCCCATCTCATGTTATAGGAAGAGTCTCAGGTTTGGTATTAGAGGAAGTGTCTCAGGATTGGAATGGGAAGGACTTGGATATCACATCTCATGCTATATGTAGGGTCTCAAGTTTGACATTAGAAGCATTGAGATATCACATCTCATGCTATAGGAAGGGTCTGAGGATTGGAATGGGAAGTAGTTGGATATCACATCTCCTGCTATGGGAAGGGTCTCAGGTTTGGTATAAGCAGTGAGATATCACATCTCATGCTATAGGAAGTGTCTCAGGATTGGAATGGGAAGGAGTTGGATATCACATCTCATGTTATAGGAAGGATCTCAGGTGTGGTATAAGCATTGAGATATCACATCTCTGCTATCGGAAGGGTCTCAAGATTGGAATGGGAAGGAGTTGGATATTCCCATCTCATGTTATAGGAAGGGTCTCAGGTTTGGTATTAGAAGCATTGAGATATCACATCTCATGCTATAGGAAGGGTCTCAGGATTGGAATGGGAAGGACTTGGATATCACATCTCATGCTATAGGGAGGGTCTCAAGTTTGATATTAGAAGCTTTGAGATATCACATCTCATGATATCGGAAGGGTCTCAGGATTGGAATGGGAAGGAGTTGGATATCACATCTCATGATAAAGGAAGGGTCTAAGGTTTGGAAGGGGAAGGATTTGGATATCACATCTCATGTTATATTACGGGTCTCAGGTTTGGTATTAGAAGCATTGAGATATCAAGTCTCATAGTATAGGAAGGGTCTCAGAATTGGAATGGGAAGGAGTTGGATATCCCATCTCATGTTATAGGAAGAGTCTCTGGTTTGGTATTAGAATCATTGAGATATTCACATCGCATGCTGTAGGAAGGGTCTAAGGATTGGAATGGGATGGACTTGGATATCACATCTCATGCTATAGGTAGGCTCTCAGGTTTGGTATAAGCATTGAGATATCACATTTCATGCTATAGGAAGGGTCTCAGAATTGGAATGGGAAGGAGTTGGATATCACATCTCAAGCTATAGGAAGGGTCTCAGTATTGGAATGGGAAGGACTTGGATATCACATCTCATGCTATAGGAAGGCTCTCAGGTTTGGAAGGGGAAAGAGTTGGATATCTCATTTCATGTTAGAGGTAGGATCTCAGGTTTGGTATTAGAGGCATTGAGATATCACATCTCATGCTATCAGAAGGGTCTCAGGAATGGAATGGGAAGGAGTTAGATATCACATCTCATGCTAAAGGGAGGGTCTCAGGTTTGGAAGGGGAAGGATTTGGATATCACATCTCATGTTATAGGAAGGATCTCAGGTTTGGTATTAGAAGCATTGAGATATCACATCTCATGCTATCGGAAGGATCTCAGGTTTGGTATTAGAAGCATTGAGATATCACATCTCATGCTATCAGAAGAGTCTCAGGATTGGAATAGGAAGGAGTTGGATATCACATTTCATGCTAAAGGGAGGGTCTCAGGTTTGGAAGGGGAAGGATTTGGATATCACATCTCATGTTATCGGAAGGATCTCACGTTTGGTATTAGAAGTATTGAGATATCATATCTCATGCTATAGGAAGGGTCTCAGGATTGGAATGGGAAGGAGTTAGATATCACATCTCATGCTATAGGGAGGGTCTCAGGATTGGAATGGGAAGGACTTAGATATCACATATCATGCTATAGGGAGGGTCTCAGTTTTGATATTAGAAGCATTGAGATATCACATCTCATGCTATCGGAAGTGTCTCAGGATTGGAATGGGAAGGAGCTGGATATCACATCTCATGCTAAAGGAAGGGTCTCAGGTTTGGAACGAGAAGGATTTGGATATCACATCTCATGTTATAGGAAGGGTCTCAGGTTTGGTATAAGCATTGAGATATCACATCTCTGCTATCGGAAGTGTCTCAGGATTGGAATGGGAAGGAGTTGGATATCCCATCTCATGTTATAGGACGGGTCTCAGGTTTGTTATTAGAATCATTGAGATATCATATTGCATGCTGTAGGAAGGGTCTAAGGGTTGGAATGTGAAGGACTTGGATATCACATCTCATGCTATAGATAGGCTCTTAGGTTTGGAAAGGGAAGGAGTTGGATATCACATTTCATGTTAGAGGAAGGATCTCAGGTTTGGTATTAGAAGCATTGAGATATCACATCTCATGCTATAGGAAGGGTCTCAGGATTGGAATGGGAAGCAGTTGGATATGACATCTCATGCTATAGGAAGGGTCTCAGGTTTGGTATAAGCATTGAGATATCACATCTCATGCTATAGGACGGGTCTCAGGATTGGAATGGAAGGAGTTGGATATCACATCTCATGTTATAGGAAGGATCACAGGTTTGGTATTAGAAGCATTGAGACATCACATCTCATGCTATAGGAAGGGTCTCAGGGTTGGAATGGGAAGGAGTTGGTTATCACATCTCATCCAATAGGAAGGGTCTCAGGTTTGGAATGGGAAGGAATTGGATATCACATCTCATGTTATAGGAAGGATCTCAGGTTTGGTATTAGAAGCATTGAGATATCACATCTCATGCTATAGGAAGGGTCTCAGGATTGGAATGTGAAGGATTTGGATATCACATCTCATGCTAAAGGAAGGGTCTCAGGTTTGGTAGAAGCATTGAGATATCACGTCGCTGCTATCGGAAGGGTCTCAGGATTGGATTGGGAAGGATTTGGATATCCCTTCTCATGCTATAGGAAGGGTCTCAGGATTTGAATGGCAAGGAGTTGGATATCACATCTCATGCCATAGGAAGGGTCTCAGGTTTGGTATAAGCATTGAGATATCACATCTCTGCTATCGGAAGGGTCTCAGGATTGGATTGGGAAGGAGTTGGATATCCCTTCTCATGCTATAGGAAGTGTCTCAGGTTGGAATGGGAAGGAGTTGGATATCACATCTCATGTTATAGGAAGGGTCTCAGGATTGGAATGGGAAGGATTTGGATATCACATCTCTTGCTATAGGAAGGGTCTCAGGATTGGAATGGGTAGGAGTTGGATATTATTTTCTTGCTATAGGAAGGGTCTCATGTTTGGAATGGGAAGGAGTTGGAAATCACATATGCTATAGTTAGTGTCTCAGGTTTGGAACGGGAAGGAGTTGGATATCACATCTCATGTTATAGGAAGGGTCTCAGGTTTGGTATAAGCATTGAGATATCACATCTCTGCTATCAGAAGCGGCTCAGGATTGGAATGGGAAGGAGTTGGATATCCCATCTCATGTTATAGGAAGAGTCTCTGGTTTGGTATTAGAATCATTGAGATATCACATCGCATGCTGTAGGAAGGGTCTAAGGATTGGAATGGGATGGACTTGGATATCACATCTCATGTTATAGGTAGGCTCTCAGGTTTGGTATAAGCATTGAGATATCACATCTCATGCTATAGGAAGGGTCTCAGGATTGGAATGGGAAGGAATTGGATATCACATCTCAGGCTATAGGAAGGGTCTCATGATTGGAATGGGAAGGAGTTGGATATCACATCTCATGCTAGAGGAAGGGTCTCAGGTTTGGTATAAGCATTGAGATATCACATCTCATGCTATAGGAAGGGTCTCAGGATTGGAATGGAAGGAGTTGGATATCACATCTCATGTTATAGGAAGGATCTCAGGTTTGGTATTAGAAGCATTGAGACATCACATCTCATGCTATAGGAAGGGTCTCAGGATTGGAATGGGAAGGAGTTGGATATCAAATCTCATGCTATAGGAAGGGTCTCAGGATTGGAATGGGAAGGAGTTGAATATGACATCTCATGCCGTAGGAAGGGTCTCAGGTTTGGTATAAACATTGAGATATCACATCTCTGCTATCAAAAGGGTCTCAGGATTGGAATTGGAAGGAGTTGGATATCCCATCTCATGTTATAGGAAGAGTCTCAGGTTTGGTATTAGAAGCATTGAGATATCACATCTCATGCTATAGGAAGTGTCTCAGGATTGGAATGGGAAGGACTTGGATATCACATCTCATCCTATAGGTAGGGTCTCAAGTTTGACATTAGAAGCATTGAGATATCACATCTCATGCTATAGGAAGGGTCTGAGGATTGGAATGGGAAGGAGTTGGATATCACATCTCCTGCTATGGGAAGGGTCTCAGGTTTGGTATAAGCATTGAGATATCACATCTCATGCTATAGGACGGGTCTCAGGATTGGAATGGAAGGAGTTGGATATCACATCTCATGTTATAGGAAGGATCACAGGTTTGGTATTAGAAGCATTGAGACATCACATCTCATGCTATAGGAAGGGTCTCAGGGTTGGAATGGGAAGGAGTTGGTTATCACATCTCATCCAATAGGAAGGGTCTCAGGTTTGGAATGGGAAGGAATTGGATATCACATCTCATGTTATAGGAAGGATCTCAGGTTTGGTATTAGAAGCATTGAGATATCACATCTCATGCTATAGGAAGGGTCTCAGGATTGGAATGTGAAGGATTTGGATATCACATCTCATGCTAAAGGAAGGGTCTCAGGTTTGGTAGAAGCATTGAGATATCACGTCGCTGCTATCGGAAGGGTCTCAGGATTGGATTGGGAAGGAGTTGGATATCCCTTCTCATGCTATAGGAAGGGTCTCAGGATTTGAATGGCAAGGAGTTGGATATCACATCTCATGCCATAGGAAGGGTCTCAGGTTTGGATTGGGAAGGAGTTGGATATCCCTTCTCATGCTATAGGAAGTGTCTCAGGTTGGAATGGGAAGAAGTTGGATATCACATCTCATGTTATAGGAAGGATCTCAGGATTGGAATGGGAAGGATTTGGATATCACATCTCTTGCTATAGGAAGGGTCTCAGGATTGGAATGGGTAGGAGTTGGATATTACTTTCTTGCTATAGGAAGGGTCTCATGTTTGGAATGGGAAGGAGTTGGATATCACATATGCTATAGTTAGTGTCTCAGGTTTGGAACGGGAAGGAGTTGGATATCACATCTCATGTTATAGGAAGGGTCTCAGGTTTGGTATAAGCATTGAGATATCACATCTCTGCTATCGGAAGCGGCTCAGGATTGGAATGGGAAGGAGTTGGATATCCCATCTCATGTTATAGGAAGAGTCTCTGGTTTGGTATTAGAATCATTGAGATATCACATCGCATGCTGTAGGAAGGGTCTAAGGATTGGAATGGGATGGACTTGGATATCACATCTCATGTTATAGGTAGGCTCTCAGGTTTGGTATAAGCATTGAGATATCACATCTCATGCTATAGGAAGGGTCTCAGGATTGTAATGGGAAGGAATTGGATATCACATCTCAGGCTATAGGAAGGGTCTCAGGATTGGAATGGGAAGGAGTTGGATATCACATCTCATGCTATAGGAAGGGTCTCAGGTTTGGTATAAGCATTGATATATCACATCTCATGCTATAGGAAGGATCTCAGGATTGGAATGGAAGGAGTTGGATATCACATCTCATGTTATAGGAAGGATCTCAGGTTTGGTATTAGAAGCATTGAGACATCACATCTCATGCTATAGGAAGGGTCTCAGGATTGGAATGGGAAGGAGTTGGATATCAAATCTCATGCTATAGGAAGGGTCTCAGGATTGGAATGGGAAGGAGTTGAATATGACATCTCATGCCGTAGGAAGGGTCTCAGGTTTGGTATAAACATTGAGATATCACATCTCTGCTATCAAAAGGGTCTCAGGATTGGAATTGGAAGGAGTTGGATATCCCATCTCATGTTATAGGAAGAGTCTCAGGTTTGGTATTAGAGGAAGTGTCTCAGGATTGGAATGGGAAGGACTTGGATATCACATCTCATGCTATATGTAGGGTCTCAAGTTTGACATTAGAAGCATTGAGATATCACATCTCATGCTATAGGAAGGGTCTGAGGATTGGAATGGGAAGTAGTTGGATATCACATCTCCTGCTATGGGAAGGGTCTCAGGTTTGGTATAAGCAGTGAGATATCACATCTCATGCTATAGGAAGTGTCTCAGGATTGGAATGGGAAGGAGTTGGATATCACATCTCATGTTATAGGAAGGATCTCAGGTGTGGTATAAGCATTGAGATATCACATCTCTGCTATCGGAAGGGTCTCAAGATTGGAATGGGAAGGAGTTGGATATTCCCATCTCATGTTATAGGAAGGGTCTCAGGTTTGGTATTAGAAGCATTGAGATATCACATCTCATGCTATAGGAAGGGTCTCAGGATTGGAATGGGAAGGACTTGGATATCACATCTCATGCTATAGGGAGGGTCTCAAGTTTGATATTAGAAGCTTTGAGATATCACATCTCATGATATCGGAAGGGTCTCAGGATTGGAATGGGAAGGAGTTGGATATCACATCTCATGATAAAGGAAGGGTCTAAGGTTTGGAAGGGGAAGGATTTGGATATCACATCTCATGTTATATTACGGGTCTCAGGTTTGGTATTAGAAGCATTGAGATATCAAGTCTCATAGTATAGGAAGGGTCTCAGAATTGGAATGGGAAGGAGTTGGATATCCCATCTCATGTTATAGGAAGAGTCTCTGGTTTGGTATTAGAATCATTGAGATATTCACATCGCATGCTGTAGGAAGGGTCTAAGGATTGGAATGGGATGGACTTGGATATCACATCTCATGCTATAGGTAGGCTCTCAGGTTTGGTATAAGCATTGAGATATCACATTTCATGCTATAGGAAGGGTCTCAGAATTGGAATGGGAAGGAGTTGGATATCACATCTCAAGCTATAGGAAGGGTCTCAGTATTGGAATGGGAAGGACTTGGATATCACATCTCATGCTATAGGAAGGCTCTCAGGTTTGGAAGGGGAAAGAGTTGGATATCTCATTTCATGTTAGAGTAGAGGTAGGATCTCAGGTTTGGTATTAGAGGCATTGAGATATCACATCTCATGCTATCAGAAGGGTCTCAGGAATGGAATGGGAAGGAGTTAGATATCACATCTCATGCTAAAGGGAGGGTCTCAGGTTTGGAAGGGGAAGGATTTGGATATCACATCTCATGTTATAGGAAGGATCTCAGGTTTGGTATTAGAAGCATTGAGATATCACATCTCATGCTATCGGAAGGATCTCAGGTTTGGTATTAGAAGCATTGAGATATCACATCTCATGCTATCAGAAGAGTCTCAGGATTGGAATAGGAAGGAGTTGGATATCACATTTCATGCTAAAGGGAGGGTCTCAGGTTTGGAAGGGGAAGGATTTGGATATCACATCTCATGTTATCGGAAGGATCTCACGTTTGGTATTAGAAGTATTGAGATATCATATCTCATGCTATAGGAAGGGTCTCAGGATTGGAATGGGAAGGAGTTAGATATCACATCTCATGCTATAGGGAGGGTCTCAGGATTGGAATGGGAAGGACTTAGATATCACATATCATGCTATAGGGAGGGTCTCAGTTTTGATATTAGAAGCATTGAGATATCACATCTCATGCTATCGGAAGTGTCTCAGGATTGGAATGGGAAGGAGCTGGATATCACATCTCATGCTAAAGGAAGGGTCTCAGGTTTGGAACGAGAAGGATTTGGATATCACATCTCATGTTATAGGAAGGGTCTCAGGTTTGGTATAAGCATTGAGATATCACATCTCTGCTATCGGAAGTGTCTCAGGATTGGAATGGGAAGGAGTTGGATATCCCATCTCATGTTATAGGACGGGTCTCAGGTTTGTTATTAGAATCATTGAGATATCATATTGCATGCTGTAGGAAGGGTCTAAGGGTTGGAATGTGAAGGACTTGGATATCACATCTCATGCTATAGATAGGCTCTTAGGTTTGGAAAGGGAAGGAGTTGGATATCACATTTCATGTTAGAGGAAGGATCTCAGGTTTGGTATTAGAAGCATTGAGATATCACATCTCATGCTATAGGAAGGGTCTCAGGATTGGAATGGGAAGTAGTTGGATATGACATCTCATGCTATAGGAAGGGTCTCAGGTTTGGTATAAGCATTGAGATATCACATCTCATGCTATAGGACGGGTCTCAGGATTGGAATGGAAGGAGTTGGATATCACATCTCATGTTATAGGAAGGATCACAGGTTTGGTATTAGAAGCATTGAGACATCACATCTCATGCTATAGGAAGGGTCTCAGGGTTGGAATGGGAAGGAGTTGGTTATCACATCTCATCCAATAGGAAGGGTCTCAGGTTTGGAATGGGAAGGAATTGGATATCACATCTCATGTTATAGGAAGGATCTCAGGTTTGGTATTAGAAGCATTGAGATATCACATCTCATGCTATAGGAAGGGTCTCAGGATTGGAATGTGAAGGATTTGGATATCACATCTCATGCTAAAGGAAGGGTCTCAGGTTTGGTAGAAGCATTGAGATATCACGTCGCTGCTATCGGAAGGGTCTCAGGATTGGATTGGGAAGGAGTTGGATATCCCTTCTCATGCTATAGGAAGGGTCTCAGGATTTGAATGGCAAGGAGTTGGATATCACATCTCATGCCATAGGAAGGGTCTCAGGTTTGGTATAAGCATTGAGATATCACATCTCTGCTATCGGAAGGGTCTCAGGATTGGATTGGGAAGGAGTTGGATATCCCTTCTCATGCTATAGGAAGTGTCTCAGGTTGGAATGGGAAGGAGTTGGATATCACATCTCATGTTATAGGAAGGGTCTCAGGATTGGAATGGGAAGGATTTGGATATCACATCTCTTGCTATAGGAAGGGTCTCAGGATTGGAATGGGTAGGAGTTGGATATTATTTTCTTGCTATAGGAAGGGTCTCATGTTTGGAATGGGAAGGAGTTGGATATCACATATGCTATAGTTAGTGTCTCAGGTTTGGAACGGGAAGGAGTTGGATATCACATCTCATGTTATAGGAAGGGTCTCAGGTTTGGTATAAGCATTGAGATATCACATCTCTGCTATCAGAAGCGGCTCAGGATTGGAATGGGAAGGAGTTGGATATCCCATCTCATGTTATAGGAAGAGTCTCTGGTTTGGTATTAGAATCATTGAGATATCACATCGCATGCTGTAGGAAGGGTCTAAGGATTGGAATGGGATGGACTTGGATATCACATCTCATGTTATAGGTAGGCTCTCAGGTTTGGTATAAGCATTGAGATATCACATCTCATGCTATAGGAAGGGTCTCAGGATTGGAATGGGAAGGAATTGGATATCACATCTCAGGCTATAGGAAGGGTCTCAGGATTGGAATGGGAAGGAGTTGGATATCACATCTCATGCTAGAGGAAGGGTCTCAGGTTTGGTATAAGCATTGAGATATCACATCTCATGCTATAGGAAGGGTCTCAGGATTGGAATGGAAGGAGTTGGATATCACATCTCATGTTATAGGAAGGATCTCAGGTTTGGTATTAGAAGCATTGAGACATCACATCTCATGCTATAGGAAGGGTCTCAGGATTGGAATGGGAAGGAGTTGGATATCAAATCTCATGCTATAGGAAGAGTCTCAGGATTGGAATGGGAAGGAGTTGAATATGACATCTCATGCCGTAGGAAGGGTCTCAGGTTTGGTATAAACATTGAGATATCACATCTCTGCTATCAAAAGGGTCTCAGGATTGGAATTGGAAGGAGTTGGATATCCCATCTCATGCTATAGGAAGTGTCTCAGGATTGGAATGGGAAGGACTTGGATATCACATCTCATCCTATAGGTAGGGTCTCAAGTTTGACATTAGAAGCATTGAGATATCACATCTCATGCTATAGGAAGGGTCTGAGGATTGGAATGGGAAGGAGTTGGATATCACATCTCCTGCTATGGGAAGGGTCTCAGGTTTGGTATAAGCAGTGAGATATCACATCTCATGCTATAGGAAGTGTCTCAGGATTGGAATGGGAAGGAGTTGGATATCACATCTCATGTTATAGGAAGGATCTCAGGTGTGGTATAAGCATTGAGATATCACATCTCTGCTATCGGAAGGGTCTCAAGATTGGAATGGGAAGGAGTTGGATATTCCCATCTCATGTTATAGGAAGGGTCTCAGGTTTGGTATTAGAAGCATTGAGATATCACATCTCATGCTATAGGAAGGGTCTCAGGATTGGAATGGGAAGGACTTGGTTATCACATCTCATGCTATAGGGAGGGTCTCAAGTTTGATATTAGAAGCTTTGAGATATCACATCTCATGATATCGGAAGGGTCTCAGGATTGGAATGGGAAGGAGTTGGATATCACATCTCATGATAAAGGACGGGTCTAAGGTTTGGAAGGGGAAGGATTTGGATATCACATCTCATGTTATATTACGGGTCTCAGGTTTGGTATTAGAAGCATTGAGATATCAAGTCTCATAGTATAGGAAGGGTCTCAGAATTGGAATGGGAAGGAGTTGGATATCCCATCTCATGTTATAGGAAGAGTCTCTGGTTTGGTATTAGAATCATTGAGATATTCACATCGCATGCTGTAGGAAGGGTCTCAGAATTGGAATGGGAAGGAGTTGGATATCACATCTCAAGCTATAGGAAGGGTCTCAGTATTGGAATGGGAAGGACTTGGATATCACATCTCATGCTATAGGAAGGCTCTCAGGTTTGGAAGGGGAAAGAGTTGGATATCTCATTTCATGTTAGAGGTAGGATCTCAGGTTTGGTATTAGAGGCATTGAGATATCACATCTCATGCTATCAGAAGGGTCTCAGGAATGGAATGGGAAGGAGTTAGATATCACATCTCATGCTAAAGGGAGGGTCTCGGGTTTGGAAGGGGAAGGATTTGGATATCACATCTCATGTTATAGGAAGGGTCTCAGGTTTGGTATAAACATTGAGATATCACATCTCTACCATCGGAAGTGTCTCAGGATTGGAATGGGAAGGAGTTGGATATCACATCTCATGCTATAGGAAGGCTCTCAGGTTTGCAAGGGGAAAGAGTTGGATATCACATTTCATGTTAGAGGTAGGATCTCAGGTTTGGTATTAGAAGCATTGAGATATCACATCTCATGCTATCAGAAGGATCTCAGGTTTGGTATAGAAGCATTGAGATATCATATCTTATGCTATCAGAAGGGTCTCAGGATTGGAATGGGATGGAGTTGGATATCACATCTCATGCTATAGGAAGGGTCTCAGGATTGGAATGGGAAGGAGTTGGATATCACATCTCATGTTATAGGAAGGGTCTCAGGTTTGGTATAAACATTGAGATATCACATCTCTACCATCGGAAGTGTCTCAGGATTGGAATGGGAAGGAGTTGGATATCCCATCTCATGTTATAGGACGGGTCTCAGGTTTTTTATTAAAATCATTGAGATATCATATTGCATGCTGTAGGAAGGGTCTAAGGATTGGAATGGGAAGGAGTTGGATATTCCCATCTCATGTTATAGGAAGGGTCTCAGGTTTGGTATTAGAAGCATTGAGATATCACATCTCATGCTATAGGAAGGGTCTCAGGATTGGAATGGGAAGGACTTGGATATCACATCTCATGCTATAGGGAGGGTCTCAAGTTTGATAGAAGCATTGAGATATTACATTTCATGATATCGGAAGGGTCTCAAGATTGGAATGGGAAGGAGTTGGATATCACATCTCATGATAAAGGAAGGGTCTAAGGTTTGGAAGGGGAAGGATTTGGATATCACATCTCATGTTATAGGACGGGTCTCAGGTTTGGTATTAGAAGCATTGAGATATCAAGTCTCATGGTATAGGAAGGGTCTCAGGATTAGAATGGGAAGGAGTTTGATATCACATCTCATGCCATAATATGGGTCTCAGGTTTGGTAGAAGCATTGGGATATCACATCTCATGCTATCGGAAGGGTATCGGGATTGGATTTGGAAGGAGTTGGATATCCCATCTCATGCTATAGGAAGGGTCTCAGGTTGGAATGGGAAGGAGTTGGATATCACATCTCATGTTATAGGAAGGGTCTCAGGATTGGAATGGGAAGGACTTGGATATCACATCTCATGCTATAGGAAGGCTCTCAGGTTTGCAAGGGGAAAGAGTTGGATATCACATTTCATGTTAGAGGTAGGATCTCAGGTTTGGTATTAGAAGCATTGAGATATCACATCTCATGCTATCAGAAGGATCTCAGGTTTGGTATAGAAGCATTGAGATATATCTTATGCTATCAGAAGGGTCTCAGGATTGGAATGGGAAGGAGTTGGATATCACATCTCATGCTAAAGGGAGGGTCTCAGGTTTGGAAGGGGAAGGATTTGGATATCACATCTCATGTTATAGGATGGATCTCAGGTTTGGTATTAGAAGTATTGAGATATCACATCTCATGTTATCGGAAGGATCTCAGCTTTGGTATTAGAAGTATTGAGATATCACATCTCATGCTATAGGAAGGGTCTCAGGATTGGAATGGGAAGGAGTTGGATATCACATCTCATGCTAAAGGAAGGGTCTCAGGTTTGGTAGAAGCATTGAGATATCACATCTCATGCTATAGGAAGGGTCTCAGGATTGGAATGGGAAGGACTTAGATATCACATATGCTATAGGGAGGGTCTCAGTTTTGATATTAGAAGCATTGAGATATCACATCTTATGCTATCAGAAGTGTCTCAGGATTGGAATGGGAAGGAGCTGGATATCACATCTCATGCTAAAGGAAGGGTCTCAGGTTTGGAACGGGAAGGAGTTGGATATCACATCTCATGTTATAGGAAGGGTCTCAGGTTTGGTATAAACATTGAGATATCACATCTCTGCTATCGGACGTGTCTCAGGATTGGAATGGGAAGGAGTTGGATATCCCATCTCATGTTATAGGACGGGTCTCAGGTTTTTTATTAGAATCATTGAGATATCATATTGCATGCTGTAGGAAGGGTCTAAGGATTGGAATGGGAAGGACTTGGATATCACATCTCATGCTATAGATAGGCTCTCAGGTTTGGAAAGTGAAGGAGTTGGATATCACATTTCATGTTAGAGGAAGGATCTCAGGTTTGGTATTAGAGGCATTGAGATATCACATCTCATGCTATAGGAAGGGTCTCAGGATTGGAATGGGAAGGAGTTGGATATCACATCTCATGCTATAGGAAGGGTCTCAGGTTTGGTATAAGCATTGAGATATCACATCTCATGCTATAGGAAGGGTCTCAGGATTGGAATGGAAGGAGTTGGATATCACATCTCATGTTATAGGAAGGATCTCAGGTTTGGTATTAGAAGCATTGAGACATCACATCTCATGCTATAGGAAGGGTCTCAGGATTGGAATGGGAAGGAGTTGAATATGACATCTCATGCCGTAGGAAGGGTCTCAGGTTTGGTATAAACATTGAGATATCACATCTCTGCTATCAAAAGGGTCTCAGGATTGGAATTGGAAGGAGTTGGATATCCCATCTCATGTTATAGGAAGAGTCTCAGGTTTGGTATTAGAAGCATTGAGATATCACATCTCATGCTATAGGAAGTGTCTCAGGATTGGAATGGGAAGGACTTGGATATCACATCTCATGCTATAGGTAGGGTCTCAAGTTTGACATTAGAAGCATTGAGATATCACATCTCATGCTATAGGAAGGGTCTGAGGATTGGAATGGGAAGGAGTTGGATATCACATCTCCTGCTATGGGAAGGGTCTCAGGTTTGGTATAAGCAGTGAGATATCACATCTCATGCTATAGGAAGTGTCTCAGGATTGGAATGGGAAGGAGTTGGATATCACATCTCATGTTATAGGAAGGATCTCAGGTGTGGTATAAGCATTGAGATATCACATCTCTGCTATCGGAAGGGTCTCAAGATTGGAATGGGAAGGAGTTGGATATTCCCATCTCATGTTATAGGAAGGGTCTCAGGTTTGGTATTAGAAGCATTGAGATATCACATCTCATGCTATAGGAAGGGTCTCAGGATTGGAATGGGAAGGACTTGGATATCACATCTCATGCTATAGGGAGGGTCTCAAGTTTGATATTAGAAGCTTTGAGATATCACATCTCATGATATCGGAAGGGTCTCAGGATTGGAATGGGAAGGAGTTGGATATCACATCTCATGATAAAGGAAGGGTCTAAGGTTTGGAAGGGGAAGGATTTGGATATCACATCTCATGTTATATGACGGGTCTCAGGTTTGGTATTAGAAGCATTGAGATATCAAGTCTCATAGTATAGGAAGGGTCTCATAATTGGAATGGGAAGGAGTTGGATATCCCATCTCATGTTATAGGAAGAGTCTCTGGTTTGGTATTAGAATCATTGAGATATCACATCGCATGCTGTAGGAAGGGTCTAAGGATTGGAATGGGATGGACTTGGATATCACATCTCATATTATAGGTAGGCTCTCAGGTTTGGTATAAGCATTGAGATATCACATCTCATGCTATAGGAAGGGTCTCAATATTGGAATGGGAAGGAATTGGATATCACATCTCAGGCTATAGGAAGGGTCTCAGGATTGGAATGGGAAGGAGTTGGATATCACATCTCATGCTATAGGAAGGGTCTCAGTTTTGGTATAAGCATTGAGATATCACATCTCATGCTATAGGAAGGGTCTCAGGATTGGAATGGAAGGAGTTGGATATCACATCTCATGTTATAGGAAGGATCTCAGGTTTGGTATTAGAAGCATTGAGACATCACATCTCATGCTATAGGAAGGGTCTCAATATTGGAATGGGAAGGAATTGGATATCACATCTCAGGCTATAGGAAGGGTCTCAGGATTGGAATGGGAAGGAGTTGGATATCACATCTCATGCTATAGGAAGGGTCTCAGGTTTGGTATAAGCATTGAGATATCACATCTCATGCTATAGGAAGGGTCTCAGGATTGGAATGGGAAGGAGTTGGATATCAAATCTCATGCTATAGGAAGGGTCTCAGGATTGGAATGGGAAGGAGTTGAATATGACATCTCATGCCGTAGGAAGGGTCTCAGGTTTGGTATAAACATTGAGATATCACATCTCTGCTATCAAAAGGGTCTCAGGATTGGAATTGGAAGGAGTTGGATATCCCATCTCATGTTATAGGAAGAGTCTCAGGTTTGGTATTAGAAGCATTGAGATATCACATCTCATGCTATAGGAAGTGTCTCAGGATTGGAATGGGAAGGACTTGGATATCACATCATATGCTATAGGTAGGGTCTCAAGTTTGACATTAGAAGCATTGAGATATCACATCTCATGCTATAGGAAGGGTCTGAGGATTGGAATGGGAAGGAGTTGGATATCACATCTCCTGCTATGGGAAGGGTCTCAGGTTTGGTATAAGCAGTGAGATATCACATCTCATGCTATAGGAAGTGTTTCAGGATTGGAATGGGAAGGAGTTGGATATCACATCTCATGTTATAGGAAGGATCTCAGGTGTGGTATAAGCATTGAGATATCACATCTCTGCTATCGGAAGGGTCTCAAGATTGGAATGGGAAGGAGTTGGATATTCCCATCTCATGTTATAGGAAGGGTCTCAGGTTTGGTATTAGAAGCATTGAGATATCACATCTCATGCTATAGGAAGGGTCTCAGGATTGGAATGGGAAGGACTTGGATATCACATCTCATGCTATAGGGAGGGTCTCAAGTTTGATATTAGAAGCTTTGAGATATCACATCTCATGATATCGGAAGGGTCTCAGGATTGGAATGGGAAGGAGTTGGATATCACATCTCATGATAAAGGACGGGTCTAAGGTTTGGAAGGGGAAGGATTTGGATATCACATCTCATGTTATATTACGGGTCTCAGGTTTGGTATTAGAAGCATTGAGATATCAAGTCTCATAGTATAGGAAGGGTCTCAGAATTGGAATGGGAAGGAGTTGGATATCCCATCTCATGTTATAGGAAGAGTCTCTGGTTTGGTATTAGAATCATTGAGATATTCACATCGCATGCTGTAGGAAGGGTCTAAGGATTGGAATGGGATGGACTTGGATATCACATCTCATGCTATATGTAGGCTCTCAGGTTTGGTATAAGCATTGAGATATCACATCTCATGCTATAGGAAGGGTCTCAGAATTGGAATGGGAAGGAGTTGGATATCACATCTCAAGCTATAGGAAGGGTCTCAGTATTGGAATGGGAAGGACTTGGATATCACATCTCATGCTATAGGAAGGCTCTCAGGTTTGGAAGGGGAAAGAGTTGGATATCTCATTTCATGTTAGAGGTAGTATCTCAGGTTTGGTATTAGAGGCATTGAGATATCACATCTCATGCTATCAGAAGGGACTCAGGAATGGAATGGGAAGGAGTTACATATCACATCTCATGCTAAAGGGAGGGTCTCAGGTTTGGAAGGGGAAGGATTTGGATATCACATCTCATGTTATAGGAAGGATCTCAGGTTTGGTATTAGAAGCATTGAGATATCACATCTCATGCTATCGGAAGGATCTCAGGTTTGGTATTAGAAGCATTGAGATATCACATCTCATGCTATCAGAAGAGTCTCAGGATTGGAATAGGAAGGAGTTGGATATCACATTTCATGCTAAAGGGAGGGTCTCAGGTTTGGAAGGGGAAGGATTTGGATATCACATCTCATGTTATCGGAAGGATCTCATGTTTGGTATTAGAAGTATTGAGATATCATATCTCATGCTATAGGAAGGGTCTCAGGATTGGAATGGGAAGGAGTTGGATATCACATCTCATGATATAGGGAGGGTCTCAGGATTGGAATGGGAAGGACTTAGATATCACATATCATGCTATAGGGAGGGTCTCAGTTTTGATATTAGAAGCATTGAGATATCACATCTCATGCTATCGGAAGTGTCTCAGGATTGGAATGGGAAGGAGCTGGATATCACATCTCATGCTAAAGGAAGGGTCTCAGGTTTGGAACGAGAAGGATTTGGATATCACATCTCATGTTATAGGAAGGGTCTCAGGTTTGGTATAAGCATTGAGATATCACATCTCTGCTATCGGAAGTGTCTCAGGATTGGAATGGGAAGGAGTTGGATATCCCATCTCATGTTATAGGACGGGTCTCAGGTTTGTTATTAGAATCATTGAGATATCATATTGCATGCTGTAGGAAGGGTCTAAGGGTTGGAATGTGAAGGACTTGGATATCACATCTCATGCTATAGATAGGCTCTTAGGTTTGGAAAGGGAAGGAGTTGGATATCACATTTCATGTTAGAGGAAGGATCTCAGGTTTGGTATTAGAAGCATTGAGATATCACATCTCATGCTATAGGAAGGGTCTCAGGATTGGAATGGGAAGCAGTTGGATATCACATCTCATGCTATAGGAAGGGTCTCAGGTTTGGTATAAGCATTGAGATATCACATCTCATGCTATAGGACGGGTCTCAGGATTGGAATGGAAGGAGTTGGATATCACATCTCATGTTATAGGAAGGATCTCAGGTTTGGTATTAGAAGCATTGAGACATCACATCTCATGCTATAGGAAGGGTCTCAGGGTTGGAATGGGAAGGAGTTGGATATCACATCTCATCCAATAGGAAGGGTCTCAGGTTTGGAATGGGAAGGAATTGGATATCACATCTCATGTTATAGGAAGGATCTCAGGTTTGGTATTAGAAGCATTGAGATATCACATCTCATGCTATAGGAAGGGTCTCAGGATTGGAATGTGAAGGATTTGGATATCACATCTCATGCTAAAGGAAGGGTCTCAGGTTTGGTAGAAGCATTGAGATATCACGTCGCTGCTATCGGAAGGGTCTCAGGATTGGATTGGGAAGGAGTTGGATATCCCTTCTCATGCTATAGGAAGGGTCTTAGGATTTGAATGGCAAGGAGTTGGATATCACATCTCATGCCATAGGAAGGGTCTCAGGTTTGGATTGGGAAGGAGTTGGATATCCCTTCTCATGCTATAGGAAGTGTCTCAGGTTGGAATGGGAAGAAGTTGGATATCACATCTCATGTTATAGGAAGGATCTCAGGATTGGAATGGGAAGGATTTGGATATCACATCTCTTGCTATAGGAAGGGTCTCAGGATTGGAATGGGTAGGAGTTGGATATTACTTTCTTGCTATAGGAAGGGTCTCATGTTTGGAATGGGAAGGAGTTGGATATCACATATGCTATAGTTAGTGTCTCAGGTTTGGAACGGGAAGGAGTTGGATATCACATCTCATGTTATAGGAAGGGTCTCAGGTTTGGTATAAGCATTGAGATATCACATCTCTGCTATCGGAAGCGGCTCAGGATTGGAATGGGAAGGAGTTGGATATCCCATCTCATGTTATAGGAAGAGTCTCTGGTTTGGTATTAGAATCATTGAGATATCACATCGCATGCTGTAGGAAGGGTCTAAGGATTGGAATGGGATGGACTTGGATATCACATCTCATGTTATAGGTAGGCTCTCAGGTTTGGTATAAGCATTGAGATATCACATCTCATGCTATAGGAAGGGTCTCAGGATTGGAATGGGAAGGAATTGGATATCACATCTCAGGCTATAGGAAGGGTCTCAGGATTGGAATGGGAAGGAGTTGGATATCACATCTCATGCTATAGGAAGGGTCTCAGGTTTGGTATAAGCATTGATATATCACATCTCATGCTATAGGAAGGATCTCAGGATTGGAATGGAAGGAGTTGGATATCACATCTCATGTTATAGGAAGGATCTCAGGTTTGGTATTAGAAGCATTGAGACATCACATCTCATGCTATAGGAAGGGTCTCAGGATTGGAATGGGAAGGAGTTGGATATCAAATCTCATGCTATAGGAAGGGTCTCAGGATTGGAATGGGAAGGAGTTGAATATGACATCTCATGCCGTAGGAAGGGTCTCAGGTTTGGTATAAACATTGAGATATCACATCTCTGCTATCAAAAGGGTCTCAGGATTGGAATTGGAAGGAGTTGGATATCCCATCTCATGTTATAGGAAGAGTCTCAGGTTTGGTATTAGAAGCATTGAGATATCACATCTCATGCTATAGGAAGGGTCTGAGGATTGGAATGGGAAGTAGTTGGATATCACATCTCCTGCTATGGGAAGGGTCTCAGGTTTGGTATAAGCAGTGAGATATCACATCTCATGCTATAGGAAGTGTCTCAGGATTGGAATGGGAAGGAGTTGGATATCACATCTCATGTTATAGGAAGGATCTCAGGTGTGGTATAAGCATTGAGATATCACATCTCTGCTATCGGAAGGGTCTCAAGATTGGAATGGGAAGGAGTTGGATATTCCCATCTCATGTTATAGGAAGGGTCTCAGGTTTGGTATTAGAAGCATTGAGATATCACATCTCATGCTATAGGAAGGGTCTCAGGATTGGAATGGGAAGGACTTGGATATCACATCTCATGCTATAGGGAGGGTCTCAAGTTTGATATTAGAAGCTTTGAGATATCACATCTCATGATATCGGAAGGGTCTCAGGATTGGAATGGGAAGGAGTTGGATATCACATCTCATGATAAAGGAAGGGTCTAAGGTTTGGAAGGGGAAGGATTTGGATATCACATCTCATGTTATATTACGGGTCTCAGGTTTGGTATTAGAAGCATTGAGATATCAAGTCTCATAGTATAGGAAGGGTCTCAGAATTGGAATGGGAAGGAGTTGGATATCCCATCTCATGTTATAGGAAGAGTCTCTGGTTTGGTATTAGAATCATTGAGATATTCACATCGCATGCTGTAGGAAGGGTCTAAGGATTGGAATGGGATGGACTTGGATATCACATCTCATGCTATAGGTAGGCTCTCAGGTTTGGTATAAGCATTGAGATATCACATTTCATGCTATAGGAAGGGTCTCAGAATTGGAATGGGAAGGAGTTGGATATCACATCTCAAGCTATAGGAAGGGTCTCAGTATTGGAATGGGAAGGACTTGGATATCACATCTCATGCTATAGGAAGGCTCTCAGGTTTGGAAGGGGAAAGAGTTGGATATCTCATTTCATGTTAGAGGTAGGATCTCAGGTTTGGTATTAGAGGCATTGAGATATCACATCTCATGCTATCAGAAGGGTCTCAGGAATGGAATGGGAAGGAGTTAGATATCACATCTCATGCTAAAGGGAGGGTCTCAGGTTTGGAAGGGGAAGGATTTGGATATCACATCTCATGTTATAGGAAGGATCTCAGGTTTGGTATTAGAAGCATTGAGATATCACATCTCATGCTATCGGAAGGATCTCAGGTTTGGTATTAGAAGCATTGAGATATCACATCTCATGCTATCAGAAGAGTCTCAGGATTGGAATAGGAAGGAGTTGGATATCACATTTCATGCTAAAGGGAGGGTCTCAGGTTTGGAAGGGGAAGGATTTGGATATCACATCTCATGTTATCGGAAGGATCTCACGTTTGGTATTAGAAGTATTGAGATATCATATCTCATGCTATAGGAAGGGTCTCAGGATTGGAATGGGAAGGAGTTAGATATCACATCTCATGCTATAGGGAGGGTCTCAGGATTGGAATGGGAAGGACTTAGATATCACATATCATGCTATAGGGAGGGTCTCAGTTTTGATATTAGAAGCATTGAGATATCACATCTCATGCTATCGGAAGTGTCTCAGGATTGGAATGGGAAGGAGCTGGATATCACATCTCATGCTAAAGGAAGGGTCTCAGGTTTGGAACGAGAAGGATTTGGATATCACATCTCATGTTATAGGAAGGGTCTCAGGTTTGGTATAAGCATTGAGATATCACATCTCTGCTATCGGAAGTGTCTCAGGATTGGAATGGGAAGGAGTTGGATATCCCATCTCATGTTATAGGACGGGTCTCAGGTTTGTTATTAGAATCATTGAGATATCATATTGCATGCTGTAGGAAGGGTCTAAGGGTTGGAATGTGAAGGACTTGGATATCACATCTCATGCTATAGATAGGCTCTTAGGTTTGGAAAGGGAAGGAGTTGGATATCACATTTCATGTTAGAGGAAGGATCTCAGGTTTGGTATTAGAAGCATTGAGATATCACATCTCATGCTATAGGAAGGGTCTCAGGATTGGAATGGGAAGCAGTTGGATATGACATCTCATGCTATAGGAAGGATCTCAGGTTTGGTATAAGCATTGAGATATCACATCTCATGCTATAGGACGGGTCTCAGGATTGGAATGGAAGGAGTTGGATATCACATCTCATGTTATAGGAAGGATCACAGGTTTGGTATTAGAAGCATTGAGATATCACATCTCATGCTATAGGAAGGGTCTCAGGATTGGAATGTGAAGGATTTGGATATCACATCTCATGCTAAAGGAAGGGTCTCAGGTTTGGTAGAAGCATTGAGATATCACGTCGCTGCTATCGGAAGGGTCTCAGGATTGGATTGGGAAGGAGTTGGATATCCCTTCTCATGCTATAGGAAGGGTCTCAGGATTTGAATGGCAAGGAGTTGGATATCACATCTCATGCCATAGGAAGGGTCTCAGGTTTGGTATAAGCATTGAGATATCACATCTCTGCTATCGGAAGGGTCTCAGGATTGGATTGGGAAGGAGTTGGATATCCCTTCTCATGCTATAGGAAGTGTCTCAGGTTGGAATGGGAAGGAGTTGGATATCACATCTCATGTTATAGGAAGGGTCTCAGGATTGGAATGGGAAGGATTTGGATATCACATCTCTTGCTATAGGAAGGGTCTCAGGATTGGAATGGGTAGGAGTTGGATATTATTTTCTTGCTATAGGAAGGGTCTCATGTTTGGAATGGGAAGGAGTTGGATATCACATATGCTATAGTTAGTGTCTCAGGTTTGGAACGGGAAGGAGTTGGATATCACATCTCATGTTATAGGAAGGGTCTCAGGTTTGGTATAAGCATTGAGATATCACATCTCTGCTATCAGAAGCGGCTCAGGATTGGAATGGGAAGGAGTTGGATATCCCATCTCATGTTATAGGAAGAGTCTCTGGTTTGGTATTAGAATCATTGAGATATCACATCGCATGCTGTAGGAAGGGTCTAAGGATTGGAATGGGATGGAATTGGATATCACATCTCATGTTATAGGTAGGCTCTCAGGTTTGGTATAAGCATTGAGATATCACATCTCATGCTATAGGAAGGGCCTCAGGATTGGAATGGGAAGGAATTGGATATCACATCTCAGGCTATAGGAAGGGTCTCAGGATTGGAATGGGAAGGAGTTGGATATCACATCTCATGCTAGAGGAAGGGTCTCAGGTTTGGTATAAGCATTGAGATATCACATCTCATGCTATAGGAAGGGTCTCAGGATTGGAATGGAAGGAGTTGGATATCACATCTCATGTTATAGGAAGGATCTCAGGTTTGGTATTAGAAGCATTGAGACATCACATCTCATGCTATAGGAAGGGTCTCAGGATTGGAATGGGAAGGAGTTGGATATCAAATCTCATGCTATAGGAAGGGTCTCAGGATTGGAATGGGAAGGAGTTGAATATGACATCTCATGCCGTAGGAAGGGTCTCAGGTTTGGTATAAACATTGAGATATCACATCTCTGCTATCAAAAGGGTCTCAGGATTGGAATTGGAAGGAGTTGGATATCCCATCTCATGTTATAGGAAGAGTCTCAGGTTTGGTATTAGAAGCATTGAGATATCACATCTCATGCTATAGGAAGTGTCTCAGGATTGGAATGGGAAGGACTTGGATATCACATCTCATCCTATAGGTAGGGTCTCAAGTTTGACATTAGAAGCATTGAGATATCACATCTCATGCTATAGGAAGGGTCTGAGGATTGGAATGGGAAGGAGTTGGATATCACATCTCCTGCTATGGGAAGGGTCTCAGGTTTGGTATAAGCAGTGAGATATCACATCTCATGCTATAGGAAGTGTCTCAGGATTGGAATGGGAAGGAGTTGGATATCACATCTCATGTTATAGGAAGGATCTCAGGTGTGGTATAAGCATTGAGATATCACATCTCTGCTATCGGAAGGGTCTCAAGATTGGAATGGGAAGGAGTTGGATATTCCCATCTCATGTTATAGGAAGGGTCTCAGGTTTGGTATTAGAAGCATTGAGATATCACATCTCATGCTATAGGAAGGGTCTCAGGATTGGAATGGGAAGGACTTGGTTATCACATCTCATGCTATAGGGAGGGTCTCAAGTTTGATATTAGAAGCTTTGAGATATCACATCTCATGATATCGGAAGGGTCTCAGGATTGGAATGGGAAGGAGTTGGATATCACATCTCATGATAAAGGACGGGTCTAAGGTTTGGAAGGGGAAGGATTTGGATATCACATCTCATGTTATATTACGGGTCTCAGGTTTGGTATTAGAAGCATTGAGATATCAAGTCTCATAGTATAGGAAGGGTCTCAGAATTGGAATGGGAAGGAGTTGGATATCCCATCTCATGTTATAGGAAGAGTCTCTGGTTTGGTATTAGAATCATTGAGATATTCACATCGCATGCTGTAGGAAGGGTCTCAGAATTGGAATGGGAAGGAGTTGGATATCACATCTCAAGCTATAGGAAGGGTCTCAGTATTGGAATGGGAAGGACTTGGATATCACATCTCATGCTATAGGAAGGCTCTCAGGTTTGGAAGGGGAAAGAGTTGGATATCTCATTTCATGTTAGAGGTAGGATCTCAGGTTTGGTATTAGAGGCATTGAGATATCACATCTCATGCTATCAGAAGGGTCTCAGGAATGGAATGGGAAAGAGTTAGATATCACATCTCATGCTAAAGGGAGGGTCTCAGGTTTGGAAGGGGAAGGATTTGGATATCACATCTCATGTTATAGGAAGGATCTCAGGTTTGGTATTAGAAGCATTGAGATATCACATCTCATGCTATCGGAAGGATCTCAGGTTTGGTATTAGAAGCATTGAGATATCACATCTCATGCTATCAGAAGAGTCTCAGGATTGGAATAGGAAGGAGTTGGATATCACATTTCATGCTAAAGGGAGGGTCTCAGGTTTGGCAGGGGAAGGATTTGGATATCACATCTCATGTTATCGGAAGGATCTCACGTTTGGTATTAGAAGTATTGAGATATCATATCTCATGCTATAGGAAGGGTCTCAGGATTGGAATGGGAAGGAGTTGGATATCACATCTCATTATATAGGGAGGGTCTCAGGATTGGAATGGGAAGGACTTAGATATCACATATCATGCTATAGGGAGGGTCTCAGTTTTGATATTAGAAGCATTGAGATATCACATCTCATGCTATCGGAAGTGTCTCAGGATTGGAATGGGAAGGAGCTGGATATCACATCTCATGCTAAAGGAAGGGTCTCAGGTTTGGAACGAGAAGGATTTGGATATCACATCTCATGTTATAGGAAGGGTCTCAGGTTTGGTATAAGCATTGAGATATCACATCTCTGCTATCGGAAGTGTCTCAGGATTGGAATGGGAAGGAGTTGGATATCCCATCTCATGTTATAGGACGGGTCTCAGGTTTGTTATTAGAATCATTGAGATATCATATTGCATGCTGTAGGAAGGGTCTAAGGGTTGGAATGTGAAGGACTTGGATATCACATCTCATGCTATAGATAGGCTCTTAGGTTTGGAAAGGGAAGGAGTTGGATATCATATTTCATGTTAGAGGAAGGATCTCAGGTTTGGTATTAGAAGCATTGAGATATCACATCTCATGCTATAGGAAGGGTCTCAGGATTGGAATGGGAAGCAGTTGGATATCACATCTCATGCTATAGGAAGGGTCTCAGGTTTGGTATAAGCATTGAGATATCACATCTCATGCTATAGGACGGGTCTCAGGATTGGAATGGAAGGAGTTGGATATCACATCTCATGTTATAGGAAGGATCTCAGGTTTGGTATTAGAAGCATTGAGACATCACATCTCATGCTATAGGAAGGGTCTCAGGGTTGGAATGGGAAGGAGTTGGATATCACATCTCATCCAATAGGAAGGGTCTCAGGTTTGGAATGGGAAGGAATTGGATATCACATCTCATGTTATAGGAAGGATCTCAGGTTTGGTATTAGAAGCATTGAGATATCACATCTCATGCTATAGGAAGGGTCTCAGGATTGGAATGTGAAGGATTTGGATATCACATCTCATGCTAAAGGAAAGGTCTCAGGTTTGGTAGAAGCATTGAGATATCACGTCGCTGCTATCGGAAGGGTCTCAGGATTGGATTGGGAAGGAGTTGGATATCCCTTCTCATGCTATAGGAAGGAGTTGGATATCACATCTCATGTTATAGGAAGGGTCTCAGGATTGGAATGGGAAGGATTTGGATATCACATCTCTTGCTATAGGAAGGGTCTCAGGATTGGAATGGGTAGGAGTTGGATATTACTTTCTTGCTATAGGAAGGGTCTCATGTTTGGAATGGGAAGGAGTTGGATATCACATATGCTATAGTTAGTGTCTCAGGTTTGGAACGGGAAGGAGTTGGATATCACATCTCATGTTATAGGAAGGGTCTCAGGTTTGGTATAAGCATTGAGATATCACATCTCTGCTATCGGAAGCGGCTCAGGATTGGAATGGGAAGGAGTTGGATATCCCATCTCATGTTATAGGAAGAGTCTCTGGTTTGGTATTAGAATCATTGAGATATCACATCGCATGCTGTAGGAAGGGTCTAAGGATTGGAATGGGATGGACTTGGATATCACATCTCATGTTATAGGTAGGCTCTCAGGTTTGGTATAAGCATTGAGATATCACATCTCATGCTATAGGAAGGGTCTCAGGATTGGAATGGGAAGGAATTGGATATCACATCTCAGGCTATAGGAAGGGTCTCAGGATTGGAATGGGAAGGAGTTGGATATCACATCTCATGCTATAGGAAGGGTCTCAGGTTTGGTATAAGCATTGATATATCACATCTCATGCTATAGGAAGGGTCTCAGGATTGGAATGGAAGGAGTTGGATATCACATCTCATGTTATAGGAAGGGTCTCAGGTTTGGTATAAGCATTGATATATCACATCTCATGCTATAGGAAGGGTCTCAGGATTGGAATGGGAAGGAGTTGGATATCAAATCTCATGCTATAGGAAGGGTCTCAGGATTGGAATGGGAAGGAGTTGAATATGACATCTCATGCCGTAGGAAGGGTCTCAGGTTTGGTATAAACATTGAGATATCACATCTCTGCTATCAAAAGGGTCTCAGGATTGGAATTGGAAGGAGTTGGATATCCCATCTCATGTTATAGGAAGAGTCTCAGGTTTGGTATTAGAAGCATTGAGATATCTCATCTCATGCTATAGGAAGTGTCTCAGGATTGGAATGGGAAGGACTTGGATATCACATCTCCTGCTATAGGTAGGGTCTCAAGTTTGACATTAGAAGCATTGAGATATCACATCTCATGCTATAGGAAGGGTCTGAGGATTGGAATGGGAAGGAGTTGGATATCACATCTGCTATGGGAAGGGTCTCAGGTTTGGTATAAGCAGTGAGA
This sequence comes from Ambystoma mexicanum, assembly GCF_040938575.1. Lineage (NCBI taxonomy): Eukaryota > Metazoa > Chordata > Amphibia > Caudata > Ambystomatidae > Ambystoma > Ambystoma mexicanum. Next base: position 1,553,763,867 of record NC_090935.1, on the reverse strand, counting down.
TATCACATCTCATGCTATAGGAAGTGTCTCAGGATTGGAATGGGAAGGAGTTGGATATCACATCTCATGTTATAGGAAGGATCTCAGGTGTGGTATAAGCATTGAGATATCACATCTCTGCTATCGGAAGGGTCTGAAGATTGGAATGGGAAGGAGTTGGATATTCCCATCTCATGTTATAGGAAGGGTCTCAGGTTTGGTATTAGAAGCATTGAGATATCACATCTCATGCTATAGGAAGGGTCTCAGGATTGGAATGGGAAGGACTTGGATATCACATCTCATGCTATAGGGAGGGTCTCAAGTTTGATATTAGAAGCTTTGAGATATCACATCTCATGATATCGGAAGGGTCTCAGGATTGGAATGGGAAGGAGTTGGATATCACATCTCATGATAAAGGAAGGGTCTAAGGTTTGGAAGGGGAAGGATTTGGATATCACATCTCATGTTATATTACGGGTCTCAGGTTTGGTATTAGAAGCATTGAGATATCAAGTCTCATAGTATAGGAAGGGTCTCAGAATTGGAATGGGAAGGAGTTGGATATCCCATCTCATGTTATAGGAAGAGTCTCTGGTTTGGTATTAGAATCATTGAGATATCACATCGCATGCTGTAGGAAGGGTCTAAGGGTTGGAATGGGATGGACTTGGATATCACATCTCATGCTATAGGTAGGCTCTCAGGTTTGGTATAAGCATTGAGATATCACATCTCATGCTATAGGAAGGGTCTCAGAATTGGAATGGGAAGGAGTTGGATATCACATCTCAAGCTATAGGAAGGGTCTCAGTATTGGAATGGGAAGGACTTGGATATCACATCTCATGCTATAGGAAGGCTCTCAGGTTTGGAAGGGGAAAGAGTTGGATATCTCATTTCATGTTAGAGGTAGGATCTCAGGTTTGGTATTAGAGGCATTGAGATATCACATCTCATGCTACAGGAGGGTCTCAGGAATGGAATGGGAAGGAGTTAGATATCACATCTCATGCTAAAGGGAGGGTCTCAGGTTTGGAAGGGGAAGGATTTGGATATCACATCTCATGTTATAGGAAGGATCTCAGGTTTGGTATTAGAAGCATTGAGATATCACATCTCATGCTATCGGAAGGATCTCAGGTTTGGTATTAGAAGCATTGAGATATCACATCTCATGTTATCAGAAGAGTCTCAGGATTGGAATAGGAAGGAGTTGGATATCACATTTCATGCTAAAGGGAGGGTCTCAGTTTTGGAAGGGGAAGGATTTGGATATCACATCTCATGTTATCGGAAGGATCTCACGTTTGGTATTAGAAGTATTGAGATATCATATCTCATGCTATAGGAAGGGTCTCAGGATTGGAATTGGAAGGAGTTGGATATCACATCTCATGCTATAGGGAGGGTCTCAGGATTGGAATGGGAAGGACTTAGATATCACATATCATGCTATAGGGAGGGTCTCAGTTTTGATATTAGAAGCATTGAGATATCACATCTCATGCTATCGGAAGTGTCTCAGGATTGGAATGGGAAGGAGCTGGATATCACATTTCAAGCTAAAGGAAGGGTCTCAGGTTTGGAACGGGAAGGATTTGGATATCACATCTCATGTTATAGGAAGGGTCTCAGGTTTGGTATAAGCATTGAGATATCACATCTCTGCTATCGGAAGTGTCTCAGGATTGGAATGGGAAGGAGTTGGATATCCCATCTCATGTTATAGGACGGGTCTCAGGTTTGTTATTAGAATCATTGAGATATCATATTGCATGCTGTAGGAAGGGTCTAAGGGTTGGAATGTGAAGGACTTGGATATCACATCTCATGCTATAGATAGGCTCTTAGGTTTGGAAAGGGAAGGAGTTGGATATCACATTTCATGTTAGAGGAAGGATCTCAGGTTTGGTATTAGAAGCATTGAGATATCACATCTCATGCTATAGGAAGGGTCTCAGGATTGGAATGGGAAGCAGTTGGATATCACATCTCATGCTATAGGAAGGGTCTCAGGTTTGGTATAAGCATTGAGATATCACATCTCATGCTATAGGACGGGTCTCAGGATTGGAATGGAAGGAGTTGGATATCACATCTCATGTTATAGGAAGGATCTCAGGTTTGGTATTAGAAGCATTGAGACATCACATCTCATGCTATAGGAAGGGTCTCAGGGTTGGAATGGGAAGGAGTTGGATATCACATCTCATCCAATAGGAAGGGTCTCAGGTTTGGAATGGGAAGGAATTGGATATCACATCTCATGTTATAGGAAGGATCTCAGGTTTGGTATTAGAAGCACTGAGATATCACATCTCATGCTATAGGAAGGGTCTCAGGATTGGAATGTGAAGGATTTGGATATCACATCTCATGCTAAAGGAAGGGTCTCAGGTTTGGTAGAAGCATTGAGATATCACGTCGCTGCTATCGGAAGGGTCTCAGGATTGGATTGGGAAGGAGTTGGATATCCCTTCTCATGCTATAGGAAGGGTCTCAGGATTTGAATGGCAAGGAGTTGGATATCACATCTCATGCCATAGGAAGGGTCTCAGGTTTGGTATAAGCATTGAGATATCACATCTCTGCTATCGGAAGGGTCTCAGGATTGGATTGGGAAGGAGTTGGATATCCCTTCTCATGCTATAGGAAGTGTCTCAGGTTGGAATGGGAAGGAGTTGGATATCACATCTCATGTTATAGGAAGGGTCTCAGGATTGGAATGGGAAGGATTTGGATATCACATCTCTTGCTATAGGAAGGGTCTCAGGATTGGAATGGGTAGGAGTTGGATATTACTTTCTTGCTATAGGAAGGGTCTCATGTTTGGAATGGGAAGGAGTTGGATATCACATATGCTATAGTTAGTGTCTCAGGTTTGGAACGGGAAGGAGTTGGATATCACATCTCATGTTATAGGAAGGGTCTCAGGTTTGGTATAAGCATTGAGATATCACATCTCTGCTATCGGAAGCGGCTCAGGATTGGAATGGGAAGGAGTTGGATATCCCATCTCATGTTATAGGAAGAGTCTCTGGTTTGGTATTAGAATCATTGAGATATCACATAGCATGCTGTAGGAAGGGTCTAAGGATTGGAATGGGATGGACTTGGATATCACATCTCATGTTATAGGTAGGCTCTCAGGTTTGCTATAAGCATTGAGATATCACATCTCATGCTATAGGAATGGTCACAGGATTGGAATGGGAAGGAATTGGATATCACATCTCATGCTATAGGAAGGGTCTCAGATTTGGTATAAGCATTGAGATATCACATCTCATGCTAAAGGAAGGGTCTCAGGATTGGAATGGGAAGGAGTTGTATATGACATCTCAGGCCATAGGAAGGTTCTCAGGTTTGGTATAAGCATTGAGATATCACATCTCTGCTATCGGAAAGGTCTCAGGATTGGAATGGGAAGGAGTTGGATATCCCATCTCATGTTATAGGAAGGGTCTCAGGTTTGGTATTAGAAGCATAGAGATATCACATCTCATGCTATAGGAAGGGTCTCAGGATTGGAATGGGAAGGACTTGGATGTCACATCTCATGCTATAGGTAGGGTCTCAAGTTTGATATTAGAAGCATTGAGATAACAAATCTCATGATATCGGAAGGGTCTCAGGATTGGAATGGGAAGGAGTTGGATATCACATCTCATGATAAAGGAAGGGTCTAAGGTTTGGAAGGGGAAGGATTTGGATATCACATCTCATGTTATAGGACGGGTCTCAGGTTTAATATTAGAAGCATTGAGATATCAAGTCTCATGGTATAAGAAGGGTCTCAGAATTGGAATGGGAAGGAGTTGGATATCACACCTCAAGCTATAGGAAGGGTCTCAGGATTGGAATGGGAAGGAGTTTGATATCACATCTCATGCCATAGTATGGGTCTCAGGTTTGGTAGAAGCATTGGGATATCACATCTCATGCTATCGGAAGGGTATCAGTATTGGATTTGGAAGAAGTTGGATATCGCATCTCATGCTATAGGAAGGGTCTCAGGTTGGAATGGGAAGGAGTTGGATATCACATTTCGTGTTATAGGAAGGGTCTCAGGATTGGAATGGGAAAGACTTGGATATCATATCTCATGCTATAGGACGGGTCTCAGGTTTGTTATTAGAATCATTGAGATATCATATTGCATGCTGTAGGAAGGGTCTAAGGATTGGAATGGGAAGGACCTGGTTATCACATCTCATGCTATAGAACGGCTCTCAGGTTTGGAAAGGGAAGGAGTTGGATATCAAATCTCATGTTATAGGATGGATCTCAGGTTTGGTATTAGAAGTATTGAGATATCACATCTCATGTTATCGGAAGGATCTCAGGTTTGGTATTAGAAGTATTGAGATATCACATCTCATGCTATAGGAAGGGTCTCAGGATTGGAATGGGAAGGAGTTGGATATCACATCTCATGCTTAAGGAAGGGTCTCAGGTTTGGTAGAAGCATTGAGATATCACATCTCATGCTATAGGAAGGGTCTCAGGATTGGAATGGGAAGGAGTTGGATATCACATCTCATGCTATAGGGAGGGTCTCAGGATTGGAATGGGAAGGACTTAGATATCACATATCATGCTATAGGGAGGGTCTCAGTTTTGATATTAGAAGCATTTAGATATCACATCTCATGCTATCGGAAGTGTCTCAGGATTGGAATGGGAAGGAGCTGGATATCACATCTCATGCTAAAGGAAGGGTCTCAGGTTTGGAACGGGAAGGATTTGGATATCACATCTCATGTTATAGGAAGGGTCTCAGGTTTGGTATAAGCATTGAGATATCACATCTCTGCTATCGGAAGTGTCTCAGGATTGGAATGGGAAGGAGTTGGATATCCCATCTCATGTTATAGGACGGGTCTCAGGTTTGTTATTAGAATCATTGAGATATCATATTGCATGCTGTAGGAAGGGTCTAAGGGTTGGAATGTGAAGGACTTGGATATCACATCTCATGCTATAGATAGGCTCTTAGGTTTGGAAAGGGAAGGAGTTGGATATCACATTTCATGTTAGAGGAAGGATCTCAGGTTTGGTATTAGAAGCATTGAGATATCACATCTCATGCTATAGGAAGGGTCTCAGGATTGGAATGGGAAGCAGTTGGATATCACATCTCATGCTATAGGAAGGGGCTCAGGTTTGGTATAAGCATTGAGATATCACATCTCATGCTATAGGACGGGTCTCAGGATTGGAATGGAAGGAGTTGGATATCACATCTCATGTTATAGGAAGGATCTCAGGTTTGGTATTAGAAGCATTGAGACATCACATCTCATGCTATAGGAAGGGTCTCAGGGTTGGAATGGGAAGGAGTTGGATATCACATCTCATCCAATAGGAAGGGTCTCAGGTTTGGAATGGGAAGGAATTGGATATCACATCTCATGTTATAGGAAGGATCTCAGGTTTGGTATTAGAAGCATTGAGATATCACATCTCATGCTATAGGAAGGGTCTCAGTATTTGAATGGCAAGGAGTTGGATATCACATCTCATGCCATAGGAAGGGTCTCAGGTTTGGTATAAGCATTGAGATATCACATCTCTGCTATCGGAAGGGTCTCAGGATTGGATTGGGAATGAGTTGGATATCCCTTCTCATGCTATAGGAAGTGTCTCAGGTTGGAATGGGAAGGAGTTGGATATCACATCTCATGTTATAGGAAGGGTCTCAGGATTGGAATGGGAAGGATTTGGATATCACATCTCTTGCTATAGGAAGGGTCTCAGGATTGGAATGGGTAGGAGTTGGATATTACTTTCTTGCTATAGGAAGGGTCTCATGTTTGGAATGGGAAGGAGTTGGATATCACATATGCTATAGTTAGTGTCTCAGGTTTGGAACGGGAAGGAGTTGGATATCACATCTCATGTTATAGGAAGGGTCTCAGGTTTGGTATAAGCATTGAGATATCACATCTCTGCTATCGGAAGCGGCTCAGGATTGGAATGGGAAGGAGTTGGATATCCCATCTCATGTTATAGGAAGAGTCTCTGGTTTGGTATTAGAATCATTGAGATATCACATCGCATGCTGTAGGAAGGGTCTAAGGATTGGAATGGGATGGACTTGGATATCACATCTCATGTTATAGGTAGGCTCTCAGGTTTGCTATAAGCATTGAGATATCACATCTCATGCTATAGGAAGGGTCACAGGATTGGAATGGGAAGGAAATGGATATCACATCTCATGCTATAGGAAGGGTCTCAGATTTGGTATAAGCATTGAGATATCACATCTCATGCTAAAGGAAGGGTCTCAGGATTGGAATGGGAAGGAGTTGTATATGACATCTCAGGCCATAGGAAGGTTCTCAGGTTTGGTATAAGCATTGAGATATCACATCTCTGCTATCGGAAAGGTCTCAGGATTGGAATAGGAAGGAGTTGGATATCCCATCTCATGTTATAGGAAGGGTCTCAGGTTTGGTATTAGAAGCATAGAGATATCACATCTGATGCTATAGGAAGGGTCTCAGGATTGGAATGGGAAGGACTTGGATGTCACATCTCATGCTATAGGTAGGGTCTCAAGTTTGATATTAGAAGCATTGAGATAACAAATCTCATGATATCGGAAGAGTCTCAGGATTGGAATGGGAAGGAGTTGGATATCACATCTCATGATAAAGGAAGGGTCTAAGGTTTGGAAGGGGAAGGATTTGGATATCACATCTCATGTTATAGCACGGGTCTCAGGTTTAATATTAGAAGCATTGAGATATCAAGTCTCATGGTATAAGAAGGGTCTCAGAATTGGAATGGGAAGGAGTTGGATATCACACCTCAAGCTATAGGAAGGGTCTCAGGATTGGAATGGGAAGGAGTTTGATATCACATCTCATGCCATAGTATGGGTCTCAGGTTTGGTAGAAGCATTGGGATATCACATCTCATGCTATCGGAAGGGTTTCAGTATTGGATTTGGAAGAAGTTGGATATCCCATCTCATGCTATAGGAAGGGTCTCAGGTTGGAATGGGAAGGAGTTGTATATGACATCTCAGGCCATAGGAAGGTTCTCAGGTTTGGTATAAGCATTGAGATATCACATCTCTGCTATCGGAAAGGTCTCAGGATTGGAATGGGAAGGAGTTGGATATCCCATCTCATGTTATAGGAAGGGTCTCAGGTTTGGTATTAGAAGCATAGAGATATCACATCTCATGCTATAGGAAGGGTCTCAGGATTGGAATGGGAAGGACTTGGATGTCACATCTCATGCTATAGGTAGGGTCTCAAGTTTGATATTAGAAGCATTGAGATAACAAATCTCATGATATCGGAAGGGTCTCAGGATTGGAATGGGAAGGAGTTGGATATCACATCTCATGATAAAGGAAGGGTCTAAGGTTTGGAAGGGGAAGGATTTGGATATCACATCTCATGTTATAGGACGGGTCTCAGGTTTAATATTAGAAGCATTGAGATATCAAGTCTCATGGTATAAGAAGGGTCTCAGAATTGGAATGGGAAAGAGTTGGATATCACACCTCAAGCTATAGGAAGGGTCTCAGGATTGGAATGGGAAGGAGTTTGATATCACATCTCATGCCATAGTATGGGTCTCAGGTTTGGTAGAAGCATTGGGATATCACATCTTATGCTATCGGAAGGGTATCAGTATTGGATTTGGAAGAAGTTGGATATCCCATCTCATGCTATAGGAAGGGTCTCAGGTTGGAATGGGAAGGAGTTGGATATCACATTTCGTGTTATAGGAAGGGTCTCAGGATTGGAATGGGAAGGACTTGGATATCATATCTCATGCTATAGGACGGGTCTCAGGTTTGTTATTAGAATCATTGAGATATCATATTGCATGCTGTAGGAAGGGTCTAAGGATTGGAATGAGAAGGACCTGGTTATCACATCTCATGCTATAGAACGGCTCTCAGGTTTGGAAAGGGAAGGAGTTGGATATCAAATCTCATGTTATAGGATGGATCTCAGGTTTGGTATTAGAAGTATTGAGATATCACATCTCATGTTATCGGAAGGATCTCAGGTTTGGTATTAGAAGTATTGAGATATCACATCTCATGCTATAGGAAGGGTCTCAGGATTGGAATGGGAAGGAGTTGGATATCACATCTCATGCTAAAGGAAGGGTCTCAGGTTTGGTAGAAGCATTGAGATATCACATCTCATGCTATAGGAAGGGTCTCAGGATTGGAATGGGAAGGAGTTGGATATCACATCTCATGCTATAGGGAGGGTCTCAGGATTGGAATGGGAAGGACTTAGATATCACATATCATGCTATAGGGAGGGTCTCAGTTTTGATATTAGAAGCATTGAGATATCACATCTCATGCTATCGGAAGTGTCTCAGGATTGGAATGGGAAGGAGCTGGATATCACATCTCATGCTAAAGGAAGGGTCTCAGGTTTGGAACGGGAAGGATTTGGATATCACATCTCATGTTATAGGAAGGGTCTCAGGTTTGGTATAAGCATTGAGATATCACATCTCTGCTATCGGAAGTGTCTCAGGATTGGAATGGGAAGGAGTTGGATATCCCATCTCATGTTATAGGACGGGTCTCAGGTTTGTTATTAGAATCATTGAGATATCATATTGCATGCTGTAGGAAGGGTCTAAGGGTTGGAATGTGAAGGACTTGGATATCACATCTCATGCTATAGATAGGCTCTTAGGTTTGGAAAGGGAAGGAGTTGGATATCACATTTCATGTTAGAGGAAGGATCTCAGGTTTGGTATTAGAAGCATTGAGATATCACATCTCATGCTATAGGAAGGGTCTCAGGATTGGAATGGGAAGCAGTTGGATATCACATCTCATGCTATAGGAAGGGGCTCAGGTTTGGTATAAGCATTGAGATATCACATCTCATGCTATAGGACGGGTCTCAGGATTGGAATGGAAGGAGTTGGATATCACATCTCATGTTATAGGAAGGATCTCAGGTTTGGTATTAGAAGCATTGAGACATCACATCTCATGCTATAGGAAGGGTCTCAGGGTTGGAATGGGAAGGAGTTGGATATCACATCTCATCCAATAGGAAGGGTCTCAGGTTTGGAATGGGAAGGAATTGGATATCACATCTCATGTTATAGGAAGGATCTCAGGTTTGGTATTAGAAGCATTGAGATATCACATCTCATGCTATAGGAAGGGTCTCAGGATTGGAATGTGAAGGATTTGGATATCACATCTCATGCTAAAGGAAGGGTCTCAGGTTTGGTAGAAGCATTGAGATATCACGTCGCTGCTATCGGAAGGGTCTCAGGATTGGATTGGGAAGGAGTTGGATATCCCTTCTCATGCTATAGGAAGGGTCTCAGGATTTGAATGGCAAGGAGTTGGATATCACATCTCATGCCATAGGAAGGGTCTCAGGTTTGGTATAAGCATTGAGATATCACATCTCTGCTATCGGAAGGGTCTCAGGATTGGATTGGGAATGAGTTGGATATCCCTTCTCATGCTATAGGAAGTGTCTCAGGTTGGAATGGGAAGGAGTTGGATATCACATCTCATGTTATAGGAAGGGTCTCAGGATTGGAATGGGAAGGATTTGGATATCACATCTCTTGCTATAGGAAGGGTCTCAGGATTGGAATGGGTAGGAGTTGGATATTACTTTCTTGCTATAGGAAGGGTCTCATGTTTGGAATGGGAAGGAGTTGGATATCACATATGCTATAGTTAGTGTCTCAGGTTTGGAACGGGAAGGAGTTGGATATCACATCTCATGTTATAGGAAGGGTCTCAGGTTTGGTATAAGCATTGAGATATCACATCTCTGCTATCGGAAGCGGCTCAGGATTGGAATGGGAAGGAGTTGGATATCCCATCTCATGTTATAGGAAGAGTCTCTGGTTTGGTATTAGAATCATTGAGATATCACATCGCATGCTGTAGGAAGGGTCTAAGGATTGGAATGGGATGGACTTGGATATCACATCTCATGTTATAGGTAGGCTCTCAGGTTTGCTATAAGCATTGAGATATCACATCTCATGCTATAGGAAGGGTCACAGGATTGGAATGGGAAGGAAATGGATATCACATCTCATGCTATAGGAAGGGTCTCAGATTTGGTATAAGCATTGAGATATCACATCTCATGCTAAAGGAAGGGTCTCAGGATTGGAATGGGAAGGAGTTGTATATGACATCTCAGGCCATAGGAAGGTTCTCAGGTTTGGTATAAGCATTGAGATATCACATCTCTGCTATCGGAAAGGTCTCAGGATTGGAATGGGAAGGAGTTGGATATCCCATCTCATGTTATAGGAAGGGTCTCAGGTTTGGTATTAGAAGCATAGAGATATCACATCTCATGCTATAGGAAGGGTCTCAGGATTGGAATGGGAAGGACTTGGATGTCACATCTCATGCTATAGGTAGGGTCTCAAGTTTGATATTAGAAGCATTGAGATAACAAATCTCATGATATCGGAAGGGTCTCAGGATTGGAATGGGAAGGAGTTGGATATCACATCTCATGATAAAGGAAGGGTCTAAGGTTTGGAAGGGGAAGGATTTGGATATCACATCTCATGTTATAGGACGGGTCTCAGGTTTAATATTAGAAGCATTGAGATATCAAGTCTCATGGTATAAGAAGGGTCTCAGAATTGGAATGGGAAGGAGTTGGATATCACACCTCAAGCTATAGGAAGGGTCTCAGGATTGGAATGGGAAGGAGTTTGATATCACATCTCATGCCATAGTATGGGTCTCAGGTTTGGTAGAAGCATTGGGATATCACATCTCATGCTATCGGAAGGGTATCAGTATTGGATTTGGAAGAAGTTGGATATCCCATCTCATGCTATAGGAAGGGTCTCAGGTTGGAATGGGAAGGAGTTGGATATCACATTTCGTGTTATAGGAAGGGTCTCAGGATTGGAATGGGAAGGACTTGGATATCATATCTCATGCTATAGGACGGGTCTCAGGTTTGTTATTAGAATCATTGAGATATCATATTGCATGCTGTAGGAAGGGTCTAAGGATTGGAATGGGAAGGACCTGGTTATCACATCTCATGCTATAGAACGGCTCTCAGGTTTGGAAAGGGAAGGAGTTGGATATCACATCTCATGTTATAGGATGGATCTCAGGTTTGGTATTAGAAGTATTGAGATATCACATCTCATGTTATCGGAAGGATCTCAGGTTTGGTATTAGAAGTATTGAGATATCACATCTCATGCTATAGGAAGGGTCTCAGGATTGGAATGGGAAGGAGTTGGATATCACATCTCATGCTAAAGGAAGGGTCTCAGGTTTGGTAGAAGCATTGAGATATCACATCTCATGCTATCGGAAGTGTCTCAGGATTGGAATGGGAAGGAGCTGGATATCACATCTCATGCTAAAGGAAGGGTCTCAGGTTTGGAACGGGAAGGAGTTGGATATCACATCTCATGTTATAGGAAGGGTCTCAGGTTTGGTATAAACATTGAGATATCACATCTCTGCTATCGGAAGTGTCTCAGGATTGGAATGGGAAGGAGTTGGATATCCCATCTCATGTTATAGGACGGGTCTCAGGTTTGTTATTGGAATCATTGAGATATCATATTGCATGCTGTAGGAAGGGTCTAAGGGTTGGAATGTGAAGGACTTGGATATCACATCTCATGCTATAGATAGGCTCTTAGGTTTGGAAAGGGAAGGAGTTGGATCTCACATTTCATGTTAGAGGAAGGATCTCAGGTTTGGTATTAGAAGCATTGAGATATCACATCTCATGCTATAGGAAGGGTCTCAGGATTGGAATGGGAAGGAGTTGGATATGACATCTCATGCTAGAGGAAGGGTCTCAGGTTTGGTATAAGCATTGAGATATCACATCTCATGCTATAGGAAGGGTCTCAGGATTGGAATGGAAGGAGTTGGATATCAGATCTCATGTTATAGGAAGGATCTCAGGTTTGGTATTAGAAGCATTGAGACATCACATCTCATGCTATAGGAAGGGTCTCAGGATTGGAATGGGAAGGAGTTGGATATCAAATCTCATGCTATAGGAAGGGTCTCAGGATTGGAATGGGAAGGAGTTGAATATGACATCTCATGCCGTAGGAAGGGTCTCAGGTTTGGTATAAACATTGAGATATCACATCTCTGCTATCAAAAGGGTCTCAGGATTGGAATGTGAAGGAGTTGGATATCCCATCTCATGTTATAGGAAGAGTCTCAAGTTTGGTATTAGAAGCATTGAGATATCACATCTCATGCTATAGGAAGTGTCTCAGGATTGGAATGGGAAGGACTTGGATATCACATCTCATGCTATAGGTAGGGTCTCAAGTTTGACATTAGAAGCATTGAGATATCACATCTCATGCTATAGGAAGGGTCTGAGGATTGGAATGGGAAGGAGTTGGATATCACATCTCCTGCTATGGGAAGGGTCTCAGGTTTGGTATAAGCAGTGAGATATCACATCTCATGCTATAGGAAGTGTCTCAGGATTGGAATGGGAAGGAGTTGGATATCACATCTCATGTTATAGGAAGGATCTCAGGTTTGGTATAAGCATTGAGATATCACATCTCTGCTATCGGAAGGGTCTCAAGATTGGAATGGGAAGGAGTTGGATATTCCCATCTCATGTTATAGGAAGGGTCTCAGGTTTGGTATTAGAAGCATTGAGATATCACATCTCATGCTATAGGAAGGGTCTCAGGATTGGAATGGGAAGGACTTGGATATCACATCTCATGCTATAGGGAGGGTCTCAAGTTTGATATTAGAAGCTTTGAGATATCACATCTCATGATATCGGAAGGGTCTCAGGATTGGAATGGGAAGGAGTTGGATATCACATCTCATGATAAAGGAAGGGTCTAAGGTTTGGAAGGGGAAGGATTTGGATATCACATCTCATGTTATATTACGGGTCTCAGGTTTGGTATTAGAAGCATTGAGATATCAAGTCTCATAGTATAGGAAGGGTCTCAGAATTGGAATGGGAAGGAGTTGGATATCCCATCTCATGTTATAGGAAGAGTCTCTGGTTTGGTATTAGAATCATTGAGATATCACATCGCATGCTGTAGGAAGGGTCTAAGGATTGGAATGGGATGGACTTGGATATCACATCTCATGTTATAGGTAGGCTCTCAGGTTTGGTATAAGCATTGAGATATCACATCTCATGCTATAGGAAGGGTCTCAGAATTGGAATGGGAAGGAGTTGGATATCACATCTCAAGCTATAGGAAGGGTCTCAGTATTGGAATGGGAAGGACTTGGATATCACATCTCATGCTATAGGAAGGCTCTCAGGTTTGGAAGGGGAAAGAGTTGGATATCTCATTTCATGTTAGAGGTAGGATCTCAGGTTTGGTATTAGAGGCATTGAGATATCACATCTCATGCTATCAGAAGGGTCTCAGGAATGGAATGGGAAGGAGTTAGATATCACATCTCATGCTAAAGGGAGGGTCTCAGGTTTGGAAGGGGAAGGATTTGGATATCACATCTCATGTTATAGGAAGGATCTCAGGTTTGGTATTAGAAGCATTGAGATATCACATCTCATGCTATCGGAAGGATCTCAGGTTTGGTATTAGAAGCATTGAGATATCACATCTCATGCTATCAGAAGAGTCTCAGGATTGGAATAGGAAGGAGTTGGATATCACATTTCATGCTAAAGGGAGGGTCTCAGGTTTGGAAGGGGAAGGATTTGGATATCACATCTCATGTTATCGGAAGGATCTCACGTTTGGTATTAGAAGTATTGAGATATCATATCTCATGCTATAGGAAGGGTCTCAGGATTGGAATGGGAAGGAGTTGGATATCACATCTCATGCTATAGGGAGGGTCTCAGGATTGGAATGGGAAGGACTTAGATATCACATATCATGCTATAGTGAGGGTCTCAGTTTTGATATTAGAAGCATTGAGATATCACATCTCATGCTATCGGAAGTGTCTCAGGATTGGAATGGGAAGGAGCTGGATATCACATCTCATGCTAAAGGAAGGGTCTCAGGTTTGGAACGGGAAGGATTTGGATATCACATCTCATGTTATAGGAAGGGTCTCAGGTTTGGTATAAGCATTGAGATATCACATCTCTGCTATCGGAAGTGTCTCAGGATTGGAATGGGAAGGAGTTGGATATCCCATCTCATGTTATAGGACGGGTCTCAGGTTTGTTATTAGAATCATTGAGATATCATATTGCATGCTGTAGGAAGGGTCTAAGGGTTGGAATGTGAAGGACTTGGATATCACATCTCATGCTATAGATAGGCTCTTAGGTTTGGAAAGGGAAGGAGTTGGATATCACATTTCATGTTAGAGGAAGGATCTCAGGTTTGGTATTAGAAGCATTGAGATATCACATCTCATGCTATAGGAAGGGTCTCAGGATTGGAATGGGAAGCAGTTGGATATCACATCTCATGCTATAGGAAGGGTCTCAGGTTTGGTATAAGCCTTGAGATATCACATCTCATGCTATAGGACGGGTCTCAGGATTGGAATGGAAGGAGTTGGATATCACATCTCATGTTATAGGAAGGATCTCAGGTTTGGTATTAGAAGCATTGAGACATCACATCTCATGCTATAGGAAGGGTCTCAAGGTTGGAATGGGAAGGAGTTGGATATCACATCTCATCCAATAGGAAGGGTCTCAGGTTTGGAATGGGAAGGAATTGGATATCACATCTCATGTTATAGGAAGGATCTCAGGTTTGGTATTAGAAGCATTGAGATATCACATCTCATGCTATAGGAAGGGTCTCAGGATTGGACTGTGAAGGATTTGGATATCACATCTCATGCTAAAGGAAGGGTCTCAGGTTTGGTAGAAGCATTGAGATATCACGTCGCTGCTATCGGAAGGGTCTCAGGATTGGAATGGGAAGGAGTTGGATATCAAATCTCATGCTATAGGAAGGGTCTCAGGATTGGAATGGGAAGGAGTTTAATATGACATCTCATGCCGTAGGAAGGGTCTCAGGTTTGGTATAAACATTGAGATATCACATCTCTGCTATCAAAAGGGTCTCAGGATTGGAATTGGAAGGAGTTGGATATCCCATCTCATGTTATAGGAAGAGTCTCCTTTCGCCTTGGGTTTCCCCTTCGGCTGGGGCGGCGTATTGGTCTTGGCCAATGCTGCCCGTGCTTGAGACCGTGTGTAGGGTCTTTCGGCAGTGTCTCCTACGAGCCCTAAAGCTCTGAGATCATTACCTAACAAGACCTTTCCCGGGACGTTTCTCTGAATGCTCACTGGAATCCTGACTGCTGTACCATTTAAAGTAAGATTTACAGGTATTACTGGGAACATACGGAGTGGGCCGTCAGCCAACTTAGTGGGCATCAGAGTAGCTCTGGCAACTTCCTCTGAGTCTACCAAGGTAGAATCCACTACAGTTCGACTGCATCCACTATCCCTAAGAGCTGGAGTATCTACTCCATTGATCAGCACACTGTCTTTAAAGTAGTGCTTGGTATTATCTGGAATCCTAGCATAAGCCTCTGCGACTTTAGGCTCCCAGGAACCCAGGGAAACTAAAACTACCTCAGCCTCTATCCCGCTGGGAAATGAGTCTGAGGAGAAGGATGCTCCTGTAATCTCTTCTTCCTCGTAGGAGGAGAAGGCCAGATTAGCGGAGTGGACCCCCAAAGGTCTAACCTTACACCGGGGATCCCCCTTCACGTGGTCAGTTGCTCCACAAGCAAAACAAGATCCATTGGGTCTGTTTACATAGGGAGGCTTATTGTAACCAGAGTTCTGTTTCGGAGGCTGACCTCCACTACCCTGTGAGTTCTCTTGTGTCTTACCCTTATTTTTCTTTTTGTGGCCCTTTTGAGAAGAAGATTTATCAGATTCTCCACCCTCCTTATCTTTGGACTTTTTCCCTTCCTCCTGCTTACCAGGATGAGTTTTGTCCTTATGGGACACTCGATGTGACACCCATAAGTCTGCTGCAATGGCCAGCTTCTTAGGATCTATCTCCTTCGAATCGGCCAAATGCTGCTTAAGCTCCGGGGAAGAAGATGCAAAAATGTGTTCCAGCATGACAAGATTTATCATGCCTTCGAAGGTAGAAACCTTATAACCTTCGACCCAGCCAGTTAAGTTTTTCAAGGATTCAGTGACATAAGATACCCAAGTACCACCTTCCTTTTTCTTATACTCTATGAATCGTTTCAAATATTGGGCCGGAGTCTTCCCAAACTTTAAAATGAGAGTTTGCTTTAACATTGCGAAATCAGCTCGCTCAGCCTTCGACATTTCCATAATGGCACTACAGCCAGAATGGGGCAGTCTGCTGAGTAACCAGGCAATCTTATCAGCATTGTCAACTTGTTGAACTTCGCATGCATACTCAAACGCATTCAGCCAGTCCATAATGTCATTCCTTTCCTCATACACACTGACCAGATCTTTCGGAAACCGTGGATGAGAGGAGGCCCCAGACCCATGTCCAGGACCCTTGGACCCATTTGCAACCTGAAGCTTGGCCAGTTCCAACTGGTGATCCCTGTCTTTCTGTTTTTCTGACTGTTCGATTTTTAGTTTGGCTATGCTGAATTCAAGCTCCTTCTGCCTAAACCGCAGCTCTTGCTTCTTGAATTCAAGCATAGCCTCCCCATCAACACTGGCAGAGGAAACATTAGACCTCTCATCCTCCCTGTCCTCGTGGTCGCGGGGATCAGTGCAGCGGCAGAACCCTCGGTTCTACCAGTGAGAGCAGCCCCACCTCCTTCCGCACTGTCCTCAGAAGTTATAGCGTCAAGCTGCGCTTCTTGCCACGCCACGATTCTTTGGATCATATCCAATTTCGTGCCTTGAGAGGAAACACCTCTCTCCGCACACATCTTTTTCAATGTTTCTGATTTGGAAGCATTTAAAGTTAACAAGGTATTTGTTTCCATACTGTTAGATAGGACTATGGCCTTTTTAAAGTTATACTACAACAATTCACTACGTGTCCTGGTAGGAATAACTTGAAATGCCTTAGTTCGTGCGCAACACTGGATACCTTCAGTGGTATCCCACCGCTGTACACCAATTTCTTAAGACGGATTTCTGAACTCTGTCCTGGTGGCGCAGAAGTTCAGGAGGCCAACCTAATTACTTGGAACAGGGTAACCTCTGGACAAGCCAGACCAATCAAGGTAGCGATCGCGGCGGTCAAGACTAGGTCTCAAGAGGGGTGAGGGTGACTGAAAGCCTGCAATGAGCACACAAAGCAAGGACACTTACAAACTACTCCAAACAGGTGCTATATTAAAAATATATACACATTTATTCCAAGGCCTTTAAAACAATGACCGTAGCGAGAAATCACAATACAACTCTAGTAAACCAACACATACCATACCAATACAATATATACACAAATACAAACAAGTCTCAAGCGTTAGATGCACGAAATGTGTAGTCCACCTAAAAGGGAAGGAAAACAGGCAGTGCCAAATAATGCTTAGACCCAGTCCGCCTTCAGAGGCACCTAACTAAAAGGAAGTCCGAGCCCTACGAAGAGTGGAGCCTTGTGCTCAAAAGTACCTGCACACGCTGGTGCCAACGGGCAAAAGGGGAGTCTCTTCGAGGGAGATCAGGCAGTTCAGTTTAGTGCACAAACGAAGAATTGTTACATAACAGTAAGGGAAGTAACATAACATGAGATGGGAATATCCAACTCCTTCCCATTCCAATCCTGAGACCCTTCCGATAGCAAACATGTGATATCTCAATGCTTATACCAAACCTGAGATCCTTCCTATAACATGAGATGTGATATCCAACTCCTTCCCATTCCAATCCTGAGACACTTCCTATAGCATGAGATGTGCTATCTCACTGCTTATACCAAACCTGAGACCCTTCCTATAGCATGAGATGTGATATCCAAGTCCTTCCCATTCCAATCCTGAGACACTTCCTATGGCATGAGATGTGATATTTCAATGCTTCTATACCAAACCTGAGACTCTTCCTATAACATGAGATGGGATATCCAACTCTTTCCATTACAATCCTGAGACCCTTCCGAAAGCAGAGATGTGATATCTCAATGCTTATACCAAACCTGAGACCCTTCCTATGGCATGAGATGTCATATACAGATCCTTCCCATTCCAATCCTGAGACCCTTCCTATAGCATGAGATGTGATATCTCAATGCTTATACCAAACCTAAAACCCTTCCTATAGCATGAGATGTGATATCCAACTCCTTCCCATTCCAATCCTGAGACCCTTCCTATAGCATGAGATGTGATATCCAATGGCTCTAATATCAAACCTGAGATCCTTCCTCTAACATTAAATGTGATATCCAACTCCTTCCCTTTCCAAACCTGAGAGCCTACCTATAGCATGAGATGTGATATCCAAGTCCTTCCATTCCAATCCTTAGACCCTTCCTACAGCATGCAATATGATATCTCAATGATTCTAATAACAAACCTGAGACCCGTCCTATAACATGAGATGTGATATCCAACTCCTTTCCATTCCAATCCTGAGACACTTCCGATAGCAGAGATGTGATATCTCAATGCTTCTAATACCAAACATGAGACCAGTCCTATAACATGAGATGGGATATCCAACTCCTTCCCGTTCCAAACCTGAGACCCTTCCTATAGCATGAGATGTGATATCCAACTCCTTCCCATCCCAATCCTGAGACACTTCCGATTGCAGAGATTTGATATCTCAATGCTTATACCAAACCTGAGACTCTTCCTATAACATGAGATGTGATATCCAACTCCTTCCCGTTCCAAACCTGAGACCCTTCCTATAGCATGAGATGTGATATCCAACTCCTTCCCATTCCAATCCTGAGACCCTTATGATGGCATGAGATGTGATATCTCAATGCCTCTAATACCAAATCTGAGATTCTTCCGATAGCATGAGATGTGATATCTCAATGCTTCTTATACCAAACCTGAGATCCTTCCTATAACATGAGATGTGATATCCAAATCCTTCCCCTTCCAAACCTGAGACCCTCCCTTTAGCATGAGATGTGATATCCAACTCCTTCCCATTCCAACCTGAGACCCTTCCCATAGCATGAGATGGGATATCCAACTCCTTGGAATTCCAATCCTGATACCCTTCCGATAGCATGAGATTTGATATCCCAATGCTTATACCAAACCTGAGACCCATACTATGGCATGAAATGTGATATCAAACTCCTTCCCATTCCAATCCTGAGACCCTTCCTATAGCTTGAGATGTGATATCCAACTCCTTCCCATTCCAATTCTGAGACCCTTCCTATACCATGAGACTTGATATCTCAATGCTTCTAATACCAAACCTGAGACCCGTCCTATAACATGAGATGTGATATCCAAATCCTTCCCCTTCCAAACCTTAGACCCTTCCTTTATCATGAGATGTGATATCCAACTCCTTCCCATTCCAATCCTGAGACCCTTCCGATATCATGAGATGTGATATCTCAATGCTTCTTATATCAAACTCGAGACCCTCCCTATAGCATGAGATGTGATATCCAAGTCCTTCCCATTCCAATCCTGAGACCCTTCCTATAGCATGAGATGTGATGTCTCAATGCTTCTAATACCAAACCTGAGACCCTTCCTATAACATGAGATGGGAATATACAACTCCTTCCCATTCCAATCCTGAGACCCTTCCGATAGCAAACATGTGATATCTCAATGCTTATACCAAACCTGAGATCCTTCCTATAACATGAGATGTGATATCCAACTCCTTCCCATTCCAATCCTGAGACACTTCCTATAGCATGAGATGTGATATCTCACTGCTTATACCAAACCTGAGACCCTTCCTATAGCATGAGATGTGATATCCAACTCCTTCCCATTCCAATCCTGAGACCCTTCCGATAGCTTGAGATGTGATATCTCAATGCTTCTAATATCAATACTGAGACCCTCCCTATAGCATGAGATGTGATATCTAAGTCCTTCCCATTCCAATCCTGAGACCCTTACGATAGCAGAGATGTGATATCTCAATGCTTATACCAAACCTGAGACCCTTCCTATAGCATGAGATGTGATATCCAACTCCTTCTCATTCCAATCCTGAGACCCTTCCTATAGCATGATATGTGAAATCTCAATGCTTCTACCAAAACTGAGACCCTTCCTTTAGCATGAGATGTGATATCCAACTCCTTCCCATTCCAATCCTGAGACCAGTCCTATAGCATGAGATGTGATATCTCAATGCTTCTAATACCAAACCTGAGATCCTTCCTATAACATGAGATGTGATATCCAACTCCTTCCCATTCCAATCCTGAGACCCTTCCTATAGCATGAGATGTGATATCTCAATGCTTCTAATACCAAACCTGAGATCCTTCCGATAGCATGAGATGTGATATCCAAATCCTTCCCCTTCCGAACCTGAGACCCTCCCTTTAGCATGAGATGTGATATCTCAATGCTTATACCAAACCTGAGACCCTTCCTATAGCATGAGATGTGATATCCAACTCCTTCCCATTCCAATCCTGAGACCCTTCCTATAGCATGATATGTGAAATCTCAATGCTTCTACCAAAACTGAGACCCTTCCTTTAGCATGAGATGTGATATCCAACTCCTTCCCATTCCAATCCTGAGACCAGTCCTATAGCATGAGATGTGATATCTCAATGCTTCTAATGCCAAACCTGAGATCCTTCCTATAACATGAGATGTGATATCCAACTCCTTCCCATTCCAATCCTGAGACCCTTCCTATAGCATGAGATGTGATATCTTAATGCTTCTAAAACCAAACCTGAGAACCATCCAATAACATATGTGAAATCCAAATCCTTCCCTTTCCAAACCTGAGACCCTTCCGATAGCATTAGATGTGATATCTCAATGCTTCTAAAACCAAACATGAGAACCATCCTATAACATGAGATGTGAAATCCAAATCCTTCCCTTTCCAAACCTGAGACCCTTCCTAAAGCTTGAGATGTGATATCAAACTCCTTCCCATTCCAATCCTGTGATAGCTCGAGATGTGATATCCAACTCCTTCCCATTCCAATCCTGAGACCCTTCCTATACCATGAGTTGTGATATCTCAATGCTTCTAATACCAAACCTGAGACCCGTCCTAAAACATGAGATGTGAGATCCAAATCCTTCCCCCTCCAAACCTGAGAACCTTCCTGTAGCTTGAGATGTGATATCAAACTCCTTCCCATTCCAATCCTGAGATAGCTTGAGATGTGATATCCAACTCCTTCCCATTCCTATCCTGAGACCCTTCCGATAGCAGAGATGTGATATCTCAATGCTTGTACCAAACCTGAGACCCTTCCTATGGCATGAGATGTGATATCCAACTCCTTCCCATTCCAATCCTGAGACCCTTCCTATAGCATAATATGTGATATCTCAATGCTTATACCAAACCTGAGACCCTTCCTATAGCATGAGATGTGATATCCAAATCTTTCCCATTCCAATCCTGAGACCCTTCCTATAGCATGAGATGTGATATCTCAATGCCTCTAATACCAAACCTGAGATCCTTCCTTGAACATGAAATGTGATATCCCACTCCTTCCCTTTCCAAACCTGAGAGTCTACCTATAGCATGAGATGTGATATCCAAGTCCTTCCCATTCCAATCCTTAGACACTTCCTACAGCATGAGATGTGATATCTCAATGATTCTATTACCAAACCTGAGACCCGTCCTATACCATGAGATGGGATATCCAACTCCTTCCCATTTCAATCCTGAGAAACTTCTGATAGCATAGATGTGATATCTCAATGCTTAGACCAAACCTGAGACCCTTCCTATAACATAAGATGTGATATCCAACTCCTTCCAGTTCCAAACCTGAGACCCTTTCTATAGCAAGAATCTAATATCCAACTCCTTCCCATTCCAATCCTGAGACCATTCCTATAGAATGAGATGTGATATCTCAATGCTTCTAATACCAAACCTGAGATCCTTCCTATGACATGAGATGTGATATCCAATTCCTTCCCATTCCAAACCTGAGACCCTTCCTATAGCATGAGATGTGATATCTCAATGCTTCTAATACCAAACCTGACATCCTTCCTATAACATGAGATGTGATATCCAAATCCTTCCCCTTCCAAACCAGAGACCCTCCCTTTAGCATGAGATGTGATATCCAACTCCTTCCCTTTCCAATCCTGAGACATTTCTGATAGCATGAGATGTGATATCTCAATGCCTCTAATACCAAACCTGAGATCCTACCTCTAACATGAAATGTGATATCCAACTCCTTCCCCTTGCAAACCTGAGAGCCTTCCTATAGCATGAGATGTGATATCGAAGTATTTCCCATTCCAATCCTGAGACCCTTCCTATAACATGAGATGTGATATCCAACTCCTTCCCATTCCAACCTGAGACCCTTCCTATAGCATGAGATGGGATATCCAACTAATTCCAAATCCAATCCTGATACCCTTCCGATAGCATGAGATGTGATATCTCAATCCCTCTAATACCAAACCTGAGATCCTTCCTATAACATGAGATGTGATATCAAAATCCTTCCCCTTCCAAACCTGAGACGCTCCCTTTAGCATGAGATGTGATATCCAACTCCTTCCCATTCCAATCCTGAGACCCTTCTGATAGCATGAGATGTGATATTCAATGCCTCTAATACCAAACCTGAGATCCTACCTCTAACATGAAATGTGATATCCAACTCCTTCCCCTTGCAAACCTGAGAGCCTTCCTATAGCATGAGATGTGATATCGAAGTATTTCCCATTCCAATCCTGAGACCCTTCCTATAACATGAGATGTGATATCCAACTCCTTTCCATTCCAACCTGACACCCTTCCTATAGCATGAGATGGGATATCCAACTACTTCCAAATCCAATCCTGATACCCTTCCGATAGCATGAGATGTGATATCTCAATCCCTCTAATACCAAACCTGAGATCCTTCCTATAACATGAGATGTGATATCAAAATCCTTCCCCTTCCAAACCTGAGACCCTCCCTTTAGCATGAGATGGGATATTCAAGTCCTTCCCATTCCAATCCTGAGACCCTTCCTATAGCATGAGATGTGATATCTCAATGCTTCTAATACCAAACCTGAGACCCTTCTATTAACATAAGATGGGATATCCAACTCCTTCCCATTCCAATCCTGAGACCCTTCCAATAGCAGAGATGTGATATCTCAATGCTGATACCAAACCTGAGACCCTTCCTATGGCATGAGATGTCATATACAACTCCTTCCCATTCCAATCCTGAGACCCTTCCTATAGCATGAGATGTGATATCTCAATGCTTATACCAAACCTGAGGCCCTTCCTATAGCATGAGATGTGATATCCAACTCCTTCCCATTCCAATCCTGAGACCCTTCCTATAACATGAGATGTGATGTCTCAATGCTTCTAATACCAAACCTGAGATCCTTCCTATGGCATGAGATGTCATATAAAACTCCTTCCCATTCCAATCCTGAGACCCTTCCTATAGCATGAGATGTGATATCTCAATGCTTATACCAAACCTGAGGCCCTTCCTATAGCATGAGATGTGATATCCAACTCCTTCCCATTCCAATCCTGAGACCCTTCCTATAGCATGAGATGTGATATCCAAATCCTTCCCATTCCAATCGTGAGACCCTTCCTATAGCATGAGATGTGATATCCAAAACCTTCCCTTTCCAAAACTGAGAGCCTACCTATAGCATGAGATGTGATATACAACTCCTTCCCATTCCAATCCTGAGACCCTTCCTATAGCATGAGATGTGATATCTCAATGCTTATACCAAACCTGAGACCCTTCCTATAGCATGAGATGTGATATCCAAATCCTTCCCATTCCAATCCTGAGACCCTTCCTATAGCATGAGATGTGATATCCAAATCCTTCCCCTTCCAAACCTGAGACCCTCCCTTTAGCATGAGATGTGATATCCAACTCCTTCCCATTCCAATCCTGAGACCCTTCTGATAGCATGAGATGTTATATCTCAATGCCTCTAATACCAAACCTGAGATCCTACCTCTAACATGAAATGTGATATCCAACTCCTTCCCATTGCAATCTTGAGACAGTTTCTATAGCATGAGATGTGATATCTCAATGCTTATACCAAACCTGAGACCCTTCCTATAGCATGAGATGTGATATCCAAATCCTTCCCATTCCAATCGTGAGACCCTTCCTATAGCATGAGATGTGATATCTCAATGCCTCTAATACCAAACCTGAGATCCTACCTCTCTAATGAAATTTGATATGCAACTCCTTCCCCTTCCAAACCTGATAGCCTTCCTATAGCATGAGATGTGATATCCAAGTCCTTCCCATTCCAATCCTGATACCCTTCCTATAACATGAGATGTGATATCCAACTCCTTCCCATTCCAACCTGAGACCCTTCCTATAGCATGAGATGGGATATCCAACTCCTTCCAAATCCAATCCTGGTACCCTTCCGATAGCATGAGTTGTGATATCCCAATGCTTCTACAAAACCTGAGACCCATACCATGGCATGAGATGTGATATCAAACTCCTTCCCATTCCAATCCTGACACCCTTCCTATAGCTTGAGATGTGATATCCAACTCCTTCCATTCCAATTCTGAGACCCTTCCGATAGCAGAGATGTGATATCTCAATGCTTATACCAAATCTGAGACCCTTGCTATAACATGAGATGTGATATTCAAGTCCTTCCCATTCCAATCCTGAGACCCTTCCTATAGCATGAGATGTGATATCTCAATGCTTCTAATACCAAACCTGAGACCCTTCCTATAATGAGATGGGATATCCAACTCCTTCCCATTCCAATCCTGAGACCCTTCCGATAGCAGAGATGTGATATCTCAATGCTTATACCAAACCTGAGACCCTTCCTATGGCATGAGATGTCAAATACAACTCCTTCCGATTCCAATCCTGAGACCCTTCCTATAGCATGAGATGTGATATCTCAATGCTTCTAATAATAAACCTGAGATCCTTCCTATAACATGAGATGTGATATCCAACTCCTTCCCATTCCAAACCTGAGACCCTTCCGATTGCATGAGATGTGATATCAAACTACTTCCCATTCCAATCCTGAGACCCTTCCTATACCATGAGATGTGATATCTCAATGCTTCTAATACCAAACCTGACACCCGTCCTAAAACATGAGATGTGATGTCCAAATCCTTCCCCTTCCAAACCTGAGATCTTTCCTTTAGCATGAGATGTGATATCCAACTCCTTCCCATTCCAATCCTGAGACCCTTCCTATACCATGAGATGTGATATCTCAATGCTTCTAATACCAAACCTGACACCCGTCCTAAAACATGAGATGTGATGTCCAAATCCTTCCCCTTCCAAACCTGAGATCTTTCCTTTAGCATGAGATGTGATATCCAACTCCTTCCCATTCCAATCCTGAGACCCTTCCTATACCATGAGATGTGATATCTCAATGCTTCTAATACCAAACCTGACACCCGTCCTAAAACATGAGATGTGATGTCCAAATCCTTCCCCTTCCAAACCTGAGATCTTTCCTTTAGCATGAGATGTGATATCCAACTCCTTCCCATTCCAATCCTGAGACCCTTCCTATAGCATGATATGTGATATCACAATTTTTCTAATACCAAACCTGAGATCCTTCCTATAACATGAGATGTGTATCCAAATCCTTCCCTTTCCAAACCTGAGACCCTTCCGATAGCATTAGATGTGATATCTCAATGCTTCTAAAACCAAACCTGAGAACCATCCTATAACATGAGATGTGAAATCCAAATCCTTCCCTTTCCAAACCTGAGACCCTCCGTATAGCATGAGATGTGATATCTAAGTCCTTCCCATTCCTATCCTGAGACCCTTCCGATAGCAGAGATATGATATCTCAATGCTTGGACCAAACCTGAGAACCTTCCTATGGCATGAGATGTGATATCCAACTCCTTCCCATTCCAATCTTGAGACCCTTCCTATAGCATGAGATGTGATATCTCAATGCTTCTATCAAACCTGAGTCCCTTCCTTTAGCATGAGATGTGATATCCAACTCCTTCCCATTCCAATCCTGAGACCCTTCCTATAGCATGAGATGTGATATTTCAAAGCTTCTAATACCAAACCTGGGACCCGTCCTATAACATGAGATATGATATCCAAATCCTTCCCCTTCCAAACCTGAGACCCTTCCTTTAGCATGAGATGTGATATCTCAATGTTTCTAATAAAAAACCTGAGACTCTTCCTATAGCAAGAGATGTGATATCCAAATCCTTCCCATTCCAATCCTGAGACCCTTCCTATAACATGAGATGTGATATCTCAATGCCTCTAATACCAAACCAGAGATTCTTCCTATAACATGAGATGTGATATCTCAATGCTTCTAATACCAAACCTGAGACCCTTCCTATAACATAAGATGGGATATCCAACTCCTTCCCATTCCAATCCTGAGACCCTTCCGATAGCAGAGATGTGATATCTCAATGCTTATACCAAACCTGAGACCCTTCCTGTGGCATGAGATGTCATATAAAACTCCTTCCCATTCCAATCCTGAGACCCTTCCTATAGCATGATATGTGATATCACAATTTTTCTAATACCAAACCTGAGATCCTTCCTATAACATGAGATGTGTATCCAACTCCTTCCCATTCCAAAACCTGAGACCCTTCCTATAGCATGAGATGTGATATCTTAATGCTTCTAAAACCAAACCTGAGAACCATCCAATAACATATGTGAAATCCAAATCCTTCCCTTTCCAAACCTGAGACCCTTCCGATAGCATTAGATGTGATATCTCAATGCTTCTAAAACCAAACATGAGAACCATCCTATAACATGAGATGTGAAATCCAAATCCTTCCCTTTCCAAACCTGAGACCCTTCCTATAGCTTGAGATGTGATATCAAACTCCTTCCCATTCCAATCCTGTGATAGCTCGTGATGTGATATCCAACTCCTTCCCATTCCAATCCTGAGACCCTTCCTATACCATGAGTTGTGATATCTCAATGCTTCTAATACCAAACCTGAGACCCGTCCTAAAACATGAGATGTGAGATCCAAATCCTTCCCCCTCCAAACCTGAGAACCTTCCTATAGCTTGAGATGTGATATCAAACTCCTTCCCATTCCAATCCTGAGATAGCTTGAGATGTGATATCCAACTCCTTCCCATTCCTATCCTGAGACCCTTCCGATAGCAGAGATGTGATATCTCAATGCTTATACCAAACCTGAGACCCTTCCTATGGCATGAGATGTGATATCCAAGTCCTTCCCATTCCAATCCTTAGACACTTCCTACAGCATGAGATGTGATATCTCAATGATTCTATTACCAAACCTGAGACCCGTCCTATACCATGAGATGGGATATCCAACTCCTTCCCATTTCAATCCTGAGAAACTTCTGATAGCAGAGATGTGATATCTCAATGCTTAGACCAAACCTGAGACCCTTCCTATAACATGAGATGTGATATCCAACTCCTTCCAGTTCCAAACCTGAGACCCTTTCTATAGCAAGAATCTAATATCCAACTCCTTCCCATTCCAATACTGAGACCATTCCTATAGAATGAGATGTGATATCTCAATGCTTCTAATACCAAACCTGAGATCCTTCCTATGACATGAGATGTGATATCCAATTCCTTCCCATTCCAAACCTGAGACCCTTCCTATAGCATGAGATGTGATATCTCAATGCTTCTAATACCAAACCTGACATCCTTCCTATAACATGAGATGTGATATCCAAATCCTTCCCCTTCCAAACCAGAGACCCTCCCTTTAGCATGAGATGTGATATCCAACTCCTTCCCTTTCCAATCCTGAGACATTTCTGATAGCATGAGATGTGATATCTCAATGCCTCTAATACCAAACCTGAGATCCTACATCTAACATGAAATGTGATATCCAACTCCTTCCCCTTGCAAACCTGAGAGCCTTCCTATAGCATGAGATGTGATATCGAAGTATTTCCCATTCCAATCCTGAGACCCTTCCTATAACATGAGATGTGATATCCAACTCCTTCCCATTCCAACCTGAGACCCTTCCTATAGCATGAGATGGGATATCCAACTAATTCCAAATCCAATCCTGATACCCTTCCGATAGCATGAGATGTGATATCTCAATCCCTCTAATACCAAACCTGAGATCCTTCCTATAACATGAGATGTGATATCAAAATCCTTCCCCTTCCAAACCTGAGACGCTCCCTTTAGCATGAGATGTGATTTCCAACTCCTTCCCATTCCAATCCTGAGACCCTTCTGATAGCATGAGATGTGATATTCAATGCCTCTAATACCAAACCTGAGATCCTACCTCTAACATGAAATGTGATATCCAACTCCTTCCCTTTCCAAACGTGAGAGCCTCCCTATAGCATGAGATGGGATATTCAAGTCCTTCCCATTCCAATCCTGAGACCCTTCCTATAGCATGAGATGTGATACCTCATTGCTTCTAATACCAAACCTGAGACCCTTCCTATAACATAAGATGGGATATCCAACTCCTTCCCATTCCAATCGTGAGACCCTTCCTATAGCATGAGATGTGATATCCAAAACCTTCCCTTTCCAAAACTGAGAGCCTACCTATAGCATGAAATGTGATATCCAACTCCTTCCCATTCCAATGCTGAGACCCTTCCTATAGCATGAGATGTGATATCTCAATGCTTATACCAAACCTGAGACCCTTCCTATAGCATGAGATGTGATATCCAAATCCTTCCCATTCCAATCCTGAGACCCTTCCTATAGCATGAGATGTGATATCCAAATCCTTCCCCTTCCAAACCTGAGACCCTCCCTTTAGCATGAGATGTGATATCCAACTCCTTCCCATTCCAATCCTGAGACCTTTCTGATAGCATGAGATGTTATATCTCAATGCCTCTAATACCAAACCTGAGATCCTACCTCTAACATGAAATGTGATATCCAAGTCCTTCCCCTTCTAAACCTGGGAGCCTTCCTATAACATGAGATGTGATATCGAAGTGCTTCCCATTCCAACCCTGAGACCCTTCCTATAACATGAGATGTGATATCCAACTCCTTCCCATTCCAATCCTGAGACCCTTCCTATAGCATGAGATGTGATGTCTCAATGCTTCTAATACCAAATCTGAGATCCTTCCTATAACATGAGATGTGATATCCAACTCCTTCCCATTGCAATCTTGAGACTGTTTCTATAGCATGAGATGTGATATCTCAATGCTTATACCAAACCTGAGACCCTTCCTATAGCATGAGATGTGATATCCAAATCCTTCCCATTCCAATCGTGAGACCCTTCCTATAGCATGAGATGTGATATCTCAATGCCTCTAATACCAAACCTGAGATCCTACCTCTAAAATGAAATTTGATATGCAACTCCTTCCCCTTCCAAACCTGATAGCCTTCCTATAGCATGAGATGTGATATCCAAGTCCTTCCCATTCCAATCCTGATACCCTTCCTATAACATGAGATGTGATATCCAATTCCTTCCCATTCCAACCTGAGACCCTTCCTATAGCATGAGATGGGATATCCAACTCCTTCCAAATCCAATCCTGATACCCTTCCGATAGCATGAGATGTGATATCCCAATGCTTCTACAAAACCTGAGACCCATACCATGGCATGAGATGTGATATCAAACTCCTTCCCATTCCAATCCTGACACCCTTCCTATAGCTTGAGATGTGATATCCAACTCCTTCCCATTCCAATTCGGAGACCAGTCCTATACCATGGGACTTGATATCTCAATGCTTCTAATAGCAAACCTGAGACCGGTCCTATAACATGAGATGTGATATCCAAATCCTTCCCCTTCCAAACCTTAGACCCTTCCTTTATCATGAGATGTGATATCCAAGTCGTTCCCATTCCAATCCTGAGACCCTTCCTATGGCATGAGATGTGATATCTCAATGCTTCTAATACCAAACCTGAGACCCTTGCTATAACATGAGATGTGATATTCAAGTCCTTCCCATTCCAATCCTGAGACCCTTCCTATAGCATGAGATGTGATATCTCAATGCTTCTAATACCAAACCTGAGACCCTTCCTATAATGAGATGGGATATCCAACTCCTTCCCATTCCAATCCTGAGACCCTTCCGATAGCAGAGATGTGATAGCTCAATGCTTATACCAAACCTGAGACCCTTCCTATGGCATGAGATGTCAAATACACCTCCTTCCGATTCCAATCCTGAGACCCTTCCTATAGCATGAGATGTGATATCTCAATGCTTCTAATAATAAACCTGAGATCCTTCCTATAACATGAGATGTGATATCCAACTCCTTCCCATTCCAAACCTGAGACCCTTCCGATTGCATGAGATGTGATATCAAACTCCTTCCCATTCCAATCCTGAGATAGCTTGAGATGTGATATCCAACTCCTTCCCATTCCAATCCTGAGACCCTTCCTATACTATGAGATGTGATATCTCAATGCTTCTAATACCAAACCTGACACCCGTCCTAAAACATGAGATGTGATATCCAACTCCTTCCCATTCCAAACCTGAGACCCTTCCGATTGCATGAGATGTGATATCAAACTCCTTCCCATTCCAATACTGAGATAGCTTGAGATGTGATATCCAACTCATTCCCATTCCAATCCTGAGACCCTTCCTATAGCCTGAGATGTGATATCTTAATGCTTCTAAAACCAAACCTGAGAACCATCCAATAACATATGTGAAATCCAAATCCTTCCCTTTCCAAACCTGAGACCCTTCCGATAGCATTACATGTGATATCTCAATGCTTCTAAAACCAAACATGAGAACCATCCTATAACATGAGATGTGAAATCCAAATCCTTCCCTTTCCAAACCTGAGACCCTCCCTATAGCATGGGATGTGATATCTAAGTCCTTCCCATTCCTATCCTGGGACCCTTCCGATAGCAGACATGTGATATCTCAATGCTCGGACCAAACCTGAGACCCTTCCTATGACATGAGATGTGATATCCAACTCCTTCCCATTCCAATCCTGAGACCCTTCCTATAGCATGAGATGTGATATCTCAATGCTTCTATCAAACCTGAGTCCCTTCCTTTAGCATGAGATGTGATATCCAACTCCTTCCCATTCCAATACTGAGACCCTTCCTATAGCATGAGATGTGATATTTCAAAGCTTCTAATACCAAACCTGGGACCCGTCCTATAACATGAGATATGATATCCAAATCCTTCCCCTTCCAAACCTGAGACCCTTCCTTTAGCATGAGATGTGATATCCAAATCCTTCCCATTCCAATCCTGAAACCCTTCCTATAGCATGAGATGTGATATCTCAATGTTTCTAATAAAAAACCTGAGACTCTTCCTATAGCAAGAGATGTGATATCCAAATCCTTCCCATTCCAATCCTGAGACCCTTCCTATAACATGAGATGTGATATCGCAATGCCTCTAATACCAAACCTGAGATTCTTCCTATAACATGAGATGTGATATCTCAATGCTTCTAATACCAAACCTGAGACCCTCCCTTTAGCATGAGATGTGATATCCGACTCCTTCCCATTCCAATCCTGAGACCCTTCTGATAGCATGAGATGTGATATCTCAATGCCTCTAATACCAAACCAGAGATTCTTCCTATAACATGAGATGTGATATCTCAATGCTTCTAATACCAAACCTGAGACCCTCCCTTTAGCATGAGGTGTGATATCCGACTCCTTCCCATTCCAATCCTGAGACCCTTCTGATAGCATGAGATGTGATATCTCAATGCTTCTAACACCAAACCTGAGACCCTTCCTATAACATAAGATGGGATATCCAACTCCTTCCCATTCCAATCCTGAGACCCTTCCGATAGCAAAGATGTGATATCTCAATGCTTATACCAAACCTGAGACCCTTCCTGTGGCATGAGATGTCATATCCAACTCCTTCCCATTCCAATCCTGAGACCCTTCCTATAGCATGATATGTGATATCACAATTTTTCTAATACCAAACCTGAGATCCTTCCTATAACATGAGATGTGTATCCAACTCCTTCCCACTCCAAAACCTGAGACCCTTCCTATAGCATGAGATGTGATATCTTAATGCTTCTAAAAACAAACCTGAGAACCACCCAATAACATATGTGAAATCCAAATCCTTCCCTTTCCAAACCTGAGACCCTTCCGATAGCATTAGATGTGATATCTCAATGCTTCTAAAACCAAACATGAGAACCATCCTATAACATGAGATGTGAAATCCAAATCCTTCCCTTTCCAAACCTGAGACCCTTCCTATAGCTTGAGATGTGATATCAAACTCCTTCCGATTCCAATCCTGTGATAGCTTGAGATGTGATATCCAACTCCTTCCCATTCCAATCCTGAGACCCTTCCTATACCATGAGATGTGATATCTCAATGCTTCTAATACCAAACCTGAGACCCGTCCTAAAACATGAGATATGAGATCCAAATCCTTCCCCTTCCAAACCTGAGAACCTTCCTATAGCTTGAGATGTGATATCAAACTCCTTCCCATTCCAATCCTGAGATAGCTTGAGATGTGATATCCAACACCTTCCCATTCCTATCCTGTGACCCTTCCGATAGCAGAGATGTGATATCTCAATGCATGTACCAAACCTGAGACCCTTCCTATGGCATGAGATGTGATATCCAACTCCTTCCCATTCCAATCCTGAGACCCTTCCTATAGCATGAGATGTAATATCTCAATGCTTCTATCAAACCTGAGTCCCTTCCTTTAGCATGAGATGTGATATCCAACTCCTTCCCATTCCAATCCTGAGACCCTTCCTATAGCATGAGATGTGATATCTCAAAGCTTCTAATGCCAAACCTTGGACCAGTCCTATAACATGAGAGATGATATCCAAATCCTTCCCCTTCCGAACCTGAGACCCTTCCTTTAGCATGAGATGTGATATCCAAATCCTTCCCATTCCAATCCTGAAACCCTTCCTATAGCATGAGATGTGATATCTCAATGTTTCTAATAAAAAACCTGAGACCCTTCCTATAGCAAGAGATGTGATATCCAAATCCTTCCCATTCCAATCCTGAGACCCTTCCTATAACATGAGATGTGATATCCAACTCCTTCCCATTCCAACCTGAGAACCTTCCTATAGCATGAGAAGGGATATCCAACTCCTTCCCATTCCAATCCTGAGACCTTCCTATAGCATGAGATGTGATATCTCAAAGCTTCTAATACCAAACCTGCGACCCGTCCTATAACATGAGATATGATATCCAAATCCTTCCCCTTCCAAACCTGAGACCCTTCCTTTAGCATGAGATGTGATATACAAATCCTTCCCATTCCAATCCTGAAACCCTTCCTATAGCATGAGATGTGATATCTCAATGTTTCTAATAAAAAAACTGAGACCCTTTCTATAGCAAGAGATGTGACATCCAAATCCTTCCCATTCCAATCCTGAGATCCTTCCTATTGGATGAGATGTGAAATCCAACTCCTTCCCATTCCAGTACTGAGACCCTTCCTATACCATGAGATGTGATATCTCAATGCTTCTACCAAAACTGAGACCCTTCCTTTAGCATGAGATGTGATATCCAACTCCTTCCCATTCCAATCCTGAGACCCTTCCTATAGCATTAGATGTGATATCTCAATGCCTCTAATACCAAACCTGAGATTCTTCCTATAACATGAGATGTGATATCTCAATGCTTCTAATACCAAACCTGAGACCCTCCCTTTAGCATGAGATGTGATATCCGACTCCTTCCCATACCAATCCTGAGACCCTTCTGATAGCATGAGATGTGACATCTCAATGCCTCTAATACCAAACCTGAGATTCTTCCTATAACATGAGATGTGATATCTCAATGCTTCTAATACCAAACCTGAGACCCTCCCTTTAGCATGAGATGTGATATCCGACTCCTTCCCATTCCAATCCTGAGACCCTTCTGATAGCATGAGATGTGATATCTCAATGCTTCTAATACCAAACCTGAGACCCTTCCTATAACATAAGATGGGATATCCAACTTCTTCCCATTCCAATCCTGAGAGCCTTCCGATAGCAGAGATGTGATATCTCAATGCTTATACCAAACCTGAGACTCTTCCTGTGGCATGAGATGTCATATACAACTCCTTCCCATTCCAATCCTGAGACCCTTCCTATAGCATGAGATGTGATATCCAACTCCTTCCCATTCCAATCATGAGACCCTTCCTATAGCATGAGATTTGATATCTCAATGCTTCTAATAATAAACCTGAGATCCTTCCTATAACATGAGATGTGATATCCAACTCCTTCCCATTCCAAACCTGAGACCCTTCCGATTGCACGAGATGTGATATCAAACTCCTTCCCATTCCAATCCTGAGACCCTTCCTATACCATGAGATGTGATATCTCAATGCTTCTAATACCAAACCTGACACCCGTCCTAAAACATGAGATGTGATGTCCAAATTCTTCCACTTCCAAACCTGAGATCTTTCCTTTAGCATGAGATGTGATATCCAACTCCTTCCCATTCCAATCCTGAGACCCTTCCTATACCATGAGATGTGATATCTCAATGCTTCTAATACCAAACCTGACACCCGTCCTAAAACATGAGATGTGATGTCCAAATCCTTCCCCTTCCAAACCTGAGATCTTTCCTTTAGCATGAGATGTGATATCCAACTCCTTCCCATTCCAATCCTGAGACCCTTCCTATACCATGAGATGTGATATCTCAATGCTTCTAATACCAAACCTGACACCCGTCCTAAAACATGAGATGTGATGTCCAAATCCTTCCCCTTCCAAACCTGAGATCTTTCCTTTAGCATGAGATGTGATATCCAACTCCTTCCCATTCCAATCCTGAGACCCTTCCTATAGCATGATATGTGATATCACAATTTTTCTAATACCAAACCTGAGATCCTTCCTATAACATGAGATGTGTATCCAAATCCTTCCCTTTCCAAACCTGAGACCCTTCCGATAGCATTAGATGTGATATCTCAATGCTTCTAAAACCAAACATGAGAACCATCCTATAACATGAGATGTGAAATCCAAATCCTTCCCTTTCCAAACCTGAGACCCTCCCTATAGCATGAGATGTGATATCTAAGTCCTTCCCATTCCTATCCTGAGACCCTTCCGATAGCAGAGATATGATATCTCAATGCTTGGACCAAACCTGAGAACCTTCCTATGGCATGAGATGTGATATCCAACTCCTTCCCATTCCAATCTTGAGACCCTTCCTATAGCATGAGATGTGATATCTCAATGCTTCTATCAAACCTGAATCCCTTCCTTTAGCATGAGATGTGATATCCAACTCCTTCCCATTCCAATCCTGAGACCCTTCCTATAGCATGAGATGTGATATTTCAAAGCTTCTAATACCAAACCTGGGACCCATCCTATAACATGAGATATGATATCCAAATCCTTCCCCTTCCAAACCTGAGACCCTTCCTTTAGCATGAGATGTGATATCTCAATGTTTCTAATAAAAAACCTGAGACTCTTCCTATAGCAAGAGATGTGATATCCAAATCCTTCCCATTCCAATCCTGAGACCCTTCCTATAGCATGAGATGTGATATCTCAATGCTTCTATCAAACCTGAATCCCTTCCTTTAGCATGAGATGTGATATCCAACTCCTTCCCATTCCAATCCTGAGACCCTTCCTATAGCATGAGATGTGATATTTCAAAGCTTCTAATACCAAACCTGGGACCCATCCTATAACATGAGATATGATATCCAAATCCTTCCCCTTCCAAACCTGAGACCCTTCCTTTAGCATGAGATGTGATATCTCAATGTTTCTAATAAAAAACCTGAGACTCTTCCTATAGCAAGAGATGTGATATCCAAATCCTTCCCATTCCAATCCTGAGACCCTTCCTATAACATGAGATGTGATATCTCAATGCCTCTAATACCAAACCTGAGATTCTTCCTATAACATGAGATGTGATATCTCAATGCTTCTAATACCAAACCTGAGACCCTCCCTTTAGCATGAGATGTGATATCCGACTCCTTCCCATTCCAATCCTGAGACCCTTCTGATAGCATGAGATGTGATATCTCAATGCTTCTAACACCAAACCTGAGACCCTTCCTATAACATAAGATGGGATATCCAACTCCTTCCCATTCCAATCCTGAGACCCTTCCGATAGCAAAGATGTGATATCTCAATGCTTATACCAAACCTGAGACCCTTCCTGTGGCATGAGATGTCATATCCAACTCCTTCCCATTCCAATCCTGAGACCCTTCCTATAGCATGATATGTGATATCACAATTTTTCTAATACCAAACCTGAGATCCTTCCTATAACATGAGATGTGTATCCAACTCCTTCCCACTCCAAAACCTGAGACCCTTCCTATAGCATGAGATGTGATATCTTAATGCTTCTAAAAACAAACCTGAGAACCATCCAATAACATATGTGAAATCCAAATCCTTCCCTTTCCAAACCTGAGACCCTTCCGATAGCATTAGATGTGATATCTCAATGCTTCTAAAACCAAACATGAGAACCATCCTATAACATGAGATGTGAAATCCAAATCCTTCCCTTTCCAAACCTGAGACCCTTCCTATAGCTTGAGATGTGATATCAAACTCCTTCCGATTCCAATCCTGTGATAGCTTGAGATGTGATATCCAACTCCTTCCCATTCCAATCCTGAGACCCTTCCTATACCATGAGATGTGATATCTCAATGCTTCTAATACCAAACCTGAGACCCGTCGTAAAACATGAGATATGAGATCCAAATCCTTCCCCTTCCAAACCTGAGAACCTTCCTATAGCTTGAGATGTGATATCAAACTCCTTCCCATTCCAATCCTGAGATAGCTTGAGATGTGATATCCAACACCTTCCCATTCCTATCCTGTGACCCTTCCGATAGCAGAGATGTGATATCTCAATGCATGTACCAAACCTGAGACCCTTCCTATGGCATGAGATGTGATATCCAACTCCTTCCCATTCCAATCCTGAGACCCTTCCTATAGCATGAGATGTAATATCTCAATGCTTCTATCAAACCTGAGTCCCTTCCTTTAGCATGAGATGTGATATCCAACTCCTTCCCATTCCAATCCTGAGACCCTTCCTATAGCATGAGATGTGATATCTCAAAGCTTCTAATGCCAAACCTTGGACCAGTCCTATAACATGAGAGATGATATCCAAATCCTTCCCCTTCCGAACCTGAGACCCTTCCTTTAGCATGAGATGTGATATCCAAATCCTTCCCATTCCAATCCTGAAACCCTTCCTATAGCATGAGATGTGATATCTCAATGTTTCTAATAAAAAACCTGAGACCCTTCCTATAGCAAGAGATGTGATATCCAAATCCTTCCCATTCCAATCCTGAGACCCTTCCTATAACATGAGATGTGATATCCAACTCCTTCCCATTCCAACCTGAGAACCTTCCTATAGCATGAGAAGGGATATCCAACTCCTTCCCATTCCAATCCTGAGACCTTCCTATAGCATGAGATGTGATATCTCAAAGCTTCTAATACCAAACCTGCGACCCGTCCTATAACATGAGATATGATATCCAAATCCTTCCCCTTCCAAACCTGAGACCCTTCCTTTAGCATGAGATGTGATATACAAATCCTTCCCATTCCAATCCTGAAACCCTTCCTATAGCATGAGATGTGATATCTCAATGTTTCTAATAAAAAAACTGAGACCCTTTCTATAGCAAGAGATGTGACATCCAAATCCTTCCCATTCCAATCCTGAGATCCTTCCTATTGGATGAGATGTGAAATCCAACTCCTTCCCATTCCAGTACTGAGACCCTTCCTATACCATGAGATGTGATATCTCAATGCTTCTACCAAAACTGAGACCCTTCCTTTAGCATGAGATGTGATATCCAACTCCTTCCCATTCCAATCCTGAGACCCTTCCTATAGCATTAGATGTGATATCTCAATGCCTCTAATACCAAACCTGAGATTCTTCCTATAACATGAGATGTGATATCTCAATGCTTCTAATACCAAACCTGAGACCCTCCCTTTAGCATGAGATGTGATATCCGACTCCTTCCCATACCAATCCTGAGACCCTTCTGATAGCATGAGATGTGACATCTCAATGCCTCTAATACCAAACCTGAGATTCTTCCTATAACATGAGATGTGATATCTCAATGCTTCTAATACCAAACCTGAGACCCTCCCTTTAGCATGAGATGTGATATCCGACTCCTTCCCATTCCAATCCTGAGACCCTTCTGATAGCATGAGATGTGATATCTCAATGCTTCTAATACCAAACCTGAGACCCTTCCTATAACATAAGATGGGATATCCAACTTCTTCCCATTCCAATCCTGAGACCCTTCCGATAGCAGAGATGTGATATCTCAATGCTTATACCAAACCTGAGACCCTTCCTGTGGCATGAGATGTCATATACAACTCCTTCCCATTCCAATCCTGAGACCCTTCCTATAGCATGAGATGTGATATCCAACTCCTTCCCATTCCAATCATGAGACCCTTCCTATAGCATGAGATTTGATATCTCAATGCTTCTAATAATAAACCTGAGATCCTTCCTATAACATGAGATGTGATATCCAACTCCTTCCCATTCCAAACCTGAGACCCTTCCGATTGCACGAGATGTGATATCAAACTCCTTCCCATTCCAATCCTGAGACCCTTCCTATACCATGAGATGTGATATCTCAATGCTTCTAATACCAAACCTGACACCCGTCCTAAAACATGAGATGTGATGTCCAAATTCTTCCACTTCCAAACCTGAGATCTTTCCTTTAGCATGAGATGTGATATCCAACTCCTTCCCATTCCAATCCTGAGACCCTTCCTATACCATGAGATGTGATATCTCAATGCTTCTAATACCAAACCTGACACCCGTCCTAAAACATGAGATGTGATGTCCAAATCCTTCCCCTTCCAAACCTGAGATCTTTCCTTTAGCATGAGATGTGATATCCAACTCCTTCCCATTCCAATCCTGAGACCCTTCCTATACCATGAGATGTGATATCTCAATGCTTCTAATACCAAACCTGACACCCGTCCTAAAACATGAGATGTGATGTCCAAATCCTTCCCCTTCCAAACCTGAGATCTTTCCTTTAGCATGAGATGTGATATCCAACTCCTTCCCATTCCAATCCTGAGACCCTTCCTATAGCATGATATGTGATATCACAATTTTTCTAATACCAAACCTGAGATCCTTCCTATAACATGAGATGTGTATCCAAATCCTTCCCTTTCCAAACCTGAGACCCTTCCGATAGCATTAGATGTGATATCTCAATGCTTCTAAAACCAAACATGAGAACCATCCTATAACATGAGATGTGAAATCCAAATCCTTCCCTTTCCAAACCTGAGACCCTCCCTATAGCATGAGATGTGATATCTAAGTCCTTCCCATTCCTATCCTGAGACCCTTCCGATAGCAGAGATATGATATCTCAATGCTTGGACCAAACCTGAGAACCTTCCTATGGCATGAGATGTGATATCCAACTCCTTCCCATTCCAATCTTGAGACCCTTCCTATAGCATGAGATGTGATATCTCAATGCTTCTATCAAACCTGAATCCCTTCCTTTAGCATGAGATGTGATATCCAACTCCTTCCCATTCCAATCCTGAGACCCTTCCTATAGCATGAGATGTGATATTTCAAAGCTTCTAATACCAAACCTGGGACCCATCCTATAACATGAGATATGATATCCAAATCCTTCCCCTTCCAAACCTGAGACCCTTCCTTTAGCATGAGATGTGATATCTCAATGTTTCTAATAAAAAACCTGAGACTCTTCCTATAGCAAGAGATGTGATATCCAAATCCTTCCCATTCCAATCCTGAGACCCTTCCTATAACATGAGATGTGATATCTCAATGCCTCTAATACCAAACCTGAGATTCTTCCTATAACATGAGATGTGATATCTCAATGCTTCTAATACCAAACCTGAGACCCTCCCTTTAGCATGAGATGTGATATCCGACTCCTTCCCATTCCAATCCTGAGACCCTTCTGATAGCATGAGATGTGATATCTCAATGCCTCTAATACCAAACCAGAGATTCTTCCTATAACATGAGATGTGATATCTCAATGCTTCTAATACCAAACCTGAGACCCTCCCTTTAGCATGAGATGTGATATCCGACTCCTTCCCATTCCAATCCTGAGACCCTTCTGATAGCATGAGATGTGATATCTCAATGCTTCTAATACCAAACCTGAGACCCTTCCTATAACATAAGATGGGATATCCAACTCCTTTCCATTCCAATCCTGAGACCCTTCCGATATCAGAGATGTGATATCTCAATGCTTATACAAAACCTGAGACCCTTCCTATAGCATGAGATGTGATATCCAAATCCTTCCCATTCCAATCCTGAGACCCTTCCTATAGCATGATATGTGATATCACAATTTTCCTAATACCAAACCTGAGATTCTTCCTATAACATGAGATGTGTATCCAACTCCTTCCCATTCCAAAACCTGAGACCCTTCCTATAGCATGAGATGTGATATCTTAATGCTTCTAAAACCAAACCTGAGAACCATCCAATAACATATGTGAAATCCAAATCCTTCCCTTTCCAAACCTGAGACCCTTCCGATAGCATTAGATGTGATATCTCAATGCTTCTAAAACCAAACATGAGAACCATCCTATAACATGAGATGTGAAATCCAAATCCTTCCCTTTCCAAACCTGAGACCCTTCCTATAGCTTGAGATGTGATATCAAACTCCTTCCCATTCCAATCCTGTGGTAGCTCGAGATGTGATATCCAACTCCTTCCCATTCCAATCCTGAGACCCTTCCTATACCATGAGATGTGATATCTCAATGCTTCTAATACCAAACCTGAGACCCGTCCTAAAACATGAGATGTGAGATCCAAATCCTTCCCCCTCCAAACCTGAGAACCTTCCTATAGCTTGAGATGTGATATCAAACTCCTTCCCATTCCAATCCTGAGATAGCTTGAGATGTGATATCCAACTCCTTCCCATTCCTATCCTGAGACCCTTCCGATAGCAGAGATGTGATATCTCAATGCTTGTACCAAACCTGAGACCCTTCCTATGGCATGAGATGTGATATCCAACTCCTTCCCATTCCAATCCTGAGACCCTTCCTATAGCATGATATGTGATATCTCAATGTTTATACCAAACCTGAGACCCTTCCTATAGCATGAGATGTGATATCCAAATCCTTCCCATTCCAATCCTGAGACCCTTCCTATAGCATGAGATGTGATATCTCAATGCCTCTAATACCAAACCTGAGATCCTTCCTTGAACATGAAATGTGATATCCCACTCCTTCCCTTTCCAAACCTGAGAGTCTACCTATAGCATGAGATGTGATATCCAAGTCCTTCCCATTCCAATCCTTAGACACTTCCTACAGCATGAGATGTGATATCTCAATGATTCTATTACCAAACCTGAGACCCGTCCTATACCATGAGATGGGATATCCAACTCCTTCCCATTTCAATCCTGAGAAACTTCTGATAGCAGAGATGTGATATCTCAATGCTTAGACCAAACCTGAGACCCTTCCTATAACATGAGATGTGATATCCAACTCCTTCCAGTTCCAAACCTGAGACCCTTTCTATAGCAAGAATCTAATATCCAACTCCTTCCCATTCCAATCCTGAGACCATTCCTATAGAATGAGATGTGATATCTCAATGCTTCTAATACCAAACCTGAGATCCTTCCTATGATGTGATATCCAATTCCTTCCCATTCCAAACCTGAGACCCTTCCTAGAGCATGAGATGTGATATCTCAATGCTTCTAATACCAAACCTGAGATCCTTCCTATAACATGAGATGTGATATCCAAATCCTTCCCCTTCCAAACCAGAGACCCTCCCTTTAGCATGAGATGTGATATCCAACTCCTTCCCTTTCCAATCCTGAGACATTTCTGATACCATGAAATGTGTTATCTCAATGCCTCTAATACCAAACCTGAGATCCTACCTCTAACATGAAATGTGATATCCAACTCCTTCCCTTGCAAACCTGAGAGCCTTCCTATAGCATGAGATGTGATATCGAAGTATTTCCCATTCCAATCCTGAGACCCTTCCTATAACATGAGATGTGATATCCAACTCCTTCCCATTCCAACCTGAGACCCTTCCTATAGCATGAGATGGGATATCCAACTAATTCCAAATCCAATCCTGATACCCTTCCGATAGCATGAGATGCGATATCTCAATCCCTCTAATACCAAACCTGAGATCCTTCCTATAACATGAGATGTGATATCAAAATCCTTCCCCTTCCAAACCTGAGACGCTCCCTTTAGCATGAGATGTGATATCCAACTCTTTCCCATTCCAATCCTGAGACCCTTCTGATAGCATGAGATGTGATATTCAATGCCTCTAATACCAAACCTGAGATCCTACCTCTAACATGAAATGTGATATCCAACTCCTTCCCTTTCCAAACGTGAGAGCCTCCCTATAGCATGAGAAGGGATATTCAAGTCCTTCCCATTCCAATCCTGAGACCCTTCCTATAGCATGAGATGTGATATCCAAATCCTTCCCCTTCCAAACCTGAGACCCTCCCTTTAGCATGAGATGTGATATCCAACTCCTTCCCATTCCAATCCTGAGACCTTTCTGATAGCATGAGATGTTATATCTCAATGCCTCTAATACCAAACCTGAGATCCTACCTCTAACATGAAATGTGATATCCAACTCCTTCCCCTTCTAAACCTGGGAGCCTTCCTATAACATGAGATGTAATATCAAAGTGCTTCCCATTCCAATCCTGAGACCCTTCCTATAACATGAGATGTGATATCCAACTCCTTCCCATTCCAATCCTGAGACCCTTCCTATAGCATGAGATGTGATGTCTCAATGCTTCTAATACCAAATCTGAGATCCTTCCTATAACGTGAGATGTGATATCCAACTCCTTCCCATTGCAATCTTGAGACCGTTTCTATAGCATGAGATGTGATATCTCAATGCTTATACCAAACCTGAGACCCTTCCTATAGCATGAGATGTGATATCCAAATCCTTCCCATTCCAATCGTGAGACCCTTCCTATAGCATGAGATGTGATATCTCAATGCCTCTAATACCAAACCTGAGATCCTACCTCTAAAATGAAATTTGGTATGCAACTCCTTCCCCTTCCAAACCTGATAGCCTTCCTAAAGCATGAGATGTGATATCCAAGTCCTTCCCATTCCAATCCTGATACCCTTCCTATAACATGAGATGTGATATCCAATTCCTTCCCATTCCAACCTGAGACCCTTCCTATAGCATGAGATGGGATATCCAACTCCTTCCAAATCCAATCCTGATACCCTTCCGATAGCATGAGATGTGATATCCCAATGCTTCTACAAAACCTGAGACCCATACCATGGCATGAGATGTGATATCAAACTCCTTCCCATTCCAATCCTGACACCCTTCCTATAGCTTGAGATGTGATATCCAACTCCTTCCCATTCCAATTCTGAGACCAGTCCTATACCATGGGACTTGATATCTCAATGCTTCTAATACCAAACCTGAGACCGGTCCTATAACATGAGATGTGATATCCAAATCCTTCCCCTTCCAAACCTTAGACCCTTCCTTTATCATGAGATGTGATATCCAAGTCGTTCCCATTCCAATCCTGAGACCCTCCCTATAGCATGAGATGTGATATCTCAATGCTTCTAATACCAAACCTGAGACCCTTGCTATAACATGAGATGTGATATTCAAGTCCTTCCCATTCCAATCCTGAGACCCTTCCTATAGCATGAGATGTGATATCTCAATGCTTCTAATACCAAACCTGAGACCCTTCCTATAATGAGATGGGATATCCAACTCCTTCCCATTCCAATCCTGAGACCCTTCCGATAGCAGAGATGTGATAGCTCAATGCTTATACCAAACCTGAGACCCTTCCTATGGCATGAGATGTCAAATACACCTCCTTCCGATTCCAATCCTGAGACCCTTCCTACAGCATGAGATGTGAAATCTCAATGCTTCTAATAATAAACCTGAGATCCTTCCTATAACGTGAGATGTGATATCCAACTCCTTCCCATTCCAAACCTGAGACCCTTCCGATTGCATGAGATGTGATATCAAACTCCTTCCCATTCCAATCCTGAGATAGCTTGAGATGTGATATCGAACTCCTTCCCATTCCAATCCTGAGACCCTTCCTATACTATGAGATGTGATATCTCAATGCTTCTAATACCAAACCTGACACCCGTCCTAAAACATGAGATGTGATATCCAACTCCTTCCCATTCCAAACCTGAGACCCTTCTGATTGCATGAGATGTGATATCAAACTCCTTCCCATTCCAATCCTGAGATAGCTTGAGATGTGATATCCAACTCCTTCCCATTCCAATCCTGAGACCCTTCCTATAGCCTGAGATGTGATATCTTAATGCTTCTAAAACCAAACCTGAGAACCATCCAATAACATATGTGAAATCCAAATCCTTCCCTTTCCAAACCTGAGACCCTTCCGATAGCATTAAATGTGATATCTCAATGCTTCTAAAACCAAACATGAGAACCATCCTATAACATGAGA
The DNA here is from genome assembly GCF_040938575.1 of Ambystoma mexicanum. Taxonomy (NCBI): domain Eukaryota; kingdom Metazoa; phylum Chordata; class Amphibia; order Caudata; family Ambystomatidae; genus Ambystoma; species Ambystoma mexicanum. The sequence goes on along the minus strand of NC_090935.1, from coordinate 1,553,719,083 downwards.
TGTGAAATCCAAATCCTTCCCTTTCCAAAACTGAGACCCTCCCTATAGCATGGGATGTGATATCTAAGTCCTTCCCATTCCTATCCTGGGACCCTTCCGATAGCAGACATGTGATATCTCAATGCTCGGACCAAACCTGAGACCCTTCCTATGACATGAGATGTGATATCCAACTCCTTCCCATTCCAATCCTGAGACCCTTCCTATAGCATGAGATGTGATATCTCAATGCTTCTATCAAACCTGAGTCCCTTCCTTTAGCATGAGATGTGATATCCAACTCCTTCCCATTCCAATCCTGAGACCCTTCCTATAGCATGAGATGTGATATTTCAAAGCTTCTAATACCAAACCTGGGACCCGTCCTATAACATGAGATATGATATCCAAATCCTTCCCCTTCCAAACCTGAGACCCTTCCTTTAGCATGAGATGTGATATCCAAATCCTTCCCATTCCAATCCTGAAACCCTTCCTATAGCATGAGATGTGATATCTCAATGTTTCTAATACAAAACCTGAGACTCTTCCTATAGCAAGAGATGTGATATCCAAATCCTTCCCATTCCAATCCTGAGACCCTTCCTATAACATGAGATGTGATATCTCAATGCCTCTAATACCAAACCTGAGACCCTCCCTTTAGCATGAGATGTGATATCCGACTCCTTCCCATTCCAATCCTGAGACCCTTCTGATAGCATGAGATGTGATATCTCAATGCCTCTAATACCAAACCAGAGATTCTTCCTATAACATGATATGTGATATCTCAATGCTTCTAATACCAAACCTGAGACCCTCCCTTTAGCATGAGGTGTGATATCCGACTCCTTCCCATTCCAATCCTGAGACCCTTCTGATAGCATGAGATGTGATATCTCAATGCTTCTAACACCAAACCTGAGACCCTTCCTACAACATAAGATGGGATATCCAACTCCTTCCCATTCCAATCCTGAGACCCTTCCGATAGCAAAGATGTGATATCTCAATGCTTATACCAAACCTGAGACCCTTCCTGTGGCATGAGATGTCATATCCAACTCCTTCCCATTCCAATCCTGAGACCCTTCCTATAGCATGATATGTGATATCACAATTTTTCTAATACCAAACCTGAGATCCTTCCTATAACATGAGATGTGTATCCAACTCCTTCCCACTCCAAAACCTGAGACCCTTCCTATAGCATGAGATGTGATATCTTAATGCTTCTAAAAACAAACCTGAGAACCATCCAATAACATATGTGAAATCCAAATCCTTCCCTTTCCAAACCTGAGACCCTTCCGATAGCATTAGATGTGATATCTCAATGCTTCTAAAACCAAACATGAGAACCATCCTATAACATTAGATGTGAAATCCAAATCCTTCCCTTTCCAAACCTGAGACCCTTCCTATAGCTTGAGATGTGATATCAAACTCCTTCCCAGTCCAATCCTGTGATAGCTTGAGATGTGATATCCAACTCCTTCCCATTCCAATCCTGAGACCCTTCCTATACCATGAGATGTGATATCTCAATGCTTCTAATACCAAACCTGAGACCCATCCTAAAACATGAGATATGAGATCCAAATCCTTCCCCTTCCAAACCTGAGAACCTTCCTATAGCTTGAGATGTGATATCAAACTCCTTCCCATTCCAATCATGAGATAGCTTGAGATGTGATATCGAACACCTTCCCATTCCTATCCTGTGACCCTTCCGATAGCAGAGATGTGATATCTCAATGCTTGTACCAAACCTGAGACCCTTCCTATGGCATGAGATGTGATATCCAACTCCTTCCCATTCCAATCCTGAGACCCTTCCTATAGCATGAGATGTAATATCTCAATGCTTCTATCAAACCTGAGTCCCTTCCTTTAGCATGAGATGTGATATCCAACTCCTTCCCATTCCAATCCTGAGACCCTTCCTATAGCATGAGATGTGATATCTCAAAGCTTCTAATACCAAACCTGGGACCCGTCCTATAACATGAGATATTATATCCAAATCCTTCCCCTTCCAAACCTGAGACCCTTCCTTTAGCATGAGATGTGATATCCAAATCCTTCCCATTCCAATCCTGAAACCCTTCCTATAGCATGAGATGTGATATCTCAATGTTTCTAATAAAAAACCTGAGACCCTTCCTATAGCAAGAGATGTGATATCCAAATCCTTCCCATTCCAATCCTGAGATCCTTCCTATTGGATGAGATGTGAAATCCAACTCCTTCCCATTCCAATACTGAGACCCTTCCTATACCATGAGATGTGATATCTCAATGCTTCTACCAAAACTGAGACCCTTCCTTTAGCATGAGATGTGATATCCAACTCCTTCCCATTCCAATCCTGAGACCCTTCCTATAGCGTGAGATGTGATATCTCAATGCCTCTAATACCAAACCTGAGATTCTTCCTATAACATGAGATGTGATATCTCAATGCTTCTAATACCAAACCTGAGACCCTCCCTTTAGCATGAGATGTGATATCCGACTCCTTCCCATACCAATCCTGAGACCCTTCTGATAGCATGAGATGTGATATCTCAATGCCTCTAATACCAAACCTGAGATTCTTCCTATAACATGAGATGTGATATCTCAATGCTTCTAATACCAAACCTGAGACCCTCCCTTTAGCATGAGATGTGATATCCGACTCCTTCCCATTCCAATCCTGAGACCCTTCTGATAGCATGAGATGTGATATCTCAATGCTTCTAATACCAAACCTGAGACCCTTCCTATAACATAAGATGGGATATCCAACTCCTTCCCATTCCAATCCTGAGACCCTTCCGATAGCAGAGATGTGATATCTCAATGCTTATACCAAACCTGAGACCCTTCCTGTAGCATGAGATGTAATATACAACTCCTTCCCATTCCAATCCTGAGACCCTTCCTATAGCATGAGATGTGATATCCAACTCCTTCCCATTCCAATCCTGAGACCCTTCCTATAGCATGAGATGTGATATCTCAATGCTTCTAATACCAAACCTGAGATCATTCCTATAACACGAGATGTAATATCCAAATCCTTCCCCTTCCAAACCTGAGACCCTCCCTTTAGCATGAGATGTGATATCCAACTCCTTCCCATTCCAATCCTGAGATCCTTCTGATAGCATGAGATGTGATATCTCAATGCCTCTAATACCAAACCTGAGATCCTACCTCTAACATGAAATGTGATATCCAACTCCTTCCCCTTCCAAACCTGAGACCCTCCCTTTAGCATGAGATGTGATATCCAACTCCTTCCCATTCCAATCCTGAGATCCTTCTGATAGCATGAGATGTGATATCTCAATGCCTCTAATACCAAACCTGAGATCCTACCTCTAACATGAAATGTGATATCCAACTCCTTCCCCTTCCAAACCTGAGAGCCTTCCTATAGCATGAGATGTGATATCCAAGTCCTTCCCATTCCAATTCTGAGACCCTTCCTATAGCATGAGATGTGATATCTCAATGCTTCTAATACCAAACCTGGGACCCTTCCTATAACATGAGATGAGATATCCAAGTCCTTCCCATTCCAATCCTGAGACCCTTACTATATCATGAGATGTGATATCTCAATGTTTATAATACCAAACCTGAGACCCTTCCTATAACAAGAGATGTGATATCCATGTCCTTCCCATTCCAATCCTGAGACCCTTCCTATACCATGAGATGTTATATCTCAATGCTTCTAATACCAAACCTGAGACCCTTCCTATAATGAGATGGTATATCCAACTCCTTCCCATTCCAATCCTGAGACCCTTCCAATAGCAGAGATGTGATATCTCAATGCTTATACCAAACCTGAGACCCTTCCTTTGGCATGAAATGTCATATACAACTCCTTCCGATTCCAGACCTGAGACCCTTCCTATAGCATGAGATGTGATATCCAACTCCTTCTCATTCCAATCCTGAGACCCTTCCTATAGCTTGAGATGTGATATCCAACTCCTTCCCTTTCCAATCCTGAGACCCTTCCTATAGCATGAGATGTGATATCTCAATGCTTCTAATACCAAACCTGAGATCCTTCCTATAACATGAGATGTGATATCCAAATCCTTCCACTTCCAAACCTGAGACCCTCCCTTTAGCATGAGATGTGATATCCGACTCCTTCCCATTCCAATCCTGAGACCCTTCTGATAGCATGAGATGTGATATCTCAATGCCTATAATACCAAACCTGAGATCCTTCCGATAGCATGAGATGTGATATCTCAATGCTTCTAATACCAAACCTGAGATCCTTCCTATAACATGAAATGTGATATCCAAATCCTTCCAAATCCATCCTGATACCCTTCCGATAGCATGAGATGTGATATCCCAATGCTTCTACAAAACCTGAAACCCATACATGGAATGAGATGTGATATCAAACTCCTTCCCATTCCAATCCTGAGACACTTCCTATAGCATGAGATGTGATATCTCAATGCTTCTAATACCAAACCTGAGACTCTTCCTATAACATGAGATGGGATATCCAACTCCTTCCCATTCCAATCCTGAGACCCTTCCGATAGCAGAGATGTGATATCTCAATGCTTATACCAAACCTGAGACCCTTCCTATGGCATGAGATGTCATATACAACTCCTTCCCATTCCAATCCTGAGACCCTTCCTATAGCATGAGATGTGATATCTCAATGCTTCTAATACCAAACCTGAGACCCGTCCTAAAACATGAGATATGAGATCCAAATCCTTCCCCTTCCAAACCTGAGAACCTTCCTATAGCTTGAGATGTGATATCAAACTCCTTCCCATTCCAATCATGAGATAGCTTGAGATGTGATATCCAACACCTTCCCATTCCTATCCTGTGACCCTTCCGATAGCAGAGATGTGATATCTCAATGCTTGTACCAAACCTGAGACCCTTCCTATGGCATGAGATGTGATATCCAACTCCTTCCCATTCCAATCCTGAGACCCTTCCTATAGCATGAGATGTAATATCTCAATGCTTCTATCAAACCTGAGTCCCTTCCTTTAGCATGAGATGTGATATCCAACTCCTTCCCATTCCAATCCTGAGACCCTTCCTATAGCATGAGATGTGATATCTCAAAGCTTCTAATACCAAACCTGGGACCCGTCCTATAACATGAGATATTATATCCAAATCCTTCCCCTTCCAAACCTGAGACCCTTCCTTTAGCATGAGATGTGATATCCAAATCCTTCCCATTCCAATCCTGAAACCCTTCCTATAGCATGAGATGTGATATCTCAATGTTTCTAATAAAAAACCTGAGACCCTTCCTATAGCAAGAGATGTGATATCCAAATCCTTCCCATTCCAATCCTGAGATCCTTCCTATTGGATGAGATGTGAAATCCAACTCCTTCCCATTCCAATACTGAGACCCTTCCTATACCATGAGATGTGATATCTCAATGCTTCTACCAAAACTGAGACCCTTCCTTTAGCATGAGATGTGATAACCAACTCCTTCCCATTCCAATCCTGAGACCCTTCCTATAGCATGAGATGTGATATCTCAATGCCTCTAATACCAAACCTGAGATTCTTCCTATAACATGAGATGTGATATCTCAATGCTTCTAATACCAAACCTGAGACCCTCCCTTTAGCATGAGATGTGATATCCGACTCCTTCCCATACCAATCCTGAGACCCTTCTGATAGCATGAGATGTGATATCTCAATGCCTCTAATACCAAACCTGAGATTCTTCCTATAACATGAGATGTGATATCTCAATGCTTCTAATACCAAACCTGAGACCCTCCCTTTAGCATGAGATGTGATATCCGACTCCTTCCCATTCCAATCCTGAGACCCTTCTGATAGCATGAGATGTGATATCTCAATGCTTCTAATACCAAACCTGAGACCCTTCCTATAACATAAGATGGGATATCCAACTCCTTCCCATTCCAATCCTGAGACCCTTCCGATAGCAGAGATGTGATATCTCAATGCTTATACCAAACCTGAGACCCTTCCTGTAGCATGAGATGTAATATACAACTCCTTCCCATTCCAATCCTGAGACCCTTCCTATAGCATGAGATGTGATATCCAACTCCTTCCCATTCCAATCCTGAGACCCTTCCTATAGCATGAGATGTGATATCTCAATGCTTCTAATACCAAACCTGAGATCATTCCTATAACACGAGATGTAATATCCAAATCCTTCCCCTTCCAAACCTGAGACCCTCCCTTTAGCATGAGATGTGATATCCAACTCCTTCCCATTCCAATCCTGAGATCCTTCTGATAGCATGAGATGTGATATCTCAATGCCTCTAATACCAAACCTGAGATCCTACCTCTAACATGAAATGTGATATCCAACTCCTTCCCCTTCCAAACCTGAGACCCTCCCTTTAGCATGAGATGTGATATCCAACTCCTTCCCATTCCAATCCTGAGATCCTTCTGATAGCATGAGATGTGATATCTCAATGCCTCTAATACCAAACCTGAGATCCTACCTCTAACATGAAATGTGATATCCAACTCCTTCCCCTTCCAAACCTGAGAGCCTTCCTATAGCATGAGATGTGATATCCAAGTCCTTCCCATTCCAATTCTGAGACCCTTCCTATAGCATGAGATGTGATATCTCAATGCTTCTAATACCAAACCTGGGACCCTTCCTATAACATGAGATGAGATATCCAAGTCCTTCCCATTCCAATCCTGAGACCCTTACTATATCATGAGATGTGATATCTCAATGTTTATAATACCAAACCTGAGACCCTTCCTATAACAAGAGATGTGATATCCATGTCCTTCCCATTCCAATCCTGAGACCCTTCCTATACCATGAGATGTTATATCTCAATGCTTCTAATACCAAACCTGAGACCCTTCCTATAATGAGATGGTATATCCAACTCCTTCCCATTCCAATCCTGAGACCCTTCCAATAGCAGAGATGTGATATATCAATGCTTATACCAAACCTGAGACCCTTCCTTTGGCATGAAATGTCATATACAACTCCTTCCGATTCCAGACCTGAGACCCTTCCTATAGCATGAGATGTGATATCCAACTCCTTCTCATTCCAATCCTGAGACCCTTCCTATAGCTTGAGATGTGATATACAACTCCTTCCCTTTCCAATCCTGAGACCCTTCCTATAGCATGAGATGTGATATCTCAATGCTTCTAATACCAAACCTGAGATCCTTCCTATAACATGAGATGTGATATCCAAATCCTTCCACTTCCAAACCTGAGACCCTCCCTTTAGCATGAGATGTGATATCCGACTCCTTCCCATTCCAATCCTGAGACCCTTCTGATAGCATGAGATGTGATATCTCAATGCCTATAATACCAAACCTGAGATCCTTCCGATAGCATGAGATGTGATATCTCAATGCTTCTAATACCAAACCTGAGATCCTTCCTATAACATGAAATGTGATATCCAAATCCTTCCAAATCCATCCTGATACCCTTCCGATAGCATGAGATGTGATATCCCAATGCTTCTACAAAACCTGAAACCCATACATGGCATGAGATGTGATATCAAACTCCTTCCCATTCCAATCCTGAGACACTTCCTATAGCATGAGATGTGATATCTCAATGCTTCTAATACCAAACCTGAGACTCTTCCTATAACATGAGATGGGATATCCAACTCCTTCCCATTCCAATCCTGAGACCCTTCCGATAGCAGAGATGTGATATCTCAATGCTTATACCAAACCTGAGACCCTTCCTATGGCATGAGATGTCATATACAACTCCTTCCCATTCCAATCCTGAGACCCTTCCTATAGCATGAGATGTGATATCTCAATGCTTATACCAAACCTGAGACCCATACATGGCATGAGATGTGATATCAAACTCCTTCCCATTCCAATCCTGAGACCATTCCTATAGCATGTGATGTGATATCTCAATGCTTCTAATACCAAACCTGAGACTCTTCCTATAACATGAGATGGGATATCCAACTCCTTCCCATTCCAATCCTGAGACCCTTCCGATAGCAGAGATGTGATATCTCAATGCTTATACCAAACCTGAGACCCTTCCTATGGCATGAGATGTCATATACAACTCCTTCCCATTCCAATCCTGAGACCCTTCCTATAGCATGAGATGTTATATCTCAATGCTTATACCAAACCTGAGACCCTTCCTATAGCATGAGATGTGATATCCAACTCCTTCCTATTTCAATCCTGAGACCCTTCTTATAGCATGAGATGTGATGTCTCAATGCTTCTAATACCAAACCTGAGATCCTTCCTATAACATCAGATGTGATATCCAACTCCTTCCCATTCCAATCCTGAGACCCTTCCTATAGCATGAGATGTGATATCTCAATGTTCATAGCAAACCTGAGACCCTTCCTATAGCATGAGATGTGATATCCAACTCCTTCCCATTCCAATCCTAAGACCCTTCCTATAGCATTAGATGTGATATCTCAATGCCTCTAATACCAAATCTGAGATCCTTCCTCTAACATGAAATGTGATATCCAACTCCTTCCCTTTCCAAACCTGAGACCCTTCCTATGGCATGAGATGTGATATCCAACTCCTTCCCATTCCAATCCTGAGACCCTTCCTATAGCATGAGATGTAATATCTCAATGCTTCTATCAAACCTGAGTCCCTTCCTTTAGCATGAGATGTGATATCCAACTCCTCCCCATTCCAATCCTGAGACCCTACCTATAGCATGAGATGTGATATCTCAAAGCTTCTAATACCAAACCTGGGACCCGTCCTATAACATGAGATATGATATCCAAATCCTTCCCCTTCCAAACCTGAGACCCTTCCTTTAGCATGAGATGTGATATCCAAATCCTTCCCATTCCAATCCTGAAACCCTTCCTGTAGCATGAGATGTGATATCTCATTGTTTCTAATAAAAAACCTGAGACCCTTCCTATAGCAAGATATGTGATATCCAAATCCTTCCCATTCCAATCCTTAGACCCTTCCTATAACATGAGATGTGATATCCAACTCCTTCCCATTCCAACCTGAGAACCTTCCTATAGCATGAGAAGGGATATCCAACTCCTTCCCATTCCAATCCTGAGACCTTCCTAGAGCATGTGATGTGATATCTCAAAGCTTCTAATACCAAACCTGCGACCCGTCCTATAACATGAGATATGATATCCAAATCCTTCCCCTTCCAAACCTGAGACCCTTCCTTTAGCATGAGATGTGATATACAAATCCTTCCCATTCCAATCCTGAAACCCTTCCTATAGCATGAGATGTGATATCTCAATGTTTCTAATAAAAAACTGAGACCCTTTCTATAGCAAGAGATGTGACATCCAAATCCTTCCCATTCCAATCCTGAGATCCTTCCTAGTGGATGAGATGTGAAATCCAACTCCTTCCCATTCCAATACTGAGACCCTTCCTATACCATGAGATGTGATATCTCAATGCTTCTACCAAAACTGAGACCCTTCCTTTAGCATGAGATGTGATATCCAACTCCTTCCCATTCCAATCCTGAGACCCTTCCTATAGCATGAGATGTGATATCTCAATGCCTCTAATACCAAACCTGAGATTCTTCCTATATAATGAGATGTGATATCTCAATGCTTCTAATACCAAACCTGAGACCCTCCCTTTAGCATGAGATGTGATATCCGACTCCTTCCCATACCAATCCTGAGACCCTTCTGATAGCATGAGATGTGATATCTCAATGCCTCTAATACCAAACCTGAGATTCTTCCTATAACATGAGATGTGATATCTCAATGCTTCTAATACCAAACCTGAGACCCTCCCTTTAGCATGAGATGTGATATCCGACTCCTTCCCATTCCAATCCTGAAACCCTTCTGATAGCATGAGATGTGATATCTCAATGCTTCTAATACCAAACCTGAGACCCTTCCTATAACATAAGATGGGATATCCAACTCCTTCCCATTCCAATCCTGAGACCCTTCCGATAGCAGAGATGTGATATCTCAATGCTTATACCAAACCTGAGACCCTTCCTGTGGCATGAGATGTCATATACAACTCCTTCCCATTCCAATCCTGAGACCCTTCCTATAGCATGAGATGTGATATTCAACTCCTTCCCATTCCAATCCTGAGACCCTTCCTATAGCATGAGATTTGATATCTCAATGCTTCTAACACCAAACCTGAGATCCTTCCGATAGCATGAGATGTGATATCTCAATGCTTCTAATACCAAACCTGAGATCATTCCTATAACACGAGATGTAATATCCAAATCCTTCCCCTTCCAAACCTGAGACCCTCCCTTTAGCATGAGATGTGATATCCAACTCCTTCCCATTCCAATCCTGAGATCCTTCTGATAGCATGAGATGTGATATCTCAATGCCTCTAATACCAAACCTGAGATCCTACCTCTAACATGAAATGTGATATCCAACTCCTTCCCCTTCCAAACCTGAGAGCTTTCCTATAGCATGAGATGTGATATCCAAGTCCTTCCCATTCCAATTCTGAGACCCTTCCTATAGCATGAGATGTGATATCTCAATGCTTCTAATACCAAACCTGGGACCCTTCCTATAACATGAGATGGGATATCCAAGTCCTTCCCATTCCAATCCTGAGACCCTTACTATAGCATGAGATGTGATATCTCAATGTTTCTAATACCAAACCTGAGACCCTTCCTATAACAAGAGATGTGATATCCATGTCCTTCCCATTCCAATCCTGAGACCCGTCCTATACCATGAGATGTGATATCTCAATGCTTCTAATACCAAACCTGAGACCCTTCCTATAATGAGATGGGATATCCAACTCCTTCCCATTCCAATCCTGAGACCCTTCCAATAGCAGAGATGTGATATCTCAATGCTTATACCAAACCTGAGACCCTTCCTTTGGCATGAAATGTCATATACAACTCCTTCCGATTCCAGACCTGAGACCCTTCCTATAGCATGAGATGTGATATCCAACTCCTTCTCATTCCAATCCTGAGACCCTTCCTATAGCTTGAGATGTGATATCCAACTCCTTCCCTTTCCAATCCTGAGACCCTTCCTATAGCATGAGTAGTGATATCTCAATGCTTCTAATACCAAACCTGAGATCCTTCCTATAACATGAGATGTGATATCCAAATCCTTCCACTTCCAAACCTGAGACCCTCCCTTTAGCATGAGATGTGATATCCGACTCCTTCCCATTCCAATCCTGAGACCCTTCTGATAGCATGAGATGTGATATCTCAATGCCTATAATACCAAACCTGAGATCCTTCCGATAGCATGAGATGTGATATCTCAATGCTTCTAATACCAAACCTGAGATCCTTCCTATAACATGAAATGTGATATCCAAATCCTTCCAAATCCAATCCTGATACCCTTCCGATAGCATGAGATGTGATATCCCAATGCTTCTACAAAACCTGAAACCCATACATGGCATGAGATTTGATATCAAACTCCTTCCCATTCCAATCCTGAGACACTTCCTATAGCATGAGATGTGATATCTCAATGCTTCTAATACCAAACCTGAGACTCTTCCTATAACATGAGATGGGATATCCAACTCCTTCCCATTCCAATCCTGAGACCCTTCCGATAGCAGAGATGTGATATCTCAATGCTTATACCAAACCTGAGACCCTTCCTATGGCATGAGATGTCATATACAATACCTTCCCATTCCAATCCTGAGACCCTTCCTATAGCATGAGATGTGATATCTCAATGCTTATACCAAACCTGAGACCCATACATGGCATGAGATGTGATATCAAACTCCTTCCCATTCCAATCCTGAGACCATTCCTATAGCATGAGATGTGATATCTCAATGCTTCTAATACCAAACCTGAGACTCTTCCTATAACATGAGATGGGATATCCAACTCCTTCCCATTCCAATCCTGAGACCCTTCCGATAGCAGAGATGTGATATCTCAATGCTTATACCAATCCTGAGACCCTTCCTATAGCATGAGATGTGATGTCTCAATGCTTCTAATACCAAACCTGAGATCCTTCCTATAACATCAGATGTGATATCCAACTCCTTCCCATTCCAATCCTGAGACCCTTCCTATAGCATGAGATGTGATATCTCAATGTTCATACCAAACCTGAGACCCTTCCTATAGCATGAGATGTGATATCCAACTCCTTCCCATTCCAATCCTGAGACCCTTCCTATAGCATTAGATGTGATATCTCAATGCCTCTAATACCAAATCTGAGATCCTTCCTCTAACATGAAATGTGATATCCAACTCCTTCCCTTTCCAAACCTGAGAGCCTACCTATAGCATGAGATGTGATATCCAAGACCTTCCCATTCCAATCCTGAGACCCTTCCTATAGCATGAGATGTGATATCTCAATGTTCATACCAAACCTGAGACCCTTCCTATAGCATGAGATGTGATATCCAACTCCTTCCCATTCCAATCCTGAGACCCTTCCTATAGCATTAGATGTGATATCTCAATGCCTCTAATACCAAATCTGAGATCCTTCCTCTAACATGAAATGTGATATCCAACTCCTTCCCCTTCCAAACCTGAGAGCTTTCCTATAGCATGAGATGTGATATCCAAGTCCTTCCCATTCCAATTCTGAGACCCTTCCTATAGCATGAGATGTGATATCTCAATCCTTCTAATACCAAACCTGGGACCCTTCCTATAACATGAGATGGGATATCCAAGTCCTTCCCATTCCAATCCTGAGACCCTTACTATAGCATGAGATGTGATATCTCAATGTTTCTAATACCAAACCTGAGACCCTTCCTATAACAAGAGATGTGATATCCATGTCCTTCCCATTCCAATCCTGAGACCCGTCCTATACCATGAGATGTGATATCTCAATGCTTCTAATACCAAACCTGAGACCCTTCCTATAATGAGATGGGATATCCAACTCCTTCCCATTCCAATCCTGAGACCCTTCCAATAGCAGAGATGTGATATCTCAATGCTTATACCAAACCTGAGACCCTTCCTTTGGCATGAAATGTCATATACAACTCCTTCCGATTCCAGACCTGAGACCCTTCCTATAGCATGAGATGTGATATCCAACTCCTTCTCATTCCAATCCTGAGACCCTTCCTATAGCTTGAGATGTGATATCCAACTCCTTCCCTTTCCAATCCTGAGACCCTTCCTATAGCATGAGATGTGATATCTCAATGCTTCTAATACCAAACCTGAGATCCTTCCTATAACATGAGATGTGATATCCAAATCCTTCCACTTCCAAACCTGAGACCCTCCCTTTAGCATGAGATGTGATATCCGACTCCTTCCCATTCCAATCCTGAGACCCTTCTGATAGCATGAGATGTGATATCTCAATGCCTATAATACCAAACCTGAGATCCTTCCGATAGCATGAGATGTGATATCTCAATGCTTCTAATACCAAACCTGAGATCCTTCCTATAACATGAAATGTGATATCCAAATCCTTCCAAATCCAATCCTGATACCCTTCCGATAGCATGAGATGTGATATCCCAATGCTTCTACAAAACCTGAAACCCATACATGGCATGAGATTTGATATCAAACTCCTTCCCATTCCAATCCTGAGACACTTCCTATAGCATGAGATGTGATATCTCAATGCTTCTAATACCAAACCTGAGACTCTTCCTATAACATGAGATGGGATATCCAACTCCTTCCCATTCCAATCCTGAGACCCTTCCGATAGCAGAGATGTGATATCTCAATGCTTATACCAAACCTGAGACCCTTCCTATGGCATGAGATGTCACATACAACTCCTTCCCATTCCAATCCTGAGACCCTTCCTATAGCATGAGATGTGATATCTCAATGCTTATACCAAACCTGAGACCCATACATGGCATGAGATGTGATATCAAACTCCTTCCCATTCCAATCCTGAGACCATTCCTATAGCATGAGATGTGATATCTCAATGCTTCTAATACCAAACCTGAGACTCTTCCTATAACATGAGATGGGATATCCAACTCCTTCCCATTCCAATCCTGAGACCCTTCCGATAGCAGAGATGTGATATCTCAATGCTTATACCAATCCTGAGACCCTTCCTATAGCATGAGATGTGATGTCTCAATGCTTCTAATACCAAACCTGAGATCCTTCCTATAACATCAGATGTGATATCCAACTCCTTCCCATTCCAATCCTGAGACCCTTCCTATAGCATGAGATGTGATATCTCAATGTTCATACCAAACCTGAGACCCTTCCTATAGCATGAGATGTGATATCCAACTCCTTCCCATTCCAATCCTGAGACCCTTCCTATAGCATTAGATGTGATATCTCAATGCCTCTAATACCAAATCTGAGATCCTTCCTCTAACATGAAATGTGATATCCAACTCCTTCCCTTTCCAAACCTGAGAGCCTACCTATAGCATGAGATGTGATATCCAAGACCTTCCCATTCCAATCCTTAGACCCTTCCTACAGCATACAATATGATATCTCAATGATTCTAATAACAAACATGAGACCCGTCCTATAACATGAGATGTGATATCCAACTCCTTCCCATTCCAATCCTGAGACACTTCCGATAGCAGAGATGTGATATCTCAATGCTTATTCCAAACCTGAGACCCTTCCTATAGCATGAGATGTGATATCCAACTCCTTCCCGTTCCAAACCTGAGACCCTTCCTATAGCATATGTGATATCCAACTCCTTCCCATTCCAAACATGAGACCCTCCCTATAGCATGATATGTGATATCTAAGTCCTTCCCATTCCAATCCTGAGACCCTTCCTATAGCATGAGATGTGATATCTGAATGCCTCTAATACCAAACCTGAAATCCTTCCTCTAACATGAAATGTCATATCCAACTCCTTCCCTTTCCAAACCTGAGAGCCTACCTATAGCATGAGATGTGATATCCAAGACCTTCCCATTCCAATCCTTAGACCCTTCCTACAGCATACAATATGATATCTCAATGATTCTAATAACAAACCTGAGACCCGTCCTATAACATGAGATGTGATATCCAACTCCTTCCCATTCCAATCCTGAGACACTTCCGATAGCAGAGATGTGATATCTCAATGCTTATTCCAAACCTGAGACCCTTCCTATAGCATGAGATGTGATATCCAACTTCTTCCCGTTCCAAACCTGAGACCCTTCCTATAGCATATGTGATATCCAACTCCTTCCCATTCCAAACATGAGACCCTTCCTATAGCAAGAATGTAATATCCAACTCCTTCCCATTCCAATCCTGAGACCCTTCCTACAGCATGCGACGTGATATCTCAATGCTTCTAATACCAAACCTGAGACCCGTCCTATAACATGAGATGGGATATCCAACTCCTTCCCGTTCCAAACCTGAGACCCTTCCTATAGCATGAGATGTGATATCCAACTCCTTCCCATCCCAATCCTGAGACACTTCCGATTGCAGAGATGTGATATCTCAATGCTTATACCAAACCTGAGACTCTTCCTATAACATGAGATGTGATATCCAACTCCTTCCCGTTCCAAACCTGAGACCCTTCCTATAGCATAAGATGTGATATCCAACTCCTTCCCATTCCAATCCTTAGACCCTTCCGATAGCATGAGATGTGATATCTCAATGCTTCTAATACCAAACCTGAGATCCTTCCTATAACATGAGATGTGATATCCAAATCCTTCCCCTTCCAAACCTGAGACCCTCCCTTTAGCATGAGATGTGATATCCAACTCCTTCCCATTCCAATCCTGAGACCCTTCTGATAGCATGAGATGTGATATCTCAATGCCTCTAATACCAAACCTGAGATCCTACCTCTAACATGAAATATGATATCCAACTCCTTCCCTTTCCAAACCTGAGATCCTGCCTATAGCATGAGATGTGATATCCAAGTCCTTCCCATTCCAATCCTGAGACCCTTCCTATAGCATGAGATGTGATATCCAACTCCTTCCCATCCCAATCCTGAGACACTTCCGATTGCAGAGATGTGATATCTCAATGCTTATACCAAACCTGAGACTCTTCCTATAACATGAGATGTGATATCCAACTCCTTCCCGTTCCAAACCTGAGACCCTTCCTATAGCATAAGATGTGATATCCAACTCCTTCCCATTCCAATCCTTAGACCCTTCCGATAGCATGAGATGTGATATCTCAATGCTTCTAATACCAAACCTGAGATCCTTCCTATAACATGAGATGTGATATCCAAATCCTTCCCCTTCCAAACCTGAGACCCTCCCTTTAGCATGAGATGTGATATCCAACTCCTTCCCATTCCAATCCTGAGACCCTTCTGATAGCATGAGATGTGATATCTCAATGCCTCTAATACCAAACCTGAGATCCTACCTCTAACATGAAATATGATATCCAACTCCTTCCCTTTCCAAACCTGAGATCCTGCCTATAGCATGAGATGTGATATCCAAGTCCTTCCCATTCCAATCCTGAGACCCTTCCTATAGCATGAGATGTGATATCTCAATGCTTATACCAAACCTGAGACCCTTCCTATGGCATGAGATGCCATATACAACTCCTTCCCATTCCAATCCTGAGACCCTGCTTATAGCATGAGATGTGATATCTCAATGCTTCTAATACCAAACCTGAGATCTTTCCTATAACATGAGATGTGATATCCAACTCCTTCCCATTCCAATCCTGAGACCATTCCTATAGCATGAGATGTGATATCTCAATGCTTATATCAAACCTGAGACCGTTCCTATAGCTTGAGATGTGATATCCAACTCCTTCCCCTTCCAAACCTGAGAGCCTTCCTATAGCATGAGATATGATATCCAAGTCCTTTCCATTCCAATCCTGAGACCCTTCCTATAACATGAGATGTGATATCCAACTCCTTCCCATTCCAACCTGAGACCCTTCCTATAGCATGAGATGGGATATCCAACTCCTTCCAAATCCAATCCTGATACCCTTCCGATAGCATGAGATGTGATATCCCAATGCTTCTACCAAACCTGAGACCCATACTATGGCATGAGATGTGATATCAAACTCCTTCCCATTCCAACCTGAGACCCTTCCTATAGCATGAGATGGGATATCCAACTCCTTCCAAATCCAATCCTGAAATCCTTCCGATAGCATGAGATGTGATATCCCAATGCTTCTACCAAACCTGAGACCCATACTATGGCATGAGATGTGATATCCAACTCCTTCCCATTCCAATTCTGAGACTCTTCTGATAGCATGAGATGTGATATCTCAATGCCTCTAATACCAAACCTGAGATCCTACCTCTAACATGAAATGTGATATCCAACTCTTTCCCGTTGCAAACCTGAGAGCCTTCCTATAGCATGAGATGTGATATCCAAGTCCTTCCCATTCCAATCCTGAGACCCTTCCTATAACATGAGATGTGATATCCAACTCCTTCCCATTCCAACCTGAGACCCTTCCTATAGCATGAGATGGGATATCCAACTCCTTCCAAATCCAATCCTGATACCCTTCCGATAGCATGAGATGTGATATCCCAATGCTTCTACCAAACCTGAGACCCATACTATGGCATGAGATGTGATATCAAACTCCTTCCCATTCCAATCCTGTGACCCTTCCTATAGCTTGAGATGTGATATCCAACTCCTTCCCATTCCAATTCTGAGACCCTTCCTATACAATGAGACTTGATATCTCAATGCTTCTAATACCAAACCTGAGACCCGTCCTATAACATGAGATGTGATATCCAAATCCTTCCCCTTCCAAACCTTAGACCCTTCCTTTATCATGAGATGTGATATCCAACTCCTTCCCATTCCAATCCTGAGACTCTTCCTATAGCATGAGATGTGATATCTCAATGCTTCTAATACCAAACCTGAGACCCTTCCTATAACATGAGATGGGAATATCCAACTCCTTCCCATTCCAATCCTGAGACCCTTCCGATAGCAGAGATGTGATATCTCAATGCTTATACCAAACCTGAGATCCTTCCTATAACATGAGATGTGATATCCAACTCCTTCCCATTCCAATCCTGAGACAATTCCTATAGCATGAGATGTGATATCTCACTGCTTATACCAAACCTGAGACCCTTCCTATAGCATGAGATGTGATATCCAACTCCTTCCCATTCCAATCCTGAGACCCTTATGATAGCATGAAATGTGATATCTCAATGCCTCTAATACCAAACCTGAGATCCTTCCTATAACATGAGATGTGATATCCAAATCCTTCCCCTTCCAAACCTGAGACCCTCCCTTTAGCATGAGATGTGATATCCAACTCCTTCCCATTCCAATCCTGAGACCCTTATGATAGCATGAAATGTGATATCTCAATGCCTCTAATACCAAACCTGAGATCCTTCCTATAACATGAGATGTGATATCCAACTCCTTCCCTTTCCAAACCTGAGACCCTGCCTATAGCATGAGATGTGATATCCAAGTCCTTCCCATTCCAATCCTGAGACCCTTCCTATAGCATGTGATGTGATATCTCAATGCTTATACCAAACCTGAGACCCTTCCTATGGCATGAGATGTCATATACAACTCCTTCCCATTCCAATCCTGAGACCCTTCCTATAGCATGTGATGTGATATCTCAATGCTTATACCAAACCTGAGACCCTTCCTATAGCTTGAGATGTGATATCCAACTCCTTCCCATTCCAATCCTGAGACCCTTCCTATAGCATGAGATGTGATATCTCAATACTTCTAATACCAAACTTAGATCCTTCCGATAACATGAGATGTGATATCCAAATCCTTCCCCTTCCAAACCTGAGACCCTCCCTTTAGCATGAGATGTGATATCAAACTTTTTCCCATTCCAATCCTGAGACCCTTATGATAGCATGAGATGTGATATCTCAATGCTTCTAATACCAAACCTGAGATCCTTCCGATAGCATGAGATGTGATATCTCAATGCTTCTAATACCAAACCTGAGCTCCTTCTTATAACATGAGATGTGATATCCAAATCTTTCCCCTTCCAAACCTGAGACCCTCCCTTTAGCATGAGATGTGATATCCAACTCCTTCCCATTCCAATCCTGAGACCCTTCTGATAGCATGAGATGTGATATCTCAATACCTCTAATACCAAACCTGAGATCCTACCTCTAACATGAAATGTGATATCCAACTCTTTCCCCTTCCAAACCTGAGAGCCTTCCTATAGCATGAGATTTGATATCCAACTCCTTCCCGTTCCAAACCTGAGACCCTTCCTATAGCATGAGATGTGATATCCAACTCCTTCCCATCCCAATCCTGAGACATTTCCGATTGCAGAGATGTGATATCTCAATGCTTATACCAAACCTGAGACTCTTCCTATAACATGAGATGTGATATCCAACTCCTTCCCGTTCCAAACCTGAGACCCTTCCTATAGCATGAGATGTGATTTCCAACTCCTTCCCATTCCAATCCTGAGACCCTTCCGATAGCATGAGATGTGATATCTCAATGCTTCTAATACCAAACCTGAGATCCTTCCTATAACATGTGATGTGATATCCAAATTCTTCCCCTTCCAAACCTGAGACCCTCCCTTTAGCATGAGATGTGATATCCAACTCCTTCCCATTCCAATCCTGAGACCCTTATGATAGCATGAGATGTGATATCTCAATGCCTCTAATACCAAACCTGAGATCCTTCCTATAACATGAGATGTGATATCCAAATCCTTTCCCTTCCAAACCTGAGACCCTCCCTTTAGCATGAGATGTGATATCCAACTCCTTCCCATTCCAATCCTGAGACCCTTCTGATAGCATGAGATGTGATATCTCAATGCCTCTAATAGCAAACCTGATATCCTACCTCTAACATGAAATGTGATATCCAACTCCTTCCCTTTCCAAACCTGAGACCCTGCCTATAGCATGAGATGTGATATCCAAGTCCTTCCCATTCCAATCATGAGACCCTTCCTATAGCATGTGATGTGATATCTCAATGCTTATGCCAAACCTGAGACCCTTCCTATGACATGAGATGTCATATACAACACCTTCCCATTCCAATCCTGAGACCCTTCCTATAGCATGTGATGTGATATCTCAATGCTTATACCAAACCTGAGACCCTTTCTATAGCTTGAGATGTGATATCCAACTCCTTCCCATTCCAATCCTGAGACCCTTCCTATAGCATGAGATGTGATATCTCAATACTTCTAATACCAAACCTGAGATCCTTCCGATAACATGAGATGTGATATCCAAATCCTTCCCCTTCCAAACCTGAGACCCTCCCTTTAGCATGAGATGTGATATCCAACTCCTTCCCATTCCAATCCTGAGACCCTTCTGATAGCATGAGATGTGATATCTCAATGCTTCTAATACCAAACCTGAGATCCTTCTGATAGCATGAGATGTGATATCTCAATGCTTCTAATACCAAACCTGAGCTCCTTCTTATAACATGAGATGTGATATCCAAATCCTTCCCCTTCCAAACCTGAGACCCTCCCTTTAGCATAAGATGTGATATCCAACTCCTTCCCATTCCAATCCTGAGACCCTTCTGATAGCATGAGATGTGATATCTCAATGCCTCTAATACCAAACCTGAGATCCTACCTCTAACATGAAATGTGATATCCAACTCTTTCCCCTTCCAAACCTGAGAGCCTTCCTATAGCATGAGATGTGATATCCAAGTCCTTCCCATTCCAATCCCGAGACCCTTCCTATAACATGAGATGTGATATCCAACTCCTTCCCATTCCAACCTGAGACCCTTTCTATAGCATGAGATGGGATATCCAACTCCTTCCAAATCCAATCCTGATACCCTTCCGATAGCATGAGATGTGATATCCCAATGCTTATACCAAACCTGAGACCCATACTATGGCATGAGATGTGATATCAAACTCCTTCCCATTCCAATCCTGAGACCCTTCCTATAGCTTGAGATGTGATATCCAACTCCTTCCAATTCCAATTCTGAGACCCTTCCTATACCATGAGACTTGATATCTCAATGCTTCTAATACCAAACCTGAGACCCGCCCTATAACATGAGATGTGATATCCAAATCCTTCCCCTTCCAAACCTTAGAACCTTCCTTTATCATGAGATGTGATATCCAACTCCTTCCCATTCCAATCCTGAGACCCTTCCGATATCATGAGATGTGATATCTCAATGCTTCTAATATCAAACTTGAGACCCTCCCTATAGCATGAGATGTGATATCCAAGTCCTTCCCATTCCAATCCTGAGATAGCATGCGATGTGATGTCTCAATGCTTCTAATACCAAACCTGAGACCCTTCCTATAACATGAGATGGGAATATCCAACTCCTTCCCATTCCAATCCTGAGACCCTTCCGATAGCAGAGATGTGATATCTCAATGCTTATACCAAACCTGAGATCCTTCCTATAACATGAGATGTGATATCCAACTCCTTCCCATTCCAATCATGAGACACTTCCTATAGCATGAGATGTGATATCTCACTGCTTATACCAAACCTGAGACCTTTCCTATAGCATGAGATGTGATATCCAACTCCTTCCCATTCCAATCCTGAGACCCTTCCTATAGCATGAGATGTGATATCTCAATGCTTCTAATATCAAACGTGAGACCCTCCCTATAGCATGAGATGTGATATCCAAGTCCTTCCGATTCCAATCCTGAGACACTTCCTATAGCATGAGATGTGATATCTCAATGCTTCTAATACCAAACCTGAGACTCTTCCTATAACATGAGATGGGATATCCAACTCCTTCCCATTCCAATCCTGAGACCTTTCCGATAGCAGAGATGTGATATCTCAATGCTTATACTAAACCTGAGACCCTTCCTACGGCATGAGATGTCATATACAACTCCTTCCCATTCCAATCCTGAGACCCTTCCTATAGCATGAGATGTGATATCTCAATGCTTATACAAAACCAGAGACCCTTCCTATAGCATGAGATGTGATATCCAACTCCTTCCCATTCCAATCCTGAGACCCTTCCTATAGCATGAGATGTGATGTCTCAATGCTTCTAATACCAAACCTGAGATCCTTCCTATAACATGAGATGTGATATCCAACTCCTTCCATTCCAATCCTGAGACGCTTCCTATAGCATGAGATGTGATATCTCAATGCCTCTAATACCAAACCTGAGATCCTTCCTCTAACATGAAATGTGATATCCAACTCCTTCCCTTTCCAAACCTGAGAGCCTATCCATAGCATGAGATGTGATATCCAAGTCCTTCCCATTCCAATCCTTAGACCCTTCCTACAGCATGCAATATGATATCTCAATGATTCTAATAACAATCCTGAGACCCGTCCTATAACATGAGATGGGATATCCAACTCCTTCCCATTCCAATCCTGAGACACTTCCGATAGCAGAGATGTGATATCTCAATGCTTATACCAAACCTGAGACCCTTCCTATAACATGAGATCGGCTATCCAACTCCTTCCCGTTCCAAACCTGAGACCCTTCCTTTAGCATGAGATGTGATATCCAGCTCCTTCCCATTCCAATCCTGAGACACTTCCGATAGCATGAGATGTGATATCTCAATGCTTCTAATATCAAAACTGAGACCCTCCCTATAGCATGATATGTGATATCTAAGTCCTTCCCATTCCAATCCTGAGACCCTTCCTATAGCATGAGATGTGATATCTCAATGCTTCTACCAAACTTGAGACCCTTCCTTTAGCATGAGATGTGATATCCAACTCCTTCCCATTCCAATCCTGAGACCCTTCATATAGCATGAGATGTGATGTCTCAATACTTCTAATACCAAACCTGAGATCCTTCCGATAACATGAGATGTGATATCCAAATCCTTCCCCTTCCAAACCTGAGACCCTCCCTTTAGCATGAGATGTGATATCCAACTCCTTCCCATTCCAATCCTGAGAACCTTCTGATAGCATGAGATGTGATATCTCAATGCTTCTAATACCAAACCTGAGATCCTTCCGATAGCATGAGATGTGATATCTCAATGCTTCTAATACCAAACCTGAGATCCTTCCTATAACATGAGATGTGATATCCAAATCCTTCCCCTTCCAAACCTGAGACCCTCCCTTTAGAATGAGATGTAATATCTCATTGCCTCTAATACCAAACCTGAGATCCTACCTCTAACATGAAATGTGATATCCAACTCTTTCCCCTTCCAAACCTGAGAGCCTTCCTATAGCATGAGATGTGATATCCAAGTCCTTCCCATTCCAATCCTGAGACCCTTCCTATAACATGAGATGTGAAATCCAACTCCTTCCCATTCCAACCTGAGACCCTTCCTATAGCATGAGATGTGATATCTCAATGCCTCTAATACCAAACCTGAGATCCTTCCTCTAACATGAAATGCGATATCCAACTCCTTCCCTTTCCAAACCTGAGAGCCTATCTATAGCATGAGATGTGATATCCAAGTCCTTCCCATTCCAATCCTTAGACCCTTCCTACAGCATGCAATATGATATCTCAATGATTCTAATAACAAACCTGAGACCCGTCCTATAACATGAGATGGGATATCCAACTCCTTCCCATTCCAATCCTGAGACACTTCCTATAGCAGAGATGTGATATCTCAATGCTTATACCAAACCTGAGACCCTTCCTATAACATGAGATGTGATATCCAACTCCTTTCCGTTCCAAACCTGAGACCCTTCCTTTAGCATGAGATGTGATATCCAGCTCCTTCCCATTCCAAACCTGAGACACTTCCGATAGCATGAGATGTGATATCTCAATGCTTCTAATATCAAAACTGAGACCCTCCCTATAGCATGATATGTGATATCTAAGTCCTTCCCATTCCAATCCTGAGACCCTTCCTATAGCATGAGATGTGATATCTCAATGCTTCTACCAAACCTGAGACCCTTCCTTTAGCATGAGATGTGATATCCAACTCCTTCCCATTCCAATCCTGAGACCCTTCCTATAGCATGAGATGTGATATCTCAATACTTCTAATACCAAACCTGAGATCCTTCCGATAACATGAGATGTGATATCCAAATCCTTCCCCTTCCAAACCGGGAACCCTCCCTTTAGTATGAGATGTGATATCCAACTCCTTCCCATTCCAATCCTGAGACCATTCTGATAGCAGGAGATGTGATATCTCAATGCTTCTAATACCAAACCTGAGATCCTTCCTATAACATGAGATGTGATATCCAAATCCTTCCCCTTCCAAACCTGAGACCCTCCCTTTAGCATGAGATGTGATATCCAACTCCTTATCATTCCAATCCTGAGACCCTTCTGATAGCATGAGATGTGATATCTCAATGCGTCTAATACCAAACCTGAGATCCTACCTCTAACATGAAATGTGATATCCAACTCTTTCCCCTTCCAAACCTGAGAGCCTTCCTATAGCATGAGATGTGATATCAAACTCCTTCCCATTCCAATCCTGAGACCCTTCCTATAGCTTGAGATGTGATATCCAACTCCTTCCAATTCCAATTCTGAGACCC
Source organism: Ambystoma mexicanum (assembly GCF_040938575.1). NCBI lineage: Eukaryota > Metazoa > Chordata > Amphibia > Caudata > Ambystomatidae > Ambystoma > Ambystoma mexicanum. Next base: position 1,553,694,524 of record NC_090935.1, on the reverse strand, counting down.
TTCCTATACCATGAGACTTGATATCTCAATGCTTCTAATACCAAACCTGAGACCCGCCCTATAACATGAGATGTGATATCCAAATCCTTCCCCTTCCAAACCTTAGAACCTTCCTTTATCATGAGATGTGATATCCAACTCCTTCCCATTCCAATCCTGAGACCCTTCCGATATCATGAGATGTGATATCTCAATGCTTCTAATATCAAACTTGAGACCCTCCCTATAGCATGAGATGTGATATCCAAGTCCTTCCCATTCCAATCCTGAGACCCTTCCTATAGCATGAGATGTGATGTCTCAATGCTTCTAATACCAAACCTGAGACCCTTCCTATAACATGAGATGGGAATATCCAACTCCTTCCCATTCCAATCCTGAGACCCTTCCGATAGCAGAGATGTGATATCTCAATGCTTATACCAAACCTGAGATCCTTCCTATAACATGAGATGTGATATCCAACTCCTTCCCATTCCAATCATGAGACACTTCCTATAGCATGAGATGTGATATCTCACTGCTTATACCAAACCTGAGACCTTTCCTATAGCATGAGATGTGATATCCAACTCCTTCCCATTCCAATCCTGAGACCCTTCCTATAGCATGAGATGTGATATCTCAATGCTTCTAATATCAAACGTGAGACCCTCCCTATAGCATGAGATGTGATATCCAAGTCCTTCCGATTCCAATCCTGAGACACTTCCTATAGCATGAGATGTGATATCTCAATGCTTCTAATACCAAACCTGAGACTCTTCCTATAACATGAGATGGGATATCCAACTCCTTCCCATTCCAATCCTGAGACCTTTCCGATAGCAGAGATGTGATATCTCAATGCTTATACTAAACCTGAGACCCTTCCTACGGCATGAGATGTCATATACAACTCCTTCCCATTCCAATCCTGAGACCCTTCCTATAGCATGAGATGTGATATCTCAATGCTTATACAAAACCAGAGACCCTTCCTATAGCATGAGATGTGATATCCAACTCCTTCCCATTCCAATCCTGAGACCCTTCCTATAGCATGAGATGTGATGTCTCAATGCTTCTAATACCAAACCTGAGATCCTTCCTATAACATGAGATGTGATATCCAACTCCTTCCATTCCAATCCTGAGACGCTTCCTATAGCATGAGATGTGATATCTCAATGCCTCTAATACCAAACCTGAGATCCTTCCTCTAACATGAAATGTGATATCCAACTCCTTCCCTTTCCAAACCTGAGAGCCTATCCATAGCATGAGATGTGATATCCAAGTCCTTCCCATTCCAATCCTTAGACCCTTCCTACAGCATGCAATATGATATCTCAATGATTCTAATAACAATCCTGAGACCCGTCCTATAACATGAGATGGGATATCCAACTCCTTCCCATTCCAATCCTGAGACACTTCCGATAGCAGAGATGTGATATCTCAATGCTTATACCAAACCTGAGACCCTTCCTATAACATGAGATCGGCTATCCAACTCCTTCCCGTTCCAAACCTGAGACCCTTCCTTTAGCATGAGATGTGATATCCAGCTCCTTCCCATTCCAATCCTGAGACACTTCCGATAGCATGAGATGTGATATCTCAATGCTTCTAATATCAAAACTGAGACCCTCCCTATAGCATGATATGTGATATCTAAGTCCTTCCCATTCCAATCCTGAGACCCTTCCTATAGCATGAGATGTGATATCTCAATGCTTCTACCAAACCTGAGACCCTTCCTTTAGCATGAGATGTGATATCCAACTCCTTCCCATTCCAATACTGAGACCCTTCATATAGCATGAGATGTGATATCTCAATACTTCTAATACCAAACCTGAGATCCTTCCGATAACATGAGATGTGATATCCAAATCCTTCCCCTTCCAAACCTGAGACCCTCCCTTTAGCATGAGATGTGATATCCAACTCCTTCCCATTCCAATCCTGAGAACCTTCTGATAGCATGAGATGTGATATCTCAATGCTTCTAATACCAAACCTGAGATCCTTCCGATAGCATGAGATGTGATATCTCAATGCTTCTAATACCAAACCTGAGATCCTTCCTATAACATGAGATGTGATATCCAAATCCTTCCCCTTCCAAACCTGAGACCCTCCCTTTAGCATGAGATGTGATATCTCATTGCCTCTAATACCAAACCTGAGATCCTACCTCTAACATGAAATGTGATATCCAACTCTTTCCCCTTCCAAACCTGAGAGCCTTCCTATAGCATGAGATGTGATATCCAAGTCCTTCCCATTCCAATCCTGAGACCCTTCCTATAACATGAGATGTGAAATCCAACTCCTTCCCATTCCAACCTGAGACCCTTCCTATAGCATGAGATGTGATATCTCAATGCCTCTAATACCAAACCTGAGATCCTTCCTCTAACATGAAATGCGATATCCAACTCCTTCCCTTTCCAAACCTGAGAGCCTATCTATAGCATGAGATGTGATATCCAAGTCCTTCCCATTCCAATCCTTAGACCCTTCCTACAGCATGCAATATGATATCTCAATGATTCTAATAACAAACCTGAGACCCGTCCTATAACATGAGATGGGATATCCAACTCCTTCCCATTCCAATCCTGAGACACTTCCTATAGCAGAGATGTGATATCTCAATGCTTATACCAAACCTGAGACCCTTCCTATAACATGAGATGTGATATCCAACTCCTTTCCGTTCCAAACCTGAGACCCTTCCTTTAGCATGAGATGTGATATCCAGCTCCTTCCCATTCCAAACCTGAGACACTTCCGATAGCATGAGATTTGATATCTCAATGCTTCTAATATCAAAACTGAGACCCTCCCTATAGCATGATATGTGATATCTAAGTCCTTCCCATTCCAATCCTGAGACCCTTCCTATAGCATGAGATGTGATATCTCAATGCTTCTACCAAACCTGAGACCCTTCCTTTAGCATGAGATGTGATATCCAACTCCTTCCCATTCCAATCCTGAGACCCTTCCTATAGCATGAGATGTGATATCTCAATACTTCTAATACCAAACCTGAGATCCTTCCGATAACATGAGATGTGATATCCAAATCCTTCCCCTTCCAAACCGGGAACCCTCCCTTTAGTATGAGATGTGATATCCAACTCCTTCCCATTCCAATCCTGAGACCATTCTGATAGCAGGAGATGTGATATCTCAATGCTTCTAATACCAAACCTGAGATCCTTCCTATAACATGAGATGTGATATCCAAATCCTTCCCCTTCCAAACCTGAGACCCTCCCTTTAGCATGAGATGTGATATCCAACTCCTTATCATTCCAATCCTGAGACCCTTCTGATAGCATGAGATGTGATATCTCAATGCGTCTAATACCAAACCTGAGATCCTACCTCTAACATGAAATGTGATATCCAACTCTTTCCCCTTCCAAACCTGAGAGCCTTCCTATAGCATGAGATGTGATATCCAAGTCCTTCCCATTCCAATCATGAGACCCTTCCTATAACATGAGATGGGATATCCAACTCCTTCCCATTCCAATCCTGAGACCCTTCCTATAGCAGAGATGTGATATCTCAATGCTTATACCAAACCTGAGACCCTTCCTACGGCATGAGATGTCATATACAACTCCTTCCCATTCCAATCCTGAGACCCTTCCTATAGCATGAGATGTGATGTCTCAATGCTTCTAATACCAAACCTGAGATCCTTCCTATAACATGAGATGTGATATCCAACTCCTTCCCATTCCAATCCTGAGACCCTTCCTATAGCATGAGATGTGATATCCAATGCTTATACCAAACCTGAGACCCTTCCTATAGCATGAGATGTGATATCCAACTCCTTCCCATTCCAATCCTGAGACCCTTCCTATAGCATGAGATGTGATATCCAACGCCTTCCCTTTCCAAACCTGAGAGCCTACCTATAGCATGAGATGTGATATCCAAGTCCTTCCCATTCCAATCCTTAGACCCTTCCTACAGCATGCAATATGATATCTCAATGATTCTAATAACAAACCTGAGACCCATCCTATAACATGAGATGGGATATCCAACTTCTTCCCATTCCAATCCTGAGACACTTCCGATAGCAGAGATGTGATATCTCAATCCTTATATCAAACCTGAGACGCTTCCTACAACATGAGATGTGATATCCAACTCCTTCCCGTTCCAAACCTGAGACCCTTCCTATACCATATGTGATATCCAACTCCTTCCCATTCCAAACATGAGACCCTTCCTATAGCAAGAATGTAATATCCAACTCCTTCCCATTCCAATCCTGAGACCATTCCTATAGCATGAGATGTGATATCTCAATGCTTCTAATACCAAACCTGAGATCCTTCCTATGACATGAGATGTGATATCCAATTCCTTCCCATTCCAAACCTGAGACCCTTCCTACAACATGCAATGTGATATCTCAATGCTTCTAATACCAAACCTGAGACCAGTCCTATAACATGAGATGGGATATCCAACTCCTTCCCGTTCCAAACCTGAGACCCTTGCTATAGCATGAGATGTGATATCTCAATGCTTCTAATGCCAAACCTGAGATCCTTCCGATAGCATGAGATGTGATATCTCAATGCTTCTAATACCAAACTTGAGATCCTTCCGATAGCATGAGATGTGATATCTCAATGCTTCTAATACCAATCCTGAGATCCTTCCTATAACATGAGATGTGATATCCAAATCCTTCCCCTTCCAAACCTGAGACCCTCCCTTTAGCATGAGTTCTCAGGTTTGGTATTAGAAGCATTGAGATATCACATCTCATGCTATAGGAAGGGTCTCAGGATTGGAATGGGAAGGACTTGGATGTCACATCTCATGCTATAGGGAGGGTCTCAAGTTTGATATTAGAAGCATTGAGATAACAAATCTCATGATATCGGAAGGGTCTCAGGATTGGAATGGGAAGGAGTTGGATATCACATCTCATGATAAAGGAAGGGTCTAAGGTTTGGAAGGGGAAGGATTTGGATATCACATCTCATGTTATAGGACGGGTCTCAGGTTTGGTATTAGAAGCATTGAGATATCAAGTCTCATGGTATAAGAAGGGTCTCAGAATTGGAATGGGAAGGAGTTGGATATCACATCTCAAGCTATAGGAAGCGTCTCAGGATTGGAATGGGAAGGAGTTTGATATCACATCTCATGCCATAGTATGGTTCTCAGGTTTGGTAGAAGCATTGGGATATCACATCTCATGCTATCGGAAGGGTATCAGTATTGGATTTGGAAGGAGTTGGATATCCCATCTCATGCTATAGGAAGGGTCTCAGGTTGGAATGGGAAGGAGTTGGATATCATATCTCATGCTATAGGAAGGTTCTCAGGTTTGGAAAGGGAAGGAGTTGGATATCACATTTCATGTTAGAGGAAGGATCTCAGGTTTGGTATTAGAGGCCTTGAGATATCACATCTCATGCTATCGGAAGGGTCTCAGGATTGGAATGGGAAGGAGTTGGATATCACATCTCAAGCTATAGGAAGGGTCTCAGGTTTGGTATAAGCATTGAGATATCACATCTCATGCTATAGGAAGGGTCTCTGGATTGGAATGGGAAGAAGTTGGATATCACATCTCATGCTATAGGAAGGGTCTCAGTTTTGGTATAAGCATTGAGATATCACATCTCATGCTATAGGAAGGGTCTCAGGATTGGAATGGGAAGGAGTTGTACATGACATCTCATGCCATAGGAAGGGTCTCAGGTTTGGTATAAGCATTGAGATATCACATCACATGCTATAGGAAGGGTCTCAGGATTGGAATGGGAAGGACTTGGATATCACATCTCATGCTATAGGCAGGGTCTCAGGTTTGGAAAGGGAAGGAGATGGATATCACATTTCATGTTAGAGGTAGGATCTCAGGTTTGGTATTAGAGGCATTGAGATATCACATCTCATGCTATCAGAAGGGTCTCAGGATTGGAATGGGAAGGAGTTGGATATCACATCTCATGCTAAAGGGAGGGTCTCAGGTTTGGAAGGGGAAGGATTTGGAAATCACATCTCATATTATAGGAAGGATCTCAGGTTTGGTATTAGAAGCATTGAGATATCACATCTCATGCTATCGGAAGGATCTCAGGTTTGGTATAAGAGGCATTGAGATATCACATCTCATGCTATCATAAGGGTCTCAGGATTGGAATGGGAAGGAGTTGGATATCACATCTCATGTTATAGGAAGGATCTCAGGTTTGGTATTAGAAGCATTGAGACATCACATCTCATGCTATAGGAAGGGTCTCAGGATTGGAATGGGAAGGAGTTGTATATGACATCTCAGGCCATAGGAAGGGTCTCAGGTTTGATATAAGAATTGAGATATCACATCTCTGCTATCGGAAGGGTCTCAGGATTGGAATGGGAAGGAGTTGGATATCCCATCTGAGTTGGATATCCCATCTCATGTTATAGGAAGGGTCTCAGGTTTGGTATTAGAAGCATTGAGATATCACATCTCATGCTATAGGAAGGGTCTCAGGATTGGAATGGGGAGGACTTGGATGTCACATCTCATGCTATAGGGAGGGTCTCAAGTTTGATATTAGAAGCATTGAGATAACAAATCTCATGATATCGGAAGGGTCTCAGGATTGGAATGGGAAGGAGTTGGATATCACATCTCATGATAAAGGAAGGGTCTAAGGTTTGGAAGGGGAAGGATTTGGATATCACATCTCATGTTATAGGACGGGTCTCAGGTTTGGTATTAGAAGCATTGAGATATCAAGTCTCATGGTATAGGAAGGGTCTCAGAATTGGAATGGGAAGAAATTGGATATCACATCTCAAGCTATAGGAAGGGTCTCAGGATTGGAATGGGAAGGAGTTTGATATCACATCTCATGCCATAGTATGGGTCTCAGATTTGGTAGAAGCATTGGGATATCACATCTCATGCTATCGGAATGGTATCAGTATTGGATTTGGAAGGAGTTGGATATCCCATCTCATGCTATAGGAAAGGTCTCAGGTTGGAATGGGATGGAGTTGGATATCACATTGCATGTTATAGGAAGGGTCTCAGGTTTGGAATGGGAAGGAGTTGGATATCACATTTCATGTTAGAGGAAGGATCTCAGGTTTGGTATTAGAGGCCTTGAGATATCACATTTCATGTTATAGGAAGGGTCTCAGGTTTGGAATGGGAAGGAATTGGATATCACATCTCATGTTATAGGAAGTATCTCAGGTTTGGTATTAGAACCATTGAGATATCACATCTCATGCTATAGGAAGGGTCTCAGGATTGGAATGCGAAGGATTTGGATATCACATCTCATGCTAAAGGAAGGGTCTCAGGTTTGGTAGAAGCGTTGAGATATCACATCTCTGCTATCGGAAGGGTCTCAGGATTGGATTGGGAAGGAGTTGGATATCCCTTCCCATGCTATAAAAGGGTCTCAGGATTTGAATGGCAAGGAGTTGGATATCACATATCATGCCATAGGAAGGGTCTCAGGTTTGGTATAAGCATTGAGATATCACATCTCTGCTATCGGAAGGGTCTCCGGATTGGATTGCGAAGGAGTTGGATATCCCTTCTCATGCTATAGGAAGTGTCTCAGGTTGGAATGGGAAGGAGTTGGATATCACATCTCATGTTATAGGAAGGGTCTCAGGATTGGAATGGGAAGGATTTGGATATCACATCTCTTGCTATAGGAAGGGTCTCAGGATTGGAATGGGTAAGAGTTGGATATTACATTCTTGCTATAGGAAGGGTCTCATGTTTGGAATGGAAGGAGTTGGATATCACATATGCTATAGGAAGTGTCTCAGGTTTGGAACGGGAAGGAGTTGGATATCACATCTCATGTTAGAGGAAGGATCTCAGGTTTGGTATTAGAGGCCTTGAGATATCACATCTCATGCTATAGGAAGGGTCTCAGGTTTGGTATAAGCATTGAGATATCACATCTCATGCTATAGGAAGGGTCCCAGGATTGGAATGGGAAGGAGTTGTATATGACATCTCATGCCATAAGAAGGGTCTCAGGTTTGGTATAAGCATTGAGATATCACATCACATGCTATAGGAAGGGTCTCAGGATTGGAATGGGAAGGAATTGGATATCACAGCTCATGCTATAGGCCGGGTCTCAGGTTTGGAAAGGGAAGGAGATGGATATCACATTTCATGTTAGAGGTAGGATCTCAGGTTTGGTATTAGAGGCATTGAGATATCACATCTCATGCTATCAGAAGGGTCTCAGGATTGGAATGGGAAGGAGTTGTATATCACATCTCATGCTAAAGGGAGGGTCTCAGGTTTGGAAGGGGAAGGATTTGAATATCACACCACATGTTATAGGAAGGATCTCAGGTTTGGTATTAGAGGCATTGAGATATCACATCTCATGCTATCGGAAGGGTCTCAGGATTGGAATGGGAAGGAGTTGGATATCACATCTCATGCTATAGGAAGGGTCTCAGGTTTGGAACGGGAAGGAGTTGGATATCACATCTCGTGTTATAGGAAGAGTCTCAGGTTTGGTATAAGCATTGAGATATCACATCTCTGCAATTGGAAGTGTCTCAGGATTGGGATGGGAAGGATTTGGATATCACATCTCATGCTATAGGAAGGGTCTCAGGTTTGGAACGGGAAGGAGTTGGATATCACATCTCATGTTATAGGAAGAGTCTCAGGTTTGGTATAAGCATTGAGATATCAAATCTCTGCAATCGGAAGTGTCTCAGGATTGGAACGGGAAGGAGTTGGATATCCCATCTCATGTTATAGGACTGGTCTCAGGTTTGGTATTAGAAGCATTGAGATATCACATCGCATGCTGTAGGAAGGGTCTCAGGTTTGGAATGGGAAGGAATTGGATATCACATCTCATGTCATAGGAAGGATCTCAGGTTTGGTATTAGAAGCATTGAGATATCACATCTCATGCTATAGGAATGGTCTCAGGATTGGAATGGGAAGGAGTTGGATATTCCATTCTTGCTATGGGAAGGGTCTCATGTTTGGAATTGGAAGGAGTTGGATATCACATATGCTATAGGAAGGGTCTCAGGTTTGGAATGGGAAGGAGTTGGATATCACATCTCATGTTATAGGAAGGGTCTCAGGTTGGTATACGCATTGAGATATCACATCTCTGCTATCGGAAGGGTCTCAGGATTGGAATGGGAAGGAGTTGGATATCCCATCTCATGTTATAGGAAGGGTCTCAGGTTTGGTATTAGAAGCATTGAGATATCACATCTCATGCTATAGGAAGGGTCTCAGGATTGGAATGGGGAGGACTTGGATGTCACATCTCTTGCTATAGGGAGGGTCTCAAGTTTGATATTAGAAGCATTGAGATAACAAATCCCATGATATCGGAAGGGTCTCAGGATTGGAATGGGAAGGAGTTGGATATCACATCTCATGATAAAGGAAGGGTCTAAGGTTTGGAAGGGGAAGGATTTGGATATCACATCTCATGTTATAGGACGGGTCTCAGGTTTGGTATTAGAAGCATTGAGATATCAAGTCTCATGGTATAGGAAGAGTCTCAGAATTGGAATGGGAAGGAGTTGGATATCACATCTCAAGCTATAGGAAGGGTCTCAGGATTGGAATGGGAAGGCGTTTGATATCACATCTTATGCCATAGTATGGGTCTCAGGTTTGGTAGAAGCATTGGGATATCACATCTCATGCTATAGGAAGGGTCTCAGGATTGGAATGGGAAGGAGTTGTATATGACATCTCATGCCATAGGAAGGGTCTCAGGTTTGGTATAAGTATTGAGATATCACATCACATGCTATAGGAAGGGTCTCAGGATTGGAATGGGAAGGACTTGAATATCACATCTCATGCTATAGGCAGGGTCTCAGGTTTGGAAAGGGAAGGAGATGGATATCACATTTCATGTTAGAGGTAGGATCTCAGGTTTGGTATTAGAGGCATTGAGATATCACATCTCATGCTATCAGAAGGGTCTCAGGATTGGAATGGGAAGGAGTTGGATATCACATCTCATGCTAAAGGGAGGGTCTCAGGTTCGGAAGGGGAAGGATTTGGATATCACATCTCATGTTATAGGAAGGATCTCAGGTTTGGTATTAGAAGCATTGAGATATCACATCTCATGCTATCGAAAGGATCTCAGGTTTGGTATTAGAAGCATTGAGATATCACATCTCATGCTATAGGAAGGGTCTCAGGATTGGAATGGGAAGGAGTTGGATATCACATCTCATGATAAAGGAAGGGTCTAAGGTTTGGAAGGGGAAGGATTTGGATATCACATCTCATGTTATAGGACGGGTCTCAGGTTTGGTATTAGAAGCATTGAGATATCAAGTCTCATGGTATAGGAGGGGTCTCAGAATTGGAATGGGAAGGAGTTGGATATCACATCTCAAGCTATAGGAAGGGTCTCAGGATTGGAATGGGAAGGAGTTTGATGTCACATCTTATGCCATAGTATGGGTCTCAGGTTTGGTAGAAGCATTGGGATATCACATCTCATGCTATTGGAAGGGTATCAGTATTGGATTTGGAAGGAGTTGGATATCCCATCTCATACTATAGGAAGGGTCTCAGGTTGGAATGGGAAGGAGTTGGATATCACATTTCATGTTATAGGAAGGGTCTCAGGATTGGAATGGGAAGGACTTGGATATCATATCTCATGCTATAGGAAGGCTCTCAGGTTTGGAAGGGGAAGGAGTTGGATATCACATTTCATGTTAGAGGAAGGATCTCAGGTTTGGTATTAGAGGCCTTGAGATGTCACATCTCATGCTATAGGAAGGGTCTCAGGATTGGAATGGGAAGGAGTTGGATATCACATCTCAAGCTATAGGAAGGGTCTCAGGTTTGGTATAAGCATTGAGATATCACATCTCATGCTATAGTAAGGGTCTCAGGATTGGAATGGGAAGGAGTTGGATATCACATCTCATGTTATAGGAAAGATCTCAGGTTTGGTATTAGAAGCATTGAGACATCACATCTCATGTTATAGGAAGGGTCTTAGGATTGGAATGGGAAGACGTTGGATATCACATCTCATGCTATAGGAAGGGTCTCAGGTTTGGTATAAGCATTGAGATATCACATCTCATGCTATAGGAAGGGTCTCATGATTGGAATGGGAAGGAGTTGTATATGACATCTCATGCCATAGGAAGGGTCTCAGGTTTGGTATAAGCATTGAGATATCACATCACATTCTATATGAAGGGTCTCAGGATTGGAATGGGAAGGACTTGGATATCACATCTCATGCTATAGGCAGGGTCTCAGGTTTGGAAAGGGAAGGAGATGGATATCACATTTCATGTTAGAGGTAGGATCTCAGGTTTGGTATTATAGGCATTGAGATATCACATCTCATGCTATCAGAAGGGTCTCAGGATTGGAATGGGAAGGAGTTGTATATCACATCTCATGCTAAAGGGAGGGTCTCAGGTTTGGAAGGGGAAGGATTTGGAAATCACATCTCATGTTATAGAAAGGATCTCAGGTTTGGTATTAGAAGCATTGAGATATCACATCTCATGCTATCGGAAGTATCTCAGGTTTGGTATTAGAGGCATTGAGATATCACATCTCATGCTATCATAAGGGTCTCAGGATTGGAATGGGAAGGAGTTGGATATCACATCTCTTGTTATAGGAAGGATCTCAGGTTTGGTATTAGAAGCATTGAGATATCACATCTCATGCTATAGGAAGGGTCTCAGGATTGGAATGGGAAGGAGTTGGATATCACATCTCATGCTATAGTTACATCTCATGCTAAAGGAAGGGTCTCAGGTTTGGAATGGGAAGGAGTTGGATATGACATCTCTTGTTATAGGGAGGGTCTCAGGATTTGAATGGCAAGGAGTTGGATATCACATCTCATGCCATAGGAAGGGTCTCAGGTTTGGTATACGCATTGAGATATCACATCTCTGCTATCGGAAGGGTCTCAGGATTGGATTGGGAAGGAGTTGGATATCCCTTCTCATGCTATAGGAAGGGTCTCAGGTTGGAATGGGAAGGAGTTGGATATCACATCTCATGTTATAGGAAGGGTCTCAGGATTGGAATGGGAAGGATTTGGATATCGCATCTCTTGCTATAGGAAGGGTCTCAGGATTGGAATGGGAAGGAGTTGGATATCATATCTCATGCTATAGGAAGGGTCTCAGGAATGGAATGGGAAGGAGTTTTATATGACATCTCATGCCATAGGAAGGATCTCATGTTTGGTATTAGAAGCATTGAGACATCACATCTCATGTTATAGGATGGGTATCAGGATTGGAATGGGAAGGAGTTGGATATCACATCTCATACTATAGGAAGGGTCTCAGGTTTGGTATAAGCATTGAGATATCACATCTCATGCTATAGGAAGGGTCTCAGGATTGGAATGGGAAGGAGTTGTATATGACATCTCATGCCATAGGAAGGGTCTCAGGTTTGGTATAAGCATTGAGATATCACATCTCTGCTATCGGAAGGGTCTCAGGATTGGAATGGGAAGGACTAGGATATCACATCTCATGCTATAGGAAGGGTCTCAGGATTGGAATGGGAAGGACTTGGATATCACATCTCATGTTATAGGAAGGGTCTCAGGTTTGGTATTAGAAGCATTGAGATATCACATCTCATGCTATAGGAAGGGTCTCAGGAATGGAATGGGAAGGACTTCGATATCACATCTCATGATAAAGGAAGGGTCTAAGGTTTGGAAGGGGAAGGATTTGGATATCACATCTCATGTTATAGGACGGGTCTCAGGTTTGGTATTAGAAGCATTGTGATATCACATCTCATGCTATAGGAAGTGTCTCAGGATTGGAATGGGAAGGAGTTGGATATCACATCTCATGCTATAGGAAGGGTTTCAGGTTTGGTAGAAGCATTGAGATATCACATCTCATGCTATAGGAAGAGTCTCAGGTTTGGGAAGGGAAGGATTTGGATTTCACATCTCATGTTATAGGATGGTTCTCATGTTTGGTTTTTGAAGCATTGAGATATCACATCTCATGCTATCGGAAGGGTCTCAGGTTTGGAATGGGAAGGAGTTGGATATCACATCTCATGTTATAGGAAGGATCTCATGTTTGGTATTAGAAGCATTGAGATATCACATCTCATGCTATAGGAAGGGTCTCCGGATTGGAATGTGAAGGATTTGGATATTACATCTCATGCTAAAGGAAGGGTCTCAGGTTTGGAATGGGAAGGAGTTGGATATGACATCTCTTGTTATAGGGAGGGTCTCAGGATTTGAATGGCAAGGAGTTGGATATCACATCTCATGCCATAGGAAGGGTCTCAGGTTTGGTATAAGCATTGAGATATCACATCTCTGCTATCGGAAGGGTCTCAGGATTGGATTGGGAAGGAGTTGGATATCCCTTCTCATGCTATAGGAAGGGTCTCAGGTTGGAATGGGAAGGAGTTGGATATCACATCTCATGTTATAGGAAGGGTCTCAGGATTGGAATGGGAAGGATTTGGATATCGCATCTCTTGCTATAGGAAGGGTCTCAGGTTTTTTATTAGAAACATTGAGATATCACATCTCATGCTATAGGAAGGGTTTTAGGATTGGAATGGGAAGTATTTGGATATCACATCTCATGCTAAAGGAAGGGTCTCAGGTTTGGAAGGGGAAGGATTTGGATATCATATCTCATGTTATAGGACGGGACCCAGGTTTGGTATTAGAAGCATTGAGATATCACATCTCATGGTATAGGAAGGGTCTCAGGGTTGGAATGGGAAGGAGTTGGATATCACATCTCATCCAATAGGAAGGGTCTCAGGTTTGGAATGGGAAGGAATTGGATATCACATCTCATGTTATAGGAAGGGTCTCAGGTTTGGTAGAAGCGTTGAGATATCACATCTCTGCTATCGGAAGGGTCTCAGGATTGGATTGGGAAGGAGTTGGATATCCCATCTCATGCCATAGGAAGGGTCTCAGGTTTGGCATAAGAAGGAGTTGGATATCCCATCTCATGCTATAGGAAGGGTCTCAGGTTGGAATGGGAAGGAGTTGGATATGACATCTCATGTTATAGGAAGGGTCTCAGGATTGGAATGGGAAGGACTTGGATATCACATTTCATGCTGTAGGAAGGCTCTCAGGTTTGGAAAGGGAAGGAGTTGGATATCACATTTCATGTTAGAGGTAGGATCTCAGGTTTGGTATTAGAGGCATTGAGATATCACATCTCATTCTATCAGAAGGGTATCAGGATTGGAATGGGAAGGAGTTGGATATCACATCTCATGCTAAACGGAGGGTCTCAGGTTCGGAAGGGGAAGGATTTGGATATCACATCTCATGTTATAGGAAGGATCTCAGGTTTGGTATTAGAAGCATTGAGATATCACATCTCATGCTATCAGAAGGATCTCAGGTTTGGTATTAGAAGCATTGAGATATCACATGTCATGCTATAGGAAGGGTCTCAGGATTGGAATGGGAAGGAGTAGGATATCACATCTCATGTTATAGGAAGGATCTCAGGTTTGGTATTAGAAGCATTGAGATATCACATCTCATGCTATAGGACTGGTCTCAGGATTGGAATGGGAAGGAGTTGGATATCACATCTCATGCTAAAGGAAGGGTCTCAGTTTTGGTAGAAGCATTGAGATTTCACATATCATGCTATAGGAAGGGTCTCAGGATTGGAATGGGAAGGGGTTGGATATCATATCTCATGCTATAGGAAGGGTCTCAGGTTTGGTATAAGCATTGAGATATCACATCTCTGCTATCGGAAGGGTCTCAGGATTGGAATGGGAAGGACTTAGATATCACATCTCATGCTATAGGGAGGGTCTCAGTATTGATATTAGAAGCATTGAGATATCACATCTCAGGCTATCAGAAGGGTCTCAGGATTGGAATGGGAAGGAGTTGGATATCACATCTCATGCTATAGGAAGGGTCTCAGGTTAGGAAGGGAAAGGAGTTGGATATCACATTTCATGTTAGAGGAAGGATCTCAGGTTTGGTATTAGAGGCCTTGAGATATCACATCTCATGCTATAGGAAGGGTCTCAGGATTGGAATGGGAAGGAGTTGGATATCACATCTCATGTTATAGGAAAGATCTCAGGTTTGGTATTAGAAGCATTGAGACATCACATCTCATGTTATAGGAAGGGTCTTAGGATTGGAATGGGAAGGAGTTGTATATGACATCTCATGCCATAGGAAGGGTCTCAGGTTTGCTATACGCATTGAGATATCACATCACATGCTATAGGAAGGGTCTCAGGATTGGAATGAGAAGGACTTGAATATCACATCTCATGCT
Source organism: Ambystoma mexicanum (assembly GCF_040938575.1). Lineage (NCBI taxonomy): Eukaryota > Metazoa > Chordata > Amphibia > Caudata > Ambystomatidae > Ambystoma > Ambystoma mexicanum. Next base: position 1,553,679,185 of record NC_090935.1, on the reverse strand, counting down.
ATAGGCAGGGTCTCAGGTTTGGAAAGGGAAGGAGATGGATATCACATTTCATGTTATAGGACGGGTCTCAGGTTTGGTATTAGAAGCATTGTGATATCACATCTCATGCTATAGGAAGTGTCTCAGGATTGGAATGGGAAGGAGTTGGATATCACAACTCATGCTATAGGAAGGGTTTCAGGTTTGGTAGAAGCATTGAGATATCACATCTCATGCTATAGGAAGAGTCTCAGGTTTGGGAAGGGAAGGATTTGGATTTCACATCTCATGTTTTAGGATGGTTCTCATGTTTGGTTTTTGAAGCATTGAGATATCACATCTCATGCTATCGGAAGGGTCTCAGGTTTGGAATGGGAAGGAGTTGGATATCACGTCTCATGTTATAGGAAGGATCTCATGTTTGGTATTAGAAATATTGAGATATCACATCTCATGCTATAGGAAGGGTCTCCGGATTGGAATGTGAAGGATTTGGATATTACATCTCATGCTAAAGGAAGGGTCTCAGGTTTGGAATGGGAAGGAGTTGGATATGACATCTCTTGTTATAGGGAGGGTCTCAGGATTTGAATGGCAAGGAGTTGGATATCCCATCTCATGCCATAGGAAGGGTCTCAGGTTTGGCATAAGAAGGAGTTGGATATCCCATCTCATGCTATAGGAAGGGTCTCAGGTTGGAATGGGAAGGAGTTGGATATGACATCTCATGTTATAGGAAGGGTCTCAGGATTGGAATGGGAAGGACTTGGATATCACATCTCATGCTGTAGGAAATCTCTCAGGTTTGGAAAGGGAAGGAGTTGGATATCACATTTCATGTTAGAGGTAGGATCTCAGGTTTGGTATTAGAGGCATTGAGATATCACATCTCATTCTATCAGAAGGGTATCAGGATTGGAATGGGAAGGAGTTGGATATCACATCTCCTGCTAAACGGAGGGTCTCAGGTTCGGAAGGGGAAGGATTTGGATATCACATCTCATGTTATAGGAAGGATCTCAGGTTTGGTATTAGAAGCATTGAGATATCACATCTCATGCTATCGGAAGGATCTCAGGTTTGGTATTAGAAGCATTGAGATATCACATGTCATGCTATAGGAAGGGTCTCAGGATTGGAATGGGAAGGAGTTGGATATCACATCTCATGTTATAGGAAGGATCTCAGGTTTGGTATTAGAAGCATTGAGATATCACATCTCATGCTATAGAACTGGTCTCAGGATTGGAATGGGAAGGAGTTGGATATCACATCTCATGCTAAAGGAAGGGTCTCAGTTTTGGTAGAAGCATTGAGATTTCACATATCATGCTATAGGAAGGGTCTCAGGATTGGAATGGGAAGGAGTTGGATATCATATCTCATGCTATAGGAAGGGTCTCAGGTTTGGTATAAGCATTGAGATATCACATCTCTGCTATCGGAAGGGTCTCAGGATTGGAATGGGAAGGACTTAGATATCACATCTCATGGTATAGGGAGGGTCTCAGTATTGATATTAGAAGCATTGAGATATCACATCTCAAGCTATCGGAAGGGTCTCAGGATTGGAATGGGAAGGAGTTGGATATCACATCTCATGTTAGAGGAAGGATCTCAGGTTTGGTATTAGAGGCCTTAAGATATCACATCTCATGCTATAGGAAGGGTCTCAGGATTGGAATGGGAAGGAGTTGGATATCACATCTCAAGCTATAGGAAGGGTCTCAGGTTTGGTATAAGCATTGAGATATCACATCTCATGCTATAGGAAGGGTCTCAGGATTGGAATGGGAAGGAGTTGGATATCACATCTCATGTTATAGGAAAGATCTCAGGTTTGGTATTAGAAGCATTGAGACATCACATCTCATGTTATAGGAAGGGTCTTAGGATTGGAATGGGAAGGAGTTGTATATGACATCTCATGCCATAGGAAGGGTCTCAGGTTTGGTATACGCATTGAGATATCACATCACATGCTATAGGAAGGGTCTCAGGATTGGAATGGGAAGGACTTGAATATCACATCTCATGCTATAGGCAGGGTCTCAGGTTTGGAAAGGGAAGGAGATGGATATCACATTTCATGTTAGAGGTAGGATCTCAGGTTTGGTATTAGAGGCATTGAGATATCACATCTCATGCTATCAGAAGGGTCTCAGGATTGGAATGGGATGGAGTTGTATATCACATCTCATGCTAAAGGGATGGTCTCAGGTTTGGAAGGGGAAGGATTTGGAAATCACATCTCATATTATAGGAAGGATCTCAGGTTTGGTATTAAAAGCATTGAGATATCACATCTCATGCTATCGGAAGTATCTCAGGTTTGGTATTAGAGGCATTGAGATATCACATCTCATGCTATCATAAGGGTCTCAGGATTGGAATGGGAAGGAGTTGGATATCACATCTCATGTTATAGGAAGGATCTCAGGTTTGGTATTAGAAGCATTGAGATATCACATCTCATGCTATAGGAAGGGTCTCAGTATTGGAATGGGAAGGAGTTGGATATCACATCTTATGCTATAGGAAGGGTCTCAGATTTGGTATAAGAATTGAGATATCACATCTCATGCTATAGGAAGGGTCTCAGGATTGGAATGGGAAGGAGTTGGATATCACATCTCATGCTATAGGAAGGGTCTCAGGTTTGGAACGGGAAGGAGTTAGATATCACATCTCATGTTATAAGAAGAGTCTCAGGTTTGGTATAAGCATTGAGATATCACATCTCTGCTATCGGAGGTGTCTCAGGATTGGGATGGGAAGGAATTGGATATCACATCTCATGCTATAGGAAGGGTATCAGGTTTGGAACGGGAAGGAGTTGGATATCCCATCTCATGTTATAGGACAGGTCTCAGGTTTGATATTAGAAGCATTGAGATATCACATCTCTGCTATTGGAAGGGTCTCAGGATTGGAATGGGAAGGACTTGGATATCAGAATTCATGTTATAGGAAGGGTCTCAGGTTTGGTATTAGAAGCATTGAGATATCACATCTCATGCTATAGGAAGGGTCTCAGGATTGAAATGGGAAGGACTTGGATATCACATCTCATGTTATAGGAAGGGTCTCAGGTTTGGTATTAGAAGCATTGAGATATCACATCTCATGCTATAGGAAGGGTCTCAGGGATGGAATGGGAAGGACTTGGATATCACATCTCATGATAAAGGAAGGGTCTAAGGTTTGGAAGGGGAAGGATTTGGATATCACATCTCATGTTATTGGACCGGTCTCAGGTTTGGTATTAGAAGCATTGAGATATCAAGTCTCATGGTATAGGACGGGAGTTTGATATCACATCTCATGCCATGGTATGGGTCTCAGGTTTTGTAGAAGCATTGGGATATCACATCTCATGCTATCGGAAGGGTATCAGGATTGGATTTGGAAGGAGTTGGATATCCCATCTCATGCTATAGGAAGGGTCTCAGGTTGGAATGGGAAGGAGTTGGATATGACATCTCATGTTATAGGAAGGGTCTCAGGATTGGAATGGGAAGGACTTGGATATCACATCTCATGCTGTAGGAAGGCTCTCAGGTTTGGAAAGGGAAGGAGTTGGATATCACATTTCATGTTAGAGGTACGATCTCAGGTTTGCTATTCGAGGCATTGAGATATCACATCTCATGCTATCAGAAGGGTATCAGGATTGGAATGGGAAGGAGTTGGATATCACATCTCATGCTAAAGGGAGGGTCTCAGGTTCGGAAGGGGAAGGATTTGGATATCACATCTCATGTTATAGGAAGGATCTCAGGTTTGGTATTAGAAGCATTGAGATATCATATCTCATGCTATCTGAAGGATCTCAGGTTTGGTATTAGAAGCATTGAGATATCACATCTCATGCTATAGGAAGGGTCTCAGGATTGGAATGGGAAGGAGTTAGATATCACATCTCATGTTATAGGAAGGATCTCAGGTTTGGTATTAGAAGCATTGAGATAGCACATCTCATGCTATAGGACTGGTCTCAGGATTGGAATGGGAAGGAGTTGGATATCACAACTCATGCTAAAGGAAGGGTCTCAGTTTTGGTAGAAGCATTGAGATTTCACATATCATGCTATAGAAAGGGTCTCAGGATTGGAATGGGAAGGAGTTGGATATCACATCTCATGCTATAGGAAGGGTCTCAGGTTTGGTATAAGCATTGAGATATCACATCTCTGCTATCGGAAGGGTCTCAGGATTGGAATGGGAAGGACTTAGATATCACATCTCATGCTATAGGGAGGGTCTCAGTATTGATATTAGAAGCATTGAGATATCACATCTCAAGCTATCGGAAGGGTCTCAGGATTGGAATGGGAAGGAGTTGGATATCACATCTCATGTTATAGGAAGAGTCTCATGCTAAGACCTGATAGACCCTTCCTATAACATGAGATGGGAATATCCAACTCCTTCCCATTCCAATCCTGAGACCCTTCCGATAGCAGAGATGTGATATCTCAATGCTTATACCAAACCTGAGACCCTTCCTATAGCATGAGATGTGATATCCAACTCCTTCCCATTCCAATACTGAGACCCTTCGTATAGCATGAGATGTGATATCTCAATGCTTCTAATATCAAACTTGAGACCCTCCCTATAGCATGAGATGTGATATCCAAGTCCTTCCCATTCCAATCCTGAGACACTTCCTATAGCATGAGATGTGATATCTCAATGCTTCTAATACCAAACCTGAGATTCTTCCTATAACATGAGATGGGATATCCAACTCCTTCCCATTCCAATCCTGATACCCTTCCGAAAGCAGAGATGTGATATCTCAATGCTTATACCAAACCTGAGACCCTTCCTATGGCATGAGATGTCATATACAGATCCTTCCCATTCCAATCCTGAGACCCTTCCTATAGCATGAGATGTGATATCTCAATGCTTATACCAAACCTAAAACCCTTCCTATAGCATGAGATGTGATATCCAACTCCTTCCCATTCCAATCCTGAGACCCTTCCTATAGCATGAGATGTGATATCCAATGGCTCTAATACCAAACCTGAGATCCTTCCTCTAACATGAAATGTGATATCCAACTCCTTCCCTTTCCAAACCTGAGAGCCTACCTATAGCATGAGATGTGATATCCAAGTCCTTCCCATTCCAATCCTTAGACCCTTCCTACAGCATGCAATATGATATCTCAATGATTCTAATAACAAACCTGAGACCCGTCCTATAACATGAGATGTGATATCCAACTCCTTCCCATTCCAATCCTGAGACACTTCCGATAGCAGAGATGTGATATCTCAATGCTTATACCAAACCTGAGACCCTTCCTATAACATGAGATGTGATATCCAATTCCTTCCCATTCCAAACCTGAGACCCTTCCTACAGCATGTGATGTGATATCTCAATGCTTCTAATACCAAACCTGAGACCAGTCCTATAACATGAGATGGGATATCCAACTCCTTCCCGTTCCAAACCTGAGACCCTTCCTATAGCATGAGATGTGATATCCAACTCCTTCCCATCCCAATCCTGAGACACTTCCGATTGCAGAGATGTGATATCTCAATGCTTATACCAAATGTGAGACTCTTCCTATAACATGAGATGTGATATCCAACTCCTTCCCGTTCCAAACCTGAGATCCTTCCTATAGCATGAGATGTGATATCCAACTCCTTCCCATTCCAATCCTGAGACCCTTATGATAGCATGAGATGTGATATCTCAATGCCTCTAATACCAAATCTGAGATTCTTCCGATAGCATGAGATGTGATATCTCAATGCTTCTTATACCAAACCTGAGATCCTTCCTATAACATGAGATGTGATATCCAAGTCCTTCCCATTCCAATCCTGAGACCCTTCCTATAGCATGTGATGTGATATCTCAATGCTTATACCAAACCTGAGACCCTTCCTATGGCATGAGATGTCATATACAACTCCTTCCCATTCCAATCCTGAGCCCTTCCTATATCATGAGATGTGATATCTCAATGCTTATACCAAACCTGAGACTCTTCCTATAGCATGAGATGTGATATCCAACTTCTTCCCATTCCAATCCTGAGACCCTTCCAATAACATGAGATGTGTTGTCTCAATGCTTCTAATACCAAACCTGAGATCTTTCCTATAACATGAGGTGTGATATCCAACTCCTTCCCATTCCAATCCTGAGGCCCTTCCTATAGCATGTGATGTGATATCCCAATGCTTATACCAAACCTGAGACCCTTCCTATAGCTTGAGATGTGATATCCAACTCCTTCCCATTCCAATCCTGAGACCCTTCCTATAGCATGAGATGTGATATCTCAATACTTCTAATACCAAACCTGAGATCCTTCTGATAACATGAGATGTGATATCCAAATCCTTCCCCTTCCAAACCTGAGACCCTCCCTTTAGCATGAGATGTGATATCCAACTCCTTCCGATTCCAATCCTGGACCATTCTGATAGCATGAGATGTGATATCTCAATGCTTCTAATACCAAACCTGAGATCCTTCCGATAGCATGAGATGTGATATCTCAATGCTTCTAATACCAAACCTAAGATCCTTCCTATAACATGAGATGTGATATCCAAATCCTTCCCCTTCCAAACCTGAGACCCTCCCTTTAGCATGAGATGTGATATCCAACTCCTTCCCATTCCAATCCTGAGACCCTTCTGATAGCATGAGATGTGATATCTCAATGCCTCTAATACCAAACCTGAGATCCTACCTCTAACATGAAATGTGATATCCAACTCTTTCCCCTTCCAAACCTGAGAGCCTTCCTATAGCATGAGATGTGATATCCAAGTCCTTCCCATTCCAATCCTGAGACCCTTCCTATAACATGAGATGTGATATCCAACTCCTTCCCATTCCAACCTGAGACCCTTCCTATAGCATGAGATGGGATATCCAGCTCCTTCCAAATCCAATCCTGATACCCTTCCGATAGCATGAGATGTGATATCCCAATGCTTATACCAAACCTGAGACCCATACTATTGCATGAGATGTGATATCAAACTCCTTCCCATTCCAATCCTGAGACCCTTCCTATAGCTTGAGATGTGATATCCAACTCCTTCTCATTACAATTCTGAGACCCTTCCTATACCATAAGACTTGATATCTCAGTGCTTCTAATACCAAACCTGAGACCCGTCCTATAACATGAGATGTGATATCCAAATCCTTCCCCTTCCAAACCTTAGACCCTTCCTTTATCATGAGATGTGATATCCAACTCCTTCCCATTCCAATCCTGAGACCCTTCCGATATCGTGAGATGTGATATCTCAATGCTTCTAATATCAAACTTGAGACCCTCCCTATAGCATGAGATGGATTATCCAAGTCCTTCACATTCCAATCCTGAGACCCTTCCTATAGCATGAGATGTGATATCTCAATGCTTCTAATACCAAACCTGAGACCCTTCCTATAACATGAGATGGGAATATCCAACTCCTTCCCATTCCAATCCTGAGACCCTTCCGATAGAAGAGATGTGATATCTCAATGCTTATACCAAACCTGAGATCCTTCCTATAGCATGAGATGTGATATCCTACTCCTTCCCATTCCAATCCTGAGACCCTGCCTATAGCATAAGATGTGATATCTCAATGATTCTAATATCAAACTTGAGACCCTCCCTATAGCATGAGATGTGATATCCAAGTCATTCCCATTCCAATCCTGAGACACTTCCTATAGCATGAGATGTGATATCTCAATGCTTCTAATACCAAACCTGAGACTCTTCCTATAACATGAGATGGGATATCCAACTCCTTCCCATTCCAATCCTGAGACCCTTCCGATAGCAGAGATGTGATATCTCAAAGCTTATACCAAACCTGAGACCCTTCCTATGGCTTGAGATGTCATATACAACTCCTTCCCATTCCAATCCTGAGACCCTTCCGATAGCATGAGATGTGATATCTCAATGCTTATACCAAACCTGAGACCCTTCGTATAGCATGAGATGTGATATCCAACTCCTTCCCATTCCAATCCTGAGACCCTTCCTATAGCATGAGATGTGATGTCTCAATGCTTCTAATACCAAACCTGAGATCCTTCGTTTAACATGAGATGTGATATCCAACTCCTTCCATTCCAATCCTGAGACCCTTCCTATAGCATGAGATGTGATATCTCAATGCTTATACCAAACCTGAGACCCTTCCTATAGCATGAGATGTGATATCCAACTCCTTCCCATTCCAATCCTGAGACCCTTCCTATAGCATGAGATGTGATATTTCAATGCCTCTAATACCAAACCTGAGATCCTTCCTCTAACATGAAATGTGATATCCAACTCCTTCCCTTTCCAAACCTGAGAGCCTATCCATAGCATGAGATGTGATATCCAAGTCCTTCCCATTCCAATCCTGAGACCCTTCCAATAACATGAGATGTGATGTCTCAATGCTTCTAATACCAAACCTGAGATCTTTCCTATAACATGAGATGTGATATCCAACTCCTTCCCATTCCAATCCTGAGGCCCTTCCTATAGCATGTGATGTTATATCTCAATGCTTATACCAAACCTGAGACCCTTCCTATAGCTTGAGATGTGATATCCAACTCCTTCCCATTCCAATCCTGAGACCCTTCCTATAGCATGAGATGTGATATCTCAATACTTCTAATACCAAACCTGAGATCCTTCTGATAACATGAGATGTGATATCCAAACCTTCCCCTTCCAAACCTGAGACCCTCCCTTTAGCATGAGATGTGATATCCAACTCCTTCCGATTCCAATCCTGAGACCATTCTGATAGCATGAGATGTGATATCTCAATGCTTCTAATACCAAACCTGAGATCCTTCCGATAGCATGAGATGTGATATCTCAATGCTTCTAATACCAAACCTGAGATCCTTCCTATAACATGAGATGTGATATCCAAATCCTTCCCCTTCCAAACCTGAGACCCTCCCTTTAGCATGAGATGTGATATCCAACTCCTTCCCATTCCAATCCTGAGACCCTTCTGATAGCATGAAATGTGATATCTCAATGCCTCTAATACCAAACCTGAGATCCTACCTCTAACATGAAATGTGATATCCAACTCTTTCCCCTTCCAAACCTGAGAGCCTTCCTATAGCATGAGATGTGATATCCAAGTCCTTCCCATTCCAATCCTGAGACCCTTCCTATAACATGAGATGTGATATCCAACTCCTTCCCATTCCAACCTGAGACCCTTCCTATAGCATGAGATGGGATATCCAGCTCCTTCCAAATCCAATCCTGATACCCTTCCGATAGCATGAGATGTGATATCCCAATGCTTATACCAAACCTGAGACCCATACTATTGCATGAGATGTGATATCAAACTCCTTCCCATTCCAATCCTGAGACCCTTCCTATAGCTTGAGATGTGATATCCAACTCCTTCTCGTTCCAATTCTGAGACCCTTCCTATACCATAAGACTTGATATCTCAGTGCTTCTAATACCAAACCTGAGACCCGTCCTATAACATGAGATGTGATATCCAAATCCTTCCCCTTCCAAACCTTAGACCCTTCCTTTATCATGAGATGTGATATCCAACTCCTTCCCATTCCAATCCTGAGACCCTTCCGATATTGTGAGATGTGATATCTCAATGCTTCTAATATCAAACTTGAGACTCTCCCTATAGCATGAGATGGATTATCCAAGTCCTTCCCATTCCAATCCTGAGACCCTTCCTATAGCATGAGATGTGATATCTCAATTCTTCTAATACCAAACCTGAGACCCTTCCTATAACATGAGATGGGAATATCCAACTCCTTCCCATTCCAATCCTGAGACCCTTCCGATAGAAGAGATGTGATATCTCAGTGCTTATACCAAACCTGAGATCCTTCCTATAGCATGAGATGTGATATCCTACTCCTTCCCATTCCAATCCTGAGACCCTTCCTATACCATAAGATGTGATATCTCAATGATTCTAATATCAAACTTGAGACCCTCCCTATAGCATGAGATGTGATATCCAAGTCATTCCCATTCCAATCCTGAGACACTTCCTATAGCATGAGATGTGATATCTCAATGCTTCTAATACCAAACCTGAGACTCTTCCTATAACATGAGATGGGATATCCAACTCCTTCCCATTCCAATCCTGAGACCCTTCCGATAGCAGAGATGTGATATCTCAAAGCTTATACCAAACCTGAGACCCTTCCTATGGCTTGAGATGTCATATACAACTCCTTCCCATTCCAATCCTGAGACCCTTCCGATAGCATGAGATGTGATATCTCAATGCTTATACCAAACCTGAGACCCTTCCTATATCATGAGATGTGATATCCAACTCCTTCCCATTCCAATCCTGAGACCCTTCCTATAACATGAGATGTGATGTCTCAATGCTTCTAATACCAAGCCTGAGATCCTTCGTTTAACATGAGATGTGATATCCAACTCCTTCCATTCCAATCCTGGGACCCTTCCTATAGCATGAGATGTGATATCTCAATGCTTATACCAAACCTGAGACCCTTCCTATAGCATGAGATGTGATATCCAACTCCTTCCCATTCCAATCCTGAGACCCTTCCTATAGCATGAGATGTGATATCTCAATGCCTCTAATACCAAACCTGAGATCCTTCCTCTAACATGAAATGTGATATCCAACTCCTTCCCTTTCCAAACCTGAGAGCCTATCCATAGCATGAGATGTAATATCCAAGTCCTTCCCATTCCAATCCTTAGACCCTTCCTACAGCATGCAATATATATGATATCTCAATGATTCTAATAACAATCCTGAGACCCGTCCTATAACATGAGATGGGATATCCAAATCCTTCCCATCCCAATCCTGAGACACTTCCGATTGCAGAGATGTGATATCTCAATGCTTATACCAAACCTGAGACTCTTCCTATAACATGAGATGTGATATCTGTTAGGAAAGATTTCGTAATTGTAGGTAATCTTCCTTCCATGTGGCAACCCCTAAACTTTTTGCTGTTGTTTTTCACCTTGTTCTCGACTTTGCCAGAGAAGTGCAGCCTTCTGCCGCACTCCTCTGGGCTTTGGCTCCTTTCCTACGGGGAAACTGACATGGCCTTAAGACAGTCAGTACCGGGAAACGCTGTTTTCCGTAGTTTCTTTTATCATGTTGCGGCTTTCGTGCAACATGACACAAGAGGGCACTGTAAGCTAAGTTACTGCTCTCTTGGGATTCTAGCCTTCTACAGGCCCTAGATACTCTTTCAGTATTGTAACTGATCGGTGCAAGTGATTCACGGACGGGAATGGTGGCAGCGATCGTTTCTTGTGTTTTGAGCTCCTTTTGGCGTTCTAAGCGCGTTTCTCGCACTTAACCCAAAATGGTGGCCTGGCTCCCAAAATGGCCAGACCACGAGGCTCCTTTGTCCTGTCCGCTGACCGTCTTGCTCCCTTCACCTTCCCCAGGTCGAGCCGACCCGGGGCCTTCCTTATTTGGGCATGTACTTTCCCGCGAAACACGGATGCTTTCGCGGGCTTCTACATGTCTTGTGTGTGCCTCCAGGATGTGGGCTGGGATGTCTGGTCCTGTGTGAATGCCTGGGACCACCGTGGTCCGTGATAGGTCCACGAATGGTGTGAGTGTTGATGAGCGGATCTCCCATTGGGTCCCCACCGTTTTGGCGCGAAGGGAACCGTGGATAAGAGGGGGCTGGAAACACCACTACCATGTCGATCTCCTGAGTTCTCACGAACGAAGGAATACAGGAGCCAAGTATCCTGCAACCAAGAGGCTGAACCGAGGAATCGCTGGTGACCAGTTGAAGGACTGCTCCTCTGCACTGCTGTCGCCTTGTGAAACCCTTTTCACCTTTGATCGAACCAGAAGGCCTGTACTAGTACTTCGACCCTTGGAATAGCGGGGACAGCTATTCTCGGCATCTTCACCAGCTCCTGCTAGTAAGCCTTCGGAAGCGTCTCTGGGCCATCCAGCAGACTGACCAGCCTACACAGGAGTCTTGCTCTGTAACTGCCACCAGGTTGTGTAGTATATCGAGTCCTTGTCACTCTCACACGATTCGTACACTTGGCGTTCCCAGGTCTGAAGTGAGTAGTGTACATTTGGCTCAGATACACACGGCCGCTCCGTTGCCCTGCTGTGGTAACAAACTGTGCGGGTTCCTTCCTTTGGGACGTCTTTTACTCAACTCTGCTGCTGCAGACTCAACACGACGACGAGACGTCCCCTGCTCTTCTGAACCTGCCAGCGACTGAAACTGACGCGGAGAAGCCTGGGTCTGCTTGCATCGGGGACCGGTGAGTAGCATAGCTAGGAACTGGTCGCCCTCCTGCAGGAGCCCATAGCTTTTCCCCGCTGTGTCAAAACAGCACGCCTTTCCGTACTCGCGCTCTGCTTCTGCCCACAGTGGAGGCTGCGCTTGAGTCGCGGAACACTGTTCTTCTTCGTTTGTGCACTAAACTGAACTGCCTGATCTCCCTCGAAGAGACTCCCCTTTTGCCCGTTGGCACCAGCGTGTGCAGGTACTTTTGAGCACAAGGCTCCACTCTTCGTAGGGCTCGGACTTCCTTTTAGTTAGGTGCCTCTGAAGGCGGACTGGGTCTAAGCATTATTTCGCACTGCCTGTTTTCCTTCCCTTTTAGGTGGACTACACATTTCGTGCATCTAACGCTTGAGACTTGTTTGTATTTGTGTATATATTGTATTGGTATGGTATGTGTTGGTTTACTAGAGTTGTATTGTGATTTCTCGCTACGGTCATTGTTTTAAAGGCCTTGGAATACATGTGTATATATTTTTAATATAGAACCTGTTTGGAGTAGTTTGTAAGTGTCCTTGCTTTGTGTGCTCATTGCAGGCTTTCAGTCACCCTCACCCCTCTTGAGACCTAGTCTTGACCGCCGCGATCGCTACCTTGATTGGTCTGGCTTGTCCAGAGGTTACCCTGTTCCAAGTAATTAGGTTGGCCTCCTGAACTTCTGCGCCACCAGGACAGAGTTCAGAAATCCGTCTTAAGAAATTGGTGTACAGCGGTGGGATACCACTGAAGGTATCCAGTGTTGCGCACGAACTAAGGCATTTCAAGTTATTCCTACCAGGACACGTAGTGAATTGTTGTAGTATAACTTTAAAAAGGCCATAGTCCTATCTAACAGTATGGAAACAAATACCTTGTTAACTTTAAATGCTTCCAAATCAGAAACATTGAAAAAGATGTGTGCGGAGAGAGGTGTTTCCTCTCAAGGCACGAAATTGGATATGATCCAAAGAATCGTGGCGTGGCAAGAAGCGCAGCTTGACGCTATAACTTCTGAGGACAGTGCGGAAGGAGGTGGGGCTGCTCTCACTGGTAGAACCGAGGGTTCTGCCGCTGCACTGATCCCCGCGACCACGAGGACAGGGAGGATGAGATGTCTAATGTTTCCTCTGCCAGTGTTGATGGGGAGGCTATGCTTGAATTCAAGAAGCAAGAGCTGCGGTTTAGGCAGAAGGAGCTTGAATTCAGCATAGCCAAACTAAAAATCGAACAGTCAGAAAAACAGAAAGACAGGGATCACCAGTTGGAACTGGCCAAGCTTCAGGTTGCAAATGGGTCCAAGGGTCCTGGACATGGGTCTGGGGCCTCCTCTCATCCACGGTTTCCGAAAGATCTGGTCAGTGTGTATGAGGAAAGGAATGACATTATGGACTGGCTGAATGCGTTTGAGTATGCATGCGAAGTTCAACAAGTTGACAATGCTGATAAGATTGCCTGGTTACTCAGCAGACTGCCCCATTCTGGCTGTAGTGCCATTATGGAAATGTCGAAGGCTGAGCGAGCTGATTTCGCAATGTTAAAGCAAACTCTCATTTTAAAGTTTGGGAAGACTCCGGCCCAATATTTGAAACGATTCATAGAGTATAAGAAAAAGGAAGGTGGTACTTGGGTATCTTATGTCACTGAATCCTTGAAAAACTTAACTGGCTGGGTCGAAGGTTATAAGGTTTCTACCTTCGAAGGCATGATAAATCTTGTCATGCTGGAACACATTTTTGCATCTTCTTCCCCGGAGCTTAAGCAGCATTTGGCCGATTCGAAGGAGATAGATCCTAAGAAGCTGGCCATTGCAGCAGACTTATGGGTGTCACATCGAGTGTCCCATAAGGACAAAACTCATCCTGGTAAGCAGGAGGAAGGGAAAAAGTCCAAAGATAAGGAGGGTGGAGAATCTGATAAATCTTCTTCTCAAAAGGGCCACAAAAAGAAAAATAAGGGTAAGACACAAGAGAACTCACAGGGTAGTGGAGGTCAGCCTCCGAAACAGAACTCTGGTTACAATAAGCCTCCCTATGTAAACAGACCCAATGGATCTTGTTTTGCTTGTGGAGCAACTGACCACGTGAAGGGGGATCCCCGGTGTAAGGTTAGACCTTTGGGGGTCCACTCCGCTAATCTGGCCTTCTCCTCCTACGAGGAAGAAGAGATTACAGGAGCATCCTTCTCCTCAGACTCATTTCCCAGCGGGATAGAGGCTGAGGTAGTTTTAGTTTCCCTGGGTTCCTGGGAGCCTAAAGTCGCAGAGGCTTATGCTAGGATTCCAGATAATACCAAGCACTACTTTAAAGACAGTGTGCTGATCAATGGAGTAGATACTCCAGCTCTTAGGGATAGTGGGTGCAGTCGAACTGTAGTGGATTCTACCTTGGTAGACTCAGAGGAAGTTGCCAGAGCTACTCTGATGCCCACTAAGTTGGCTGACGGCCCACTCCGTATGTTCCCAGTAATACCTGTAAATCTTACTTTAAATGGTACAGCAGTCAGGATTCCAGTGAGCATTCAGAGAAACGTCCCGGGAAAGGTCTTGTTAGGTAATGATCTCAGAGCTTTAGGGCTCGTAGGAGACACTGCCGAAAGACCCTACACACGGTCTCAAGCACGGGCAGCATTGGCCAAGACCAATACGCCGCCCCAGCCGAAGGGGAAACCCAAGGCGAAAGGAGTCAACAAGTCAAGACGAGGGAAAGAGAATATTCCCCCGAGCTCGCCTACCACTGCGGTGGAGGAAGTTGGTCAATCGCCCGGGCCTGAGGAGGAGGTGGCGATGCCTGAAGTATTTGACCCCAACGACCATCCTGAACTAAAAGACTTGTTAGTTGAAGGAGGTCCTGATAGGGACGAATTCAGTAAAGGCCAACGTGAGTGCCCATCTCTGGAAGGCCTAAGGAGACAGGCCTGCTCCCAGCTTGAGGGTGAACCTCCTGGGACGCATAGGATTTATTGGGAAGGTGGACTCCTGTATAGTGAGCCCACAGAGTCTACAGAAGGAGACCATAGGAGGTTGGTGGTTCCCCTTGCTGTTAGGCCCTTCCTCCTGCAGTTGGCGCATGAAGTGCTCCTTGCTGGTCACCTTGGTATTAAGAGGACCAAGCAAAGGTTATCCATGCACTTCTACTGGCCCAAGATGGGGGTGCAAGTAGAAAGTCACTGCAGGAGTTGTGCCTCCTGCCAGTTATCTGGTAAGGTTGGCTCGACAATCCAAGCTCCGTTGGTACCGCTCCCAGTTGTGGGGGTACCATTTGAAAGGGTAGGGATCGACATCGTTGGTCCCCTTGACCCGCAAACATCCTCGGGCAATAGGTTTATCCTGGTGCTGGTCGACCATGCAACCAGATATCCTGAGGCCATCCCATTGAAAACTGTAACTGCCAAATCAGTTGCAAAAAGCTTTACTTGGCATATTTACTAGGGTTGGCTTCCCTAAAGAAGTTGTGTCAGATCGTGGCAGCAACTTTATGTCGAAGTATATGCAGGCTATGTGGAAAGAATGTGGGGTCACCTACAAGTTCTCTTCTGCATACCACCCCCAGACCAATGGTCTGGTGGAACGTTTCAACAGAATGTTAAAAAGCATGATTGGGGCTCTGGAGAAGCTTCAGAGAAGACAATGGGATCTTCTTTTACCATGCTTACTGTTTGCCTACCGAGAGGTACCACAGGAGGGTGTTGGCTTCAGCCCCTTCAAACTTCTGTTTGGTCATCCTGTACGGGGACCCTTAGCCATAGTCAAAGAGGGATGGGAGATGCCCACTCCCCCTGTTACTACCAACGTAGTTGATTATGTGCTAGGGCTCAGAAAACGGATGGTACTTCTGATGGGCTTGGCTAGTGATAAATTGAAGGCAGTACAAGCGCTGGTGAAACATTGGTACGACCAGAAAGCTTCCCTCATCAACTTTACACCTGGTCAGCAAGTCCTGATCATGAATCCCATAAGGCCTTGAGCTTTACAGGACAAATGGTCAGGCCCTTACACAGTGGTGGAGCCCCTGGGTGAGGTTAACTATTTAGTGGACCTTGGAAGGCCTGGACAGGCTCCAAAAGTGTTTCACGTGAATAGGCTGAAGGCTTTCGTCCCAAGAGTCGAAATCGCAGCACTGTTACTGGCTTCAGATGTTGAGGAAGAGGAGTCTGAACCTCTCCCCGACCTGTTCCAAAGCGGTCCTTCAGATAGCTCCTTTGAGGGTGTCCGAGTGGCCCCTCACCTGACTTCTGATCAGCAGGCTGAGGTGAAAAGTTTGCTTAGGCAGTTTTCCCCCCTGTTTTCACAGTCGCCTGGTTTGACACCTTGGTGCAAACATAACATAGACACAGGAGACAGTGTACCTACCAAAAGTAGGGGATACAGGATGTCAGACAAAGTACGGTCTTATATTAAGACCGAGGTCAACAAGATGTTAGACCTTGGGGTGATTGAACCCTCTAGTAGTCCTTGGTCCAGCCCTGTGGTTTTCGTTCCAAAGGCAGGCACTTCTGTATTGAGGTTCTGTGTGGATTACAGGGCTCTGAATGCTGTCACCAAGACAGATGCACACCCCTTACCTCGAACAGATGAGCTGGTGGATACTTTGGGTGCCTCCAAGTACCTCAGCACGTTTGACCTCACTGCTGGCTATTGGCAAATAGCTTTAGCAGAACATGCCAAGGAGAAGACAGCGTTTTCTACTCCAGACGGCCTTTACCAATTCCGGGTAATGCCGTTCGGGTTGAAGAATGCACCTGCCACTTTCCAGAGGCTTGTGCATCATGTTTTGAATGGGTTGGACGAATTCTGTCTTGCATATCTGGACGATATAGCAGTTTTCAGTGCCACCTGACCATGTGAAACACCTCGGGATTGTGCTCCAGGCTCTTCAGAAAGCACACTTGACCATAAAGGCTAGTAAACGCCAGATTGGACAAGGCTCAGTGTTTTACCTTGGACATGAAGTAGGTGGAGGGAGGATACAGCCTCTACCCAGTAAAGTACAAGCAGTACAAGACTGGCCTACCCCCACTACACAAACCCAAGTGAGAGCCTTCTTAGGACTCACGGGGTATTACCGCAATTTTGTGGCAGACTATGGCACCATAGCTGCCCCTCTGACTGCCCTCACAACTCTGAAGAAACCCAAGAAGGTAACTTGGACCGACGAGTGTGAGAAGGCCTTCAATGGCTTAAAAGACTCCTTGTGCCAGGCCCCTGTCCTCAGGGCCCCTGATTATCAAAGACCTTTTATCGTGCAGACGGACGCCTCTGACACTGGGATAGGAGCTGTACTATCGCAAGTAGATGAGAAGGGTAAGGAACACCCTATTGGTTTTATTAGTCGCCAGTTTAAGGACAGAGAGCTCAGATGGTCCACGGTAGAGAAAGAATGTTTCTCTGTTGTGTGGGCCCTAAGGAAGCTGAGGCCCTACCTCTATGGGACCCACTTCACTGTGCAAACTGACCATAAGCCCTTAAAGTGGCTAATAAACATGAAGGGGGAGAATCCAAAGTTGCTTAGGTGGTCCATAAGTCTACAAGGCTTCGACTTCACTATTGAGCATAGGCCAGGTGTCCAACATAGCAATGCTGATGGGTTGTGGAGAATGTTTAACCGACCTGAACAAGAGACTCATCCAGGGGTGGATTAGTTCCCCCTGTCCATAGTCTGGGAGGGGCGAGTGTTAGGAAAGATTTCGTAATTGTAGGTAATTTTCCTTCCATGTGGCAACCCCTAAACTTTTTGCTGTTGTTTTTCACCTTGTTCTCGACTTTGCCCGAGAAGTGCAGCCTTCTGCCGCACTCCTCTGGGCTTTCGCTCATTTCTTACGGGGAAACTGTCATGCCCTTAAGACAGTCAGTACCAGGAAACGCCGGTTTCCGTAGTTTCTTGTATCATGTTGCAGCTTTCGTGCAACATGACACAAGAGGGCACTGTAAGCTAAGTTACTGCTCTCTTGGGTCTCTAGCCTTCTACAGGCCCTAGATACTCTTTCAGGATTGTAACTGATCGGTGCAAGTGATTCACGGACGGGAATGGTGGCAGCGATCGTTTCTTGTGTTTTGAGATCCTTTTGGCGTGCTAAGCGCGTTTCTCGCGCTTAACCCAAAATGGTGGCCTAGATCCCAAAATGGCCAGACCACGAGGCTCCTTTGTCCTGTCCGCTGACCGTCTTGCTCCCTTCACCTTCCCCAGGTCGAGCCGACGTGGGGCCTTCCTTATTTGGGCATGTGCTTTCCCGCGAAACACAGATGCTTTCGCAGGCTTCTACATGTCTTGTGTGTGCCTCCAGGATGTGGGCTGGGATGTCTGGTCCCAATACACATCCTGGGTGCCAGAGAGTCTAGGGTGGTGTGAATGCCTGGGACCACCGTGGTCCGTGATAGGTCCACGAATGGTGTGAGTGTTGATGAGCGGATCTCCCATTGGGTCCCCTCCGTTTTGGCGCGAAGGGAACCGTGGATAAGAGGGGGCTGGAAACACCACTACCATGTCAATCTCCTGAGTTCTCACGAACGAAGGAATACAGGAGCCAAGTATCCTGCAACCAAGAGGCTGAACCGAGGAATCGCTGGTGACCCGCTGAAGGACTGCTCCTCTGCACTGCTGTCGCCTTGTGAAACCCTTTTCACCTTTGATCGAACCAGAAGGCCTGTACTGGTACTTTGACCCTTGGAATAGCGGGGACAGCTATTCTCGGCATTTTCACCATCTCCTGCTAGTAAGCCTTCGGAAGCGTCTCTGGGCCATCCAGCAGACTGACCAGCCTACACAGGAGTCTTGCTCTGTAACCGCCGCCAGGTTGTGTAGTATATCAAGTCCTTGTCACTCTCACATGATTCGTACACTTGGCGTTCCCAGGTCTGAAGTGAGTAGTGTTATTGCATGCTGTAGGAAGGGTCTAAGGATTGGAATGGGAAGGACTTGGATATCACATCTCATGCTATGGATAGGCTCTCAGGTTTGGAAAGGGAAGGAGTTGGATATCACATTTCATGTTAGAGGAAGGATCTCAGGTTTGGTATTAGAGGCATTGAGATATCACATCTCATGCTATAGGAAGGGTCTCAGGATTGGAATCGGAAGGAGTTGGATATCACATCTCATGCTAAAGGAAGGGTCTCAGGTTTAGTATAAGCATTGAGATATCACATCTCATGCTATAGGAAGGGTCTCAGGATTGGAATGGAAGGAGTTGGATTTCACATCTCATGTTATAGGAAGGATCTCAGGTTTGGTATTAGAAGCATTGAGACATCACATCTCATGCTATAGGAAGGGTCTCAGGATTGGAATGGGAAGGAGTTGGATATCACATCTCATGCTATAGGAAGGGTCTCAGGTTTGGTATAAGCATTGAGATATCACATCTCATGCTATAGGAAGGGTCTCAGGATTGGAATGGGAAGGAGTTGTATATGACATCTCATGCCGTAGGAAGGGTCCCAGGTTTGGTATAAGCATTGAGATATCACATCTCTGCTATCGGAAGGGTCTCAGGATTGCAATGGGAAGGAGTTGGATATCCCATCTCATGTTATAGGAAGAGTCTCAGGTTTGGTATTAGAAGCATTGAGATATCACATCTCATGCTATAGGAAGTGTCTCAAGATTGGAATGGGAAGGACTTGGATATCACATCTCATGCTATAGGGAGGGTCTCAAGTTTGATATTAGAAGCATTGAGATATCACATCTCATGCTATAGGAAGGGTCTCAGGATTGGAATGGGAAGGAGTTGGATATCACATCTCATGTTATAGGAAGGGTCTCAGGTTTGGTATAAGCAGTGAGATATCACATCTCATGCTATAGGAAGTGTCTCAGGATTGGAATGGGAAGGAGTTGGATATCACATCTCATGTTATAGGAAGGATCTCAGGTTTGGTATAAGCATTGAGATATCACATGTTTGCTATCGGAAGGGTCTCAGGATTGGAATGGGAAGGAGTTGGATATTCCCATCTCATGTTATAGGAAGGGTCTCAGGTTTGGTATTAGAAGCATTGAGACATCACATCTCATGCTATAGGAAGGGTCTCAGGATTGGAATGGGAAGGACTTGGATATCACATCTCATGCTATAGGGAGGGTCTCGAGTTTGATATTAGAAGCATTGAGATATCACATCTCATGATATCGGAAGGGTCTCAGGATTGGAATGGGAAGGAGTTGGATATCACATCTCATGATAAAGGAAGGGTCTAAGGTTTGGAAGGGGAAGGATTTGGATATCACATCTCATGTTATAGGACGGGTCTCAGGTTTGGTATTAGAAGCATTGAGATATCAAGTCTCATGGTATAGGAAGGGTCTCAGAATTAGAATGGGAAGGAGTTGGATATCACATCTCAAGCTATAGGAAGGGTCTCAGGATTGGAATGGGAAGGAGTTTGATATCACATTTCATGCCATAGTATGGGTCTCAGGTTTGGTATAAGCATTGGGATATCAAATCTCATGCTATCGGAAGGGTATCAGGATTGGAATTCCAAGGAGTTGGATATCCCATCTCATGCTATAGGAAGGGTCTCAGGTTGGAATGGGAAGGAGTTGGATATCACATCTCATGCTAAAGGGAGGGTCTCAGGTTTGGAAGGGGAAGGATTTGGATATCACATCTCATGTTATAGGAAGGATCTCAGGTTTGGTATAAGAAGCATTGAGATATCACATCTCATGCTATCGGAAGAATCTCAGATTTGGTATTAGAGGCATTGAGATATCACATCTCATGCTATCATAAGGGTCTCAGGATTGGAATGGGAAGGAGTTGGATATCACATCTCATGCTATAGGAAGGGTCTCAGGTTTGGAACGGGAAGGAGTTGGATATCACATCTCATGTTATAGGAAGAGTCTCAGGTTTGGTATAAGCATTGAGATATCAAATCTCTGCAATCGGAAGTGTCTCAGGATTGGGATGGGAAGGAGTTGGATATCACATCTCATGCTATAGGAAGGGTCTCAGGTTTGGAACGGGAAGGAGTTGGATATCCCATCTCATGTTATAGGACTGGTCTCAGGTTTGGTATTAGAAGCATTGAGATATCACATCTCTGCTATCGGAAGTGTCTCAGGATTGGAATGGGATTGAGTTGGATATCACATCTCATGTTATAGGACGGGTCTCAGGTTTGTTATTAGAATCATTGAGATATCATATTGCATGCTGTAGGAAGGGTCTAAGGATTGGAATGGAAGGACTTGGATATCACATCTCATGCTATAGGTAGGCTCTCAGGTTTGGAAAGGGAAGGAGTTGGATATCACATTTAATGTTAGAGGAAGGATCTCAGGTTTGATATTAGAGCCATTGGATATCACATCTCATGCTATAGGAAGGGTCTCAGGTTTAGTATAAGCATTGAGATATCACATCTCATGCTATAGGAAGGGTCTCAGGATTGGAATGGAAGGAGTTGGATTTCACATCTCATGTTATAGGAAGGATCTCAGGTTTGGTATTAGAAGCATTGAGACATCACATCTCATGCTATAGGAAGGGTCTCAGGATTGGAATGGGAAGGAGTTGGATATCACATCTCATGCTATAGGAAGGGTCTCAGGTTTGGTATAAGCATTGAGATATCACATCTCATGCAATAGGAAGGGTCTCAGGATTGGAATGGGAAGGAGTTGTATATGACATCTCATGCCGTAGGAAGGGTCCCAGGTTTGGTATAAGCATTGAGATATCAAATCTCTGCTATCGGAAGGGTCTCAGGATTGCAATGGGAAGGAGTTGGATATCCCATCTCATGTTATAGGAAGAGTCTCAGGTTTGGTATTAGAAGCATTGAGATATCACATCTCATGCTATAGGAAGTGTCTCAAGATTGGAATGGGAAGGACTTGGATATCACATCTCATGCTATAGGGAGGGTCTCAAGTTTGATATTAGAAGCATTGAGATATCACATCTCATGCTATAGGAAGGGTCTCAGGATTGGAATGGGAAGGAGTTGGATATCACATCTCATGTTATAGGAAGGGTCTCAGGTTTGGTATAAGCAGTGAGATATCACATCTCATGCTATAGGAAGTGTCTCAGGATTGGAATGGGAAGGAGTTGGATATCACATCTCATGTTATAGGAAGGATCT
This sequence comes from Ambystoma mexicanum, assembly GCF_040938575.1. Classification (NCBI taxonomy): domain Eukaryota; kingdom Metazoa; phylum Chordata; class Amphibia; order Caudata; family Ambystomatidae; genus Ambystoma; species Ambystoma mexicanum. Next base: position 1,553,656,795 of record NC_090935.1, on the reverse strand, counting down.
CAGGTTTGGTATAAGCATTGAGATATCACATGTTTGCTATCGGAAGGGTCTCAGGATTGGAATGGGAAGGAGTTGGATATTTCCATCTCATGTTATAGGAAGGGTCTCAGGTTTGGTATTAGAAGCATTGAGACATCACATCTCATGCTATAGGAAGGGTCTCAGGATTGGAATGGGAAGGACTTGGATATCACATCTCATGCTATAGGGAGGGTCTCGAGTTTGATATTAGAAGCATTGAGATATCACATCTCATGATATCGGAAGGGTCTCAGGATTGGAATGGGAAGGAGTTGGATATCACATCTCATGATAAAGGAAGGGTCTAAGGTTTGGAAGGGGAAGGATTTGGATATCACATCTCATGTTATAGGACGGGTCTCAGGTTTGGTATTAGAAGCATTGAGATATCAAGTCTCATGGTATAGGAAGGGTCTCAGAATTGGAATGGGAAGGAGTTGGATATCACATCTCAAGCTATAGGAAGGGTCTCAGGATTGGAATGGGAAGGAGTTTGATATCACATCTCATGCCATAGTATGGGTCTCAGGTTTGGTATAAGCATTGGGATATCAAATCTCATGCTATCGGAAGGGTATCAGGATTGGAATTCCAAGGAGTTGGATATCCCATCTCATGCTATAGGAAGTGTCTCAGGTTGGAATGGGAAGGAGTTGGATATCACATCTCATGCTAAAGGGAGGGTCTCAGGTTTGGAAGGGGAAGGATTTGGATATCACATCTCATGTTATAGGAAGGATCTCAGGTTTGGTATAAGAAGCATTGAGATATCACATCTCATGCTATCGGAAGAATCTCAGATTTGGTATTAGAGGCATTGAGATTTCACATCTCATGCTATCATAAGGGTCTCAGGATTGGAATGGGAAGGAGTTGGATATCACATCTCATGCTATAGGAAGGGTCTCAGGTTTGGAACGGGAAGGAGTTGGATATCACATCTCATGTTATAGGAAGAGTCTCAGGTTTGGTATAAGCATTGAGATATCAAATCTCTGCAATCGGAAGTGTCTCAGGATTGGGATGGGAAGGAGTTGGATATCACATCTCATGCTATAGGAAGGGTCTCAGGTTTGGAACGGGAAGGAGTTGGATATCCCATCTCATGTTATAGGACTGGTCTCAGGTTTGGTATTAGAAGCATTGAGATATCACATCTCTGCTATCGGAAGTGTCTCAGGATTGGAATGGGATTGAGTTGGATATCACATCTCATGTTATAGGACGGGTCTCAGGTTTGTTATTAGAATCATTGAGATATCATATTGCATGCTGTAGGAAGGGTCTAAGGATTGGAATGGAAGGACTTGGATATCACATCTCATGCTATAGGTAGGCTCTCAGGTTTGGAAAGGGAAGGAGTTGGATATCACATTTAATGTTAGAGGAAGGATCTCAGGTTTGATATTAGAGCCATTGGATATCACATCTCATGCTATAGGAAGGGTCTCAGGTTTAGTATAAGCATTGAGATATCACATCTCATGCTATAGGAAGGGTCTCAGGATTGGAATGGGAAGGAGTTGGATATCACATCTCATGCTATAGGAAGGGTTTTAGGTTTGGTATAAGCATTGAGATATCACATCTCATGCCATAGGAAGGGTCTCAGGTTTGGTATAAGCATTGAGATATCACATCTCTGCTTTCGGAAGGGTCTCAGGATTGTAATGGGAAGGAGTTGGATATCCCATCTCATGTTATAGGAAGAGTCTCAGATTTGGTATTAGAAGCATTGAGATATCACATCTCATGCTATAGGAAGTGTCTCAGGATTGGAATGGGAAGGACTTGGATATCACATCTCATGCTATAGGAAGGGTCTCAGGTTTGGTATAAGCAGTGAGATATCACATCTCATGCTATAGGAAGTGTCTCAGGATTGGAATGGGAAGGAGTTGGATATCACATCTCATGTTATAGGAAGGATCTCAGGTTTGGTATAAGCATTGAGATATCACATGTTTGCTATCGGAAGGGTCTCAGGATTATAATGGGAAGGAGTTGGATATTCCCATCTCATGTTATAGGAAGGGTCTCAGGTTTGGTATTAGAAGCATTGAGACATCACATCTCATGCTATAGGAAGGGTCTCAGGATTGGAATGGGAAGGACTTGGATATCACATCTCATGCTATAGGGAGGGTCTCGAGTTTGATATTAGAAGCATTGAGATATCACATCTCATGATATCGGAAGGGTCTCAGGATTGGAATGGGAAGGAGTTGGATATCACATCTCATGATAAAGGAAGGGTCTAAGGTTTGGAAGGGGAAGGATTTGGCTATCACATCTCATGTTATAGGACAGGACTCAGGTTTGGTATTAGAAGCATTGAGATATCAAGTCTCATGGTATAGGAAGGGTCTCAGAATTGGAATGGGAAGGAGTTGGATATCACATCTCAAGCTATAGGAAGGGTCTCAGGATTTCAGGATTAGAATGGGAAGGAGTTTGATATCACATCTCATGCCATAGTATGGGTCTCAGGTTTGGTATAAGCATTGGGATATCAAATCTCATGCTATCGGAAGGGTATCAGGATTGGAATTCCAAGGAGTTGGATATCCCATCTCATGCTATAGGAAGGGTCTCAGGTTGGAATGGGAAGGAGTTGGATATCACATCTCATGCTAAAGGGAGGGTCTCAGGTTTGGAAGGGGAAGGATTTGGATATCACATCTCATGCTATCGGAAGAATCTCAGATTTGGTATTAGAGGCATTGAGATATCACATCTCATGCTATCATAAGGGTCTCAGGATTGGAATGGGAAGGAGTTGGATATCACATCTCATGCTATAGGAAGGGTCTCAGGATTGGAATGGGAAGGAGTTGGATATCACATCTCATGTTATAGGAAGAGTCTCAGGTTTGGTATAAGCATTGAGATATCAAATCTCTGCAATCGGAAGTGTCTCAGGATTGGGATGGGAAGGAGTTGGATATCACATCTCATGCTATAGGAAGGGTCTCAGGTTTGGAACGGGAAGGAGTTGGATATCCCATCTCATGTTATAGGACTGGTCTCAGGTTTGGTATTAGAAGCATTGGGATATCACATCTCTGCTATCGGAAGTGTCTCAGGATTGGAATGGGAAGGAGTTGGATATCACATCTCATGTTATAGGACGGGTCTCAGGTTTGTTATTAGAATCATTGAGATATCATATTGCATGCTGTAGGAAGGGTCTAAGGATTGAAATGGGAAGGACTTGGATATCACATCTCATGCTCTAGGTAGGCTCTCAGGTTTGGAAAGGGAAGGAGTTGGATATCACATTTAATGTTAGAGGAAGGATCTCAGGTTTGATATTAGAGCCATTGGATATCACATCTCATGCTATAGGAATGGTCTCAGGATTGGAATGGGAAGGAGTTGGATATCACATCTCATGCTATAGGAAGGGTTTTAGGTTTGGTATAAGCATTGAGATATCACATCTCATGCTATAGGAAGGGTCTCAGGATTGGAATGGGAAGGATCTGTATATGACATCTCATGCCATAGGAAGGGTCTCAGGTTTGGTATAAGCATTGAGATATCACATCTCTGCTTTCGGAAGGGTCTCAGGATTGTAATGGGAAGGAGTTGGATATCCCATCTCATGTTATAGGAAGAGTCTCAGGTTTGGTATTAGAAGCATTGAGATATCACATCTCATGCTATAGGAAGTGTCTCAGGATTGGAATGGGAAGGACTTGGATATCACATCTCATGCTATAGGGAGGGTCTCAGGTTTGATATTAGAAGCATTGAGATATCACATCTCATGCTATAGGAAGGGTCTCAGTATTGGAATGGGAAGGAGTTGGATATCACATCTCATGCTATAGGAAGGGTCTCAGGTTTGGTATAAGCATTGAGATATCACATCTCTGCTATGGGAAGGGTCTCAGGATTGGAATGGGAAGGAGTTGGATATTCCCATCCCATGTTATAGGAAGGGTCTATCAGGTCTTAGCATGAGACTCTTCCTATAACATGAGATGTGATATCCAACTCCTTCCTGTTCCTAACCTGAGACCCTTCCTATAGCATGAGATGTGATATCCAACTCCTTCCCATTCCAATCCTGAGACCCTTCCGATAGCTTGAGATATGATATCTCAATGCTTCTAATATCAATACTGAGACCTCCCTATAGCATGAGATGTGATATCTAAGTCCTTCCCATTCCAATCCTGAGACCCTTCCGATAGCAGAGATGTGATATCTCAATGCTTATACCAAACCTGAGACCCTTCCTATAGCATGAGATGTGATATCCAACTCCTTCCCATTCCAATCCTGAGACCCTTCCTATAGCATGATATGTGAAATCTCAATGCTTCTACCAAAACTGAGACCCTTCCTTTAGCATGAGATGTGATATCCAACTCCTTCCCATTCCAATCCTGAGACCAGTCCTATAGCATGAGATGTGATATCTCAATGCTTCTAATACCAAACCTGAGATCCTTCCTATAACATGAGATGTGATATCCAACTCCTTCCCATTCCAATCCTGAGACCCTTCCTATAGCATGAGATGTGATATCTCAATGCTTCTAATACCAAACCTGAGATCCTTCCGATAGCATGAGATGTGATATCTCAATGCTTATACCAAACCTGAGACCCTTCCTATAGCATGAGATGTGATATCCAACTCCTTCCCATTCCAATCCTGAGACCCTTCCTATAGCATGATATGTGAAATCTCAATGCTTCTACCAAAACTGAGACCCTTCCTTTAGCATGAGATGTGATATACAACTCCTTCCCATTCCAATCCTGAGACCAGTCCTATAGCATGAGATGTGATATCTCAATGCTTCTAATACCAAACCTGAGATCCTTCCTATAACATGAGATGTGATATCCAACTCCTTCCCATTCCAATCCTGAGACCCTTCCTATAGCATGAGATGTGATATCTCAATGCTTCTAATACCAAACCTGAGATCCTTCGGATAGCATGAGATGTGATATCTCAATGCTTCTAATACCAAACCTGAGGTACTTCCTATAACATGAGATGTGATATCCAAATCCTTCCCCTTCCGAACCTGAGACCCTCCCTTTAGCATGAGATGTGATATCCAACTCCTTCTCATTCCAATCCTGATACCCTTCTGATAGCATGAGATGTGATATCTCAATGCCTCTAATACCAAACCTGAGATCCTACCTCTAACATGAAATGTGATATCCAACTCCTTCCCTTTCCAAACCTGAGAGCCTTCCTACAGCATGAGATGTGATATCCAAGTCCTTCCCATTCCAATCCTGAGACCCTTCCTATAACATGAGATGTCATATCCAACTCCTTCCCATTCCAACCTAATACCCTTCCTATAGCATGAGATGGGATATCCAACTCCTTCCAAATCCAATCCTGATACCCTTCCGATAGCATGAGATGTGATATCCCAATGCTTCTACAAAACCTGATACCCATACCGTGGCATGAGATGTGATATCAAACTCCCGTCCCATACCATGAGACTTGATATCTCAATGCTTCTAATACCAAACCTGAGACCGGTCCAATAACATAAGATGTGATATCCAAATCCTTCCCCTTCCAAACCTTAGACAATTCCTTTATCATGAGATGTGATATCCAAGTCCTTCCCATTCCATTCCTGAGACCCTTCCTATAGCATGAGATGTGATATCTCAATGCTTCTAATACCAAACCTGAGACCCTTCCTATAACATGAGATGTGATATCCAAGTCCTTCCCATTTCAATCCTGAGACCCTTCCTATAGCATGAGATGTGATATCTCAATGCTTCTAATACCAAACCTGAGACCCTTCCTATAACATGAATTCTGATATCCAAGTCCTTCCCATTCCAATCCTGAGACCCTTCCAATAGCAGAGATGTGATATCTCAATGCTTCTAATATCAAACCTGAGACCTGTCCTATAACATGAGATGGGATATCCAACTCCTTCCCGTTCCAAACTTGATACCCTTCCTATAGCATGAGATGTGATATCCAATTCCTTCCCATCCCAATCCTGAGACACCTCCGATAGCAGAGATGTGATATCTCAATGCTTATACCAAATCTGAGACCCTTCCTATTGCATGAGATGTGATATCCAACTCCTTCCCATTCCAATCCTGAGACCCTTCCTATAGCATGAGATGTGATATCTCAATGCTTCTAATACCAAACCTGAGATCCTTCCTATAACAAGAGATGTGATATCCAACTCCTTCCCATTCCAATCCTGAGACCCTTATGATAGCATGAGATGTGATATCTCAATGCCTCTAATACCAAACCTGAGATACTTCCGATAGCATGAGATGTGATATCTCAATGCTTCTAATACCAAACCTGAGATCCTTCCTATAACATGAGATGTGATTTCCAAATCCTTCCCCTTCCAAACCTGAGACCCTCCCTTTAGCATGAGATGTGATATACAACTCCTTCCCATTCCAATCCTCAGACCCTTCCTATAGCATGATATGTGAAATCTCAATGCTTCTAGCAAAACTGAGACCCTTCCTTTAGCATGAGATGTGATATCCAACTCCTTCCCATTCCAATCCTGAGACCAGTCCTATAGCATGAGATGTGATATCTCAATGCTTCTAATAGCAAACCTGAGATCCTTCCTATAACATGAGATGTGATATCCAACTCCTTCCCATTCCAATCCTGAGACCCTTCCTATAGCATAAGATGTGATATCTCAATGCTTCTAATACCAAACCTGAGATCCTTCCGATAGCATGAGATGTGTTATCTCAATGCTTCTAATACCAAACCTGAGATACTTCCTATAACATGAGATGTGATATCCAAATCCTTCCCCTTCTGAACCTGAGACCCTCCCTTTAGCATGAGATGTGATATCCAACTCCTTCTCATTCCAATCCTGATACCCTTCTGATAGCATGAGATGTGATATCTCAATGCCTCTAATACCAAACCTGAGATCCTACCTCTAACATGAAATGTGATATCCAACTCCTTCCCTTTCCAAACCTGAGAGCCTTCCTACAGCATGAGATGTGATATCCAAGTCCTTCCCATTCCAATCCTGAGACCCTTCCTATAACATGAGATGTCATATCCAACTCCTTCCCATTCCAACCTGATACCCTTCACATAGCATGAGATGGGATATCCAACTCCTTCCAAATCCAATCCTGATACCCTTCCGATAGCATGAGATGTGATATCCCAATGCTTCTACAAAACCTGATACCCATACCATGGCATGAGATGTGATATCAAACTCCCGTCCCATACCATGAGACTTGATATCTCAATGCTTCTAATACCAAACCTGAGACTGGTTCAATAACATGAGATGTGATATCCAAATCCTTCCCCTTCCAAACGTTAGACCCTTCCTTTATCATGAGATGTGATATCCAAGTCCTTCCCATTCCATTCCTGAGACCCTTCCTATAGCATGAGATGTGATATCTCAATGCTTCTAATATCAAAACTGAGACCCTCCCTATAGCATGATATGTGATATCTAAGTCCTTCCCATTCCAATCCTGAGACCCTTCCTATAGCATGCGATGTGATATCTCAATGCTTCTACCAAACCTGAGACCCTTCCTTTAGCATGAGATGTGATATCCAGCTCCTTCCCATTCCAAACCTGAGACACTTCCGATAGCATGAGATGTGATATCTCAATACTTCTAATATCAAAACTGAGACCCTCCCTATAGCATGATATGTGATATCTAAGTCCTTCCCATTCCAATCCTGAGACCCTTCCTATAGCATGAGATGTGATATCTCAATGCTTCTACCAAACCTGAGACCCTTCCTTTAGCATGAGATGTGATATCCAACTCCTTCCCATTCCAATCCTGAGACCCTTCCTATAGCATGAGATGTGATATCTCAATACTTCTAATACCAAACCTGAGATCCTTCCGATAACATGAGATGTGATATCCAAATCCTTCCCCTTCCAAACCTGGAACCCTCCCTTTAGTATGAGATGTGATATCCAACTCCTTCCCATTCCAATCCTGAGACCATTCTGATAGCATGAGATGTGATATCTCAATGCTTCTAATACCAAACCTGAGATCCTTCCTATAGCATGAGATGTGATATCCAAATCCTTCCCCTTCCAAACCTGAGACCCTCCCTTTAGCATGAGATGTGATATCCAACTCCTTCCCATTCCAATCCTGAGACCCTTCTGATAGCATGAGATGTGTTATCTCAATGACTCTAATACCAAACCTGAGATCCTACCTCTAACATGAAATGTGATATCCAACTATTTCCCCTTCCAAACCTGAGAGCCTTCCTATAGCATGAGATGTGATATCCAAGTCCTTCCCATTCCAATCATGAGACCCTTCCTATAACATGAGATGGGATATCCAACTCCTTCCCATTCCAATCCTGAGACCCTTCCTATAGCAGAGATGTGATATCTCAATGCTTATACCAAACCTGAGACCCTTCCTACGGCATGAGATGTCATATACAACTCCTTCCCATTCCAATCCTGAGACCCTTCCTATAGCATGAGATGTGATGTCTCAATGCTTCTAATACCAAACCTGAGATCCTTCCTATAACATGAGATGTGATATCCAACTCCTTCCCATTCCAATCCTGAGACCCTTCCTATAGCATGAGATGTGATATCTCAATGCTTATACCAAACCTGAGACCCTTCCTATAGCATGAGATGTGATATCCAACTCCTTCCCATTCCAATCCTGAGACCCTTCCTATAGCATGAGATGTGATATCCAACGCCTTCCCTTTCCAAACCTGAGAGCCTACCTATAGAATGAGATGTGATATCCAAGTCCTTCCCATTCCAATCCTTAGACCCTTCCTACAGCATGCAATATGATATCTCAATGATTCTAATAACAAACCTGAGACGAATCCTATAACATGAGATGGGATATCCAACTTCTTCCCATTCCAATCCTGAGACACTTCCGATAGCAGAGATGTGATATCTCAATGCTTCTATCAAACCTGAGACGCTTCCTACAACATGAGATGTGATATCCAACTCCTTCCCGTTCCAAACCTGAGACCCTTCCTATACCATATGTGATATCCAACTCCTTCCCATTCCAAACATGAGACCCTTCCTATAGCAAGAATGTAATATCCAACTCCTTCCCATTCCAATCCTGAGACCATTCCTAGAGCATGAGATGTGATATCTCAATGCTTCTAATACCAAACCTGAGATCCTTCCTATGACATGAGATGTGATATCCAATTCCTTCCCATTCCAAACCTGAGACCCTTCCTACAACATGTAATGTGATATCTCAATGCTTCTAATACCAAACCTGAGACCAGTCCTATAACATGAGATGGGATATCCAACTCCTTCCCGTTCCAAACCTGAGACCCTTGCTATAGCATGAGATGTGATATCTCAATGCTTCTAATGCCAAACCTGAGATCCTTCCGATAGCATGAGATGTGATATCTCAATGCTTCTAATACCAATCCTGAGATCCTTCCTATAACATGAGATGTGATATCCAAATCCTTCCCCCTTCAAACCTGAGACCCTCCCTTTAGCATGAGGTCTCAGGTTTGGTATTAGAAGCATTGAGATATCACATCTCATGCTATAGGAAGGGTCTCAGGATTGGAATGGGAAGGACTTGAATATCACATCTCATGTTATAGCAAGGGTCTCAGGTTTGGTATTAGAAGCATTGAGATATCACATCTCATGCTATAGGGAGGGTCTCAGGATTGGAATGGGAAGGAGTTGGATATCACATCTCATGATAAAGGAAGAGTCTAAGGTTTGGAAGGGGAAGGATTTGGATATCACATCTCATGTTATAGGACGGGTCTCAGGTTTGGTATTAGAAGCATTGAGATATCAAGTCTCATGGTATAAGAAGGGTCTCAGAATTGGAATGGGAAGGAGTTGGATATCACATCTCAAGCTATAGGAAGCGTCTCAGGATTGGAATGGGAAGGAGTTTGATATCACATCTCATGCCATAGTATGGTTCTCAGGTTTGGTAGAAGCATTGGGATATCACATCTCATGCTATCGGAAGGGTATCAGTATTGGATTTGGAAGGAGTTGGATATCCCATCTCATGCTATAGGAAGGGTCTCAGGTTGGAATGGGAAGGAGTTGGATATCATATCTCATGCTATAGGGAGGTTCTCAGGTTTGGAAAGGGAAGGAGTTGGATATCACATTTCATGTTAGAGGAAGGATCTCAGGTTTGGTATTAGAGGCCTTGAGATATCACATCTCATGCTATCGGAAGGGTCACAGGATTGGAATGGGAAGGAGTTGGATATCACATCTCAAGCTATAGGAAGGGTCTCAGGTTTGGTATAAGCATTGAGATATCACATCTCATGCTATAGGAAGGGTCTCTGGATTGGAATGGGAAGAAGTTGGATATCACATCTCATGCTATAGGAAGGGTCTCAGGTTTGGTATAAGCATTGAGATATCACATCTCATGCTATAGGAAGGGTCTCAGGATTGGAATGGGAAGGAGTTGTATATGACATCTCATGCCATAGGAAGGGTCTCAGGTTTCGTATAAGCATTGAGATATCACATCACATGCTATAGGAAGGGTCTCAGGATTGGAATGGGAAGGACTTGGATATCACATCTCATGCTATAGGCAGGGTCTCAGGTTTGGAAAGGGAAGGAGATGGATATCACATTTCATGTTAGAGGTAGGATCTCAGGTTTGGTATTAGAGGCATTGAGATATCACATCTCATGCTATCAGAAGGGTCTCTGGATTGGAATGGGAAGAAGTTGGATATCACATCTCATGCTAAAGGGAGGGTCTCAGGTTTGGAAGGGGAAGGATTTGGAAATCACATCTCATATTATAGGAAGGATCTCAGGTTTGGTATTAGAAGCATTGAGATATCACATCTCATGCTATCGGAAGGATCTCAGGTTTGGTATAAGAGGAATTGAGATATCACATCTCATGCTATCATAAGGGTCTCAGGATTGGAATGGGAAGGAGTTGGATATCACATCTCATGTTATAGGAAGGATATCAGGTTTGGTATTAGAAGCATTGAGACATCACATCTCATGCTATAGGAAGGGTCTCAGGATTGAAATGGGAAGGAGTTGGATATCACATCTCATGCTATAGGAAGGGTCTCAGATTTGGTATAAGCATTGAGATATAACATCTCATGCTATAGGAAGGGTCTCAGGATTGGAATGGGAAGGAGTTGTATATGACATCTCAGGCCATAGGAAGGGTCTCAGGTTTGATATAAGCATTGAGATATCACATCTCTGCTATCGGAAGGGTCTCAGGATTGGAATGGGAAGGAGTTGGATATCCCATCTGAGTTGGATATCCCATCTCATGTTATAGGAAGGGTCTCAGGTTTGGTATTAGAAGCATTGAGATATCACATCTCATGCTATAGGAAGGGTCTCAGGATTGGAATGGGGAGGACTTGGATGTCACATCTCATGCTATAGGGAGGGTCTCAGGTTTGATATTAGAAGCATTGAGATAACAAATCTCATGATATCGGAAGGGTCTCAGGATTGGAATGGGAAGGAGTTGGATATCACATCTCATGATAAAGGAAGGGTCTAAGGTTTGGAAGGGGAAGGATTTGGATATCACATCTCATGTTATAGGACGGGTCTCAGGTTTGGTATTAGAAGCATTGAGATATCAAGTCTCATGGTATAGGAAGGGTCTCAGAATTGGAATGGGAAGAAATTGGATATCACATCTCAAGCTTTAGGAAGGGTCTCAGGGTTGGAATGGGAAGGAGTTTGATATCACATCTCATGCCATAGTATGGGTCTCAGATTTGGTAGAAGCATTGGGATATCACATCTCATGCTATCGGAATGGTATCAGTATTGGATTTGGAAGGAGTTGGATATCCCATCTCATGCTATAGGAAAGGTCTCAGGTTGGAATGGGATGGAGTTGGATATCACATTTCATGTTATAGGAAGGGTCTCAGGTTTGGAATGGGAAGGAGTTGGATATCACATTTCATGTTAGAGGAAGGATCTCAGGTTTGGTATTAGAGGCCTTGAGACATCACATTTCATGTTATAGGAAGGGTCTCAGGTTTGGAATGGGAAGGGATTGGATATCACATCTCATGTTATAGGAAGGATCTCAGGTTTGGTATTAGAACCATTGAGATATCACATCTCATGCTATAGGAAGGGTCTCAGGATTGGAATGCGAAGGATTTGGATATCACATCTCATGCTAAAGGAAGGGTCTCAGGTTTGGTAGAAGCGTTGAGATATCACATCTCTGCTATCGGAAGGGTCTCAGGATTGGATTGGGAAGGAGTTGGATATCCCTTCCCATGCTATAAAAGGGTCTCAGGATTTGAATGGCAAGGAGTTGGATATCACATATCATGCCATAGGAAGGGTCTCAGGTTTGGTATAAGCATTGAGATATCACATCTCTGCTATCGGAAGGGTCTCCGGATTGGATTGCGGAGGAGTTGGATATCCCTTCTCATGCTATAGGAAGTGTCTCAGGTTGGAATGGGAAGGAGTTGGATATCACATCTCTTGTTATAGGAAGGGTCTCAGGATTGGAATTGGAAGGATTTGGATATCACATCTCTTGCTATAGGAAGGGTCTCAGGATTGGAATGGGTAGGAGTTGGATATCACATCTCATGTTAGAGGAAGGATCTCAGGTTTGGTATTAGAGGCCTTGAGATATCACATCTCATGCTATAGGAAGGGTCTCAGGTTTGGTATAAGCATTGAGATATCACATCTCATGCTATAGGAAGGGTCCCAGGATTGGAATGGGAAGGAGTTGTATATGACATCTCATGCCATAAGAAGGGTCTCAGGTTTGGTATAAGCATTGAGATATCACATCACATGCTATAGGAAGGGTCTCAGGATTGGAATGGGAAGGACTTGGATATCACAGCTCATGCTATAGGCAGGGTCTCAGGTCTGGAAAGGGAAGGAGATGGATATCACATTTCATGTTAGAGGTAGGATCTCAGGTTTGGTATTAGAGGCATTGAGATATCACATCTCATGCTATCAGAAGGGTCTCAGGATTGGAATGGGAAGGAGTTGTATATCACATCTCATGCTAAAGGGAGGGTCTCAGGTTTGGAAGGGGAAGGATTTGAATATCACATCACATGTTATAGGAAGGATCTCAGGTTTGGTATTAGAGGCATTGAGATATCACATCTCATGCTATTGGAAGGGTCTCAGGATTGGAATGGGAAGGAGTTGGATATCACATCTCATGCTATAGGAAGGGTCTCAGGTTTGGAACGGGAAGGAGTTGGATATCACATCTCGTGTTATAGGAAGAGTCTCAGGTTTGGTATAAGCATTGAGATATCACATCTCTGCAATTGGAAGTGTCTCAGGATTGGGATGGGAAGGATTTGGATATCACATCTCATGCTATAGGAAGGGTCTCAGGTTTGGAACGGGAAGGAGTTGGATATCACATCTCATGTTATAGGAAGAGTCTCAGGTTTGGTATAAGCATTGAGAAATCAAATCTCTGCAATCGGAAGTGTCTCAGGATTGGAACGGGAAGGAGTTGGATATCCCATCTCATGTTATAGGACTGGTCTCAGGTTTGGTATTAGAAGCATTGAGATATCACATCGCATGCTGTAGGAAGGGTCTCAGGTTTGGAATGGGAAGGAATTGGATAGCACATCTCATGTCATAGGAAGGATCTCAGGTTTGGTATTAGAAGCATTGAGATATCACATCTCATGCTATAGGAATGGTCTCAGGATTAGAATGGGAAGGAGTTGGATATTACATTCTTGCTATGGGAAGGGTCTCATGTTTGGAATTGGAAGGAGTTGGATATCACATATGCTATAGGAAGGGTCTCAGGTTTGGAATGGGAAGGAGTTGGATATCACATCTCATGTTATAGGAAGGGTCTCAGGTTGGTATACGCATTGAGATATCACATCTCTGCTATCGGAAGGGTCTCAGGATTGGAATGGGAAGGAGTTGGATATCCCATCTCATGTTATAGGAAGGGTCTCAGGTTTGGTATTAGAAGCATTGAGATATCACATCTCATGCTATAGGAAGGGTCTCAGGATTGGAATGGGGAGGGCTTGGATGTCACATCTCATGCTATAGGGAGGGTCTCAAGTTTGATATTAGAAGCATTGAGATAACAAATCTCATGATATCGGAAGGGTCTCAGGATTGGAATGGGAAGGAGTTGGATATCACATCTCATGATAAAGGAAGGGTCTAAGGTTTGGAAGGGGAAGGATTTGGATATCACATCTCATGTTATAGGACGGGTCTCAGGTTTGGTATTAGAAGCATTGAGATATCAAGTCTCATGGTATAGGTAGGGTCTCAGAATTGGAATGGGAAGGAGTTGGATATCACATCTCAAGCTATAGGAAGGGTCTCAGGATTGGAATGGGAAGGCGTTTGATATCACATCTTATGCCATAGTATGGGTCTCAGGTTTGGTAGAAGCATTGGGATATCACATCTCATGCTATTGGAAGGGTATCAGTATTGGATTTGGAAGGAGTTGGATAGCCCATCTCATGCTATAGGAAGGGTCTCAGGTTGGAATGGGAAGGAGTTGGATATCACATTTCATGTTATAGGAAGGGTCTCAGGATTGGAATGGGAAGGACTTGGATATCATATCTCATGCTATAGGAAGGCTCTCAGGTTTGGAAGGGGAAGGAGTTGGATATCACATTTCATGTTAGAGGAAGGATCTCAGGTTTGGTATTAGAGGCCTTGAGATATCACATCTCATGCTATAGGAAGGGTCTCGGGATTGGAATGTTAAGGAGTTCGATATCACATCTCAAGCTATAGGAAGGGTCTCAGGTTTGGTATAAGCATTGAGATATCACATCTCATGCTATAGGAAGGGTCTCAGGATTGGAATGGGAAGGAGTTGGATATCACATCTCATATTATAGGAAAGATCTCAGGTTTGGTATTAGAAGCATTGAGACATCACATCTCATGTTATAGGAAGGGTCTTAGGATTGGAATGGGAAGAAGTTGGATATCACATCTCATGCTATAGGAAGGGTCTCAGGTTTGGTATAAGCATTGAGATATCAGATCTCATGCTATAGGAAGGGTCTCAGGATTGGAATGGGAAGGAGTTGTATATGACATCTCATGCCATAGGAAGGGTCTCAGGTTTGGTATAAGTATTGAGGTATCACATCACATGCTATAGGAAGGGTCTCAGGATTGGAATGGGAAGGACTTGAATATCACATCTCTTTCCCCTTCCAAACCTGAGAGCCTTCCTATAGCATGAGATGTGATATCCAAGTCCTTCCCATTCCAATCCTGAGACCCTTCCTATAACATGAGATGTGATATCCAACTCCTTCCCATTCCAACCTGAGACCCTTCCTATAGCATGAGATGGGATATCCAGCTCCTTCCAAATCCAATCCTGATACCCTTCCGATAGCATGAGATGTGATATCCCAATGCTTATACCAAACCTGAGACCCATACTATTGCATGAGATGTGATATCAAACTCCTTCCCATTCCAATCCTGAGACCCTTCCTATAGCTTGAGATGTGATATCCAACTCCTTCTCATTCCAATTCTGAGAACCTTCCTATACCATAAGACTTGATATCTCAGTGCTTCTAATACCAAACCTGAGACCCGTCCTATAACATGAGATGTGATATCCAAATCCTTCCCCTTCCAAACCTTAGACCCTTCCTTTATCATGAGATGTGATATCCAACTCCTTCCCATTCCAATCCTGAGACCCTTCCGATATTGTGAGATGTGATATCTCAATGCTTCTAATATCAAACTTGAGACTCTCCCTATAGCATGAGATGGATTATCCAAGTCCTTCCCATTCCAATCCTGAGACCCTTCCTATAGCATGAGATGTGATATCTCAATGCTTCTAATACCAAACCTGAGACCCTTCCTATAACATGAGATGGGAATATCCAACTCCTTCCCATTCCAATCCTGAGACCCTTCCGATAGAAGAGATGTGATATCTCAGTGCTTATACCAAACCTGAGATCCTTCCTATAGCATGAGATGTGATATCCTACTCCTTCCCATTCCAATCCTGAGACCCTTCCTATACCATAAGATGTGATATCTCAATGATTCTAATATCAAACTTGAGACCCTCCCTATAGCATGAGATGTGATATCCAAGTCATTCCCATTCCAATCCTGAGACACTTCCTATAGCATGAGATGTGATATCTCAATGCTTCTAATACCAAACCTGAGACTCTTCCTATAACATGAGATGGGATATCCAACTCCTTCCCATTCCAATCCTGAGACCCTTCCGATAGCAGAGATGTGATATCTCAAAGCTTATACCAAACCTGAGACCCTTCCTATGGCTTGAGATGTCATATACAACTCCTTCCCATTCCAATCCTGAGACCCTTCCGATAGCATGAGATGTGATATCTCAATGCTTATACCAAACCTGAGACCCTTCCTATATCATGAGATGTGATATCCAACTCCTTCCCATTCCAATCCTGAGACCCTTCCTATAACATGAGATGTGATGTCTCAATGCTTCTAATACCAAACCTGAGATCCTTCGTTTAACATGAGATGTGATATCCAACTCCTTCCATTCCAATCCTGGGACCCTTCCTATAGCATGAGATGTGATATCTCAATGCTTATACCAAACCTGAGACCCTTCCTATAGCATGAGATGTGATATCCAACTCCTTCCCATTCCAATCCTCAGACCCTTCCTATAGCATGAGATGTGATATCTCAATGCCTCTAATACCAAACCTGAGATCCTTCCTCTAACATGAAATGTGATATCCAACTCCTTCCCTTTCCAAACCTGAGAGCCTATCCATAGCATGAGATGTAATATCCAAGTCCTTCCCATTCCAATCCTTAGACCCTTCCTACAGCATGCAATATATATGATATCTCAATGATTCTAATAACAATCCTGAGACCCGTCCTATAACATGAGATGGGATATCCAACTCCTTCCCATCCCAATCCTGAGACACTTCCGATTGCAGAGATGTGATATCTCAATGCTTATACCAAACCTGAGACTCTTCCTATAACATGAGATGTGATATCTGTTAGGAAAGATTTCGTAATTGTAGGTAATCTTCCTTCCATGTGGCAACCCCTAAACTTTTTGCTGTTGTTTTTCACCTTGTTCTCGACTTTGCCAGAGAAGTGCAGCCTTCTGCCGCACTCCTCTGGGCTTTCGCTCCTTTCCTACGGGGAAACTGACATGGCCTTAAGACAGTCAGTACCGGGAAACGCTGTTTTCCGTAGTTTCTTTTATCATGTTGCGGCTTTCGTGCAACATGACACAAGAGGGCACTGTAAGCTAAGTTACTGCTCTCTTGGGATTCTAGCCTTCTACAGGCCCTAGATACTCTTTCAGTATTGTAACTGATCGGTGCAAGTGATTCACGGACGGGAATGGTGGCAGCGATCGTTTCTTGTGTTTTGAGCTCCATTTGGCGTTCTAAGCGCGTTTCTCGCACTTAACCCAAAATGGTGGCCTGGCTCCCAAAATGGCCAGACCACGAGGCTCCTTTGTCCTGTCCGCTGACCGTCTTGCTCCCTTCACCTTCCCCAGGTCGAGCCGACCCGGGGCCTTCCTTATTTGGGCATGTACTTTCCCGCGAAACACGGATGCTTTCGCGGGCTTCTACATGTCTTGTGTGTGCCTCCAGGATGTGGGCTGGGATGTCTGGTCCTGTGTGAATGCCTGGGACCACCGTGGTCCGTGATAGGTCCACGAATGGTGTGAGTGTTGATGAGCGGATCTCCCATTGGGTCCCCACCGTTTTGGCGCGAAGGGAACCGTGGATAAGAGGGGGCTGGAAACACCACTACCATGTCGATCTCCTGAGTTCTCACGAACGAAGGAATACAGGAGCCAAGTATCCTGCAACCAAGAGGCTGAACCGAGGAATCGCTGGTGACCAGCTGAAGGACTGCTCCTCTGCACTGCTGTCGCCTTGTGAAACCCTTTTCACCTTTGATCGAACCAGAAGGCCTGTACTAGTACTTCGACCCTTGGAATAGCGGGGACAGCTATTCTCGGCATCTTCACCAGCTCCTGCTAGTAAGCCTTCGGAAGCGTCTCTGGGCCATCCAGCAGACTGACCAGCCTACACAGGAGTCTTGCTCTGTAACTGCCACCAGGTTGTGTAGTATATCGAGTCCTTGTCACTCTCACACGATTCGTACACTTGGCGTTCCCAGGTCTGAAGTGAGTAGTGTACATTTGGCTCAGATACACACGGCCGCTCCGTTGCCCTGCTGTGGTAACAAACTGTGCGGGTTCCTTCGTTTGGGACGTCTTTTACTCAACTCTGCTGCTGCAGACTCAACACGACGACGAGACGTCCCCTGCTCTTCTGAACCTGCCAGCGACTGAAACTGACGCGGAGAAGCCTGGGTCTGCTTGCATCGGGGACCGGTGAGTAGCATAGCTAGGAACTGGTCGCCCTCCTGCAGGAGCCCATAGCTTTTCCCCGCTGTGTCAAAACAGCACGCCTTTCCGTACTCGCGCTCTGCTTCTGCCCACAGTGGAGGCTGCGCTTGAGTCGCGGAACACTGTTCTTCTTCGTTTGTGCACTAAACTGAACTGCCTGATCTCCCTCGAAGAGACTCCCCTTTTGCCCGTTGGCACCAGCGTGTGCAGGTACTTTTGAGCACAAGGCTCCACTCTTCGTAGGGCTCGGACTTCCTTTTAGTTAGGTGCCTCTGAAGGCGGACTGGGTCTAAGCATTATTTCGCACTGCCTGTTTTCCTTCCCTTTTAGGTGGACTACACATTTCGTGCATCTAACGCTTGAGACTTGTTTGTATTTGTGTATATATTGTATTGGTATGGTATGTGTTGGTTTACTAGAGTTGTATTGTGATTTCTCGCTACGGTCATTGTTTTAAAGGCCTTGGAATAAATGTGTATATATTTTTAATATAGCACCTGTTTGGAGTAGTTTGTAAGTGTCCTTGCTTTGTGTGCTCATTGCAGGCTTTCAGTCACCCTCACCCCTCTTGAGACCTAGTCTTGACCGCCGCGATCGCTACCTTGATTGGTCTGGCTTGTCCAGAGGTTACCCTGTTCCAAGTAATTAGGTTGGCCTCCTGAACTTCTGCGCCACCAGGACAGAGTTCAGAAATCCGTCTTAAGAAATTGGTGTACAGCGGTGGGATACCACTGAAGGTATCCAGTGTTGCGCACGAACTAAGGCATTTCAAGTTATTCCTACCAGGACACGTAGTGAATTGTTGTAGTATAACTTTAAAAAGGCCATAGTCCTATCTAACAGTATGGAAACAAATACCTTGTTAACTTTAAATGCTTCCAAATCAGAAACATTGAAAAAGATGTGTGCGGAGAGAGGTGTTTCCTCTCAAGGCACGAAATTGGATATGATCCAAAGAATCGTGGCGTGGCAAGAAGCGCAGCTTGACGCTATAACTTCTGAGGACAGTGCGGAAGGAGGTGGGGCTGCTCTCACTGGTAGAACCGAGGGTTCTGCCGCTGCACTGATCCCCGCGACCACGAGGACAGGGAGGATGAGATGTCTAATGTTTCCTCTGCCAGTGTTGATGGGGAGGCTATGCTTGAATTCAAGAAGCAAGAGCTGCGGTTTAGGCAGAAGGAGCTTGAATTCAGCATAGCCAAACTAAAAATCGAACAGTCAGAAAAACAGAAAGACAGGGATCACCAGTTGGAACTGGCCAAGCTTCAGGTTGCAAATGGGTCCAAGGGTCCTGGACATGGGTCTGGGGCCTCCTCTCATCCACGGTTTCCGAAAGATCTGGTCAGTGTGTATGAGGAAAGGAATGACATTATGGACTGGCTGAATGCGTTTGAGTATGCATGCGAAGTTCAACAAGTTGACAATGCTGATAAGATTGCCTGGTTACTCAGCAGACTGCCCCATTCTGGCTGTAGTGCCATTATGGAAATGTCGAAGGCTGAGCGAGCTGATTTCGCAATGTTAAAGCAAACTCTCATTTTAAAGTTTGGGAAGACTCCGGCCCAATATTTGAAACGATTCATAGAGTATAAGAAAAAGGAAGGTGGTACTTGGGTATCTTATGTCACTGAATCCTTGAAAAACTTAACTGGCTGGGTCGAAGGTTATAAGGTTTCTACCTTCGAAGGCATGATAAATCTTGTCATGCTGGAACACATTTTTGCATCTTCTTCCCCGGAGCTTAAGCAGCATTTGGCCGATTCGAAGGAGATAGATCCTAAGAAGCTGGCCATTGCAGCAGACTTATGGGTGTCACATCGAGTGTCCCATAAGGACAAAACTCATCCTGGTAAGCAGGAGGAAGGGAAAAAGTCCAAAGATAAGGAGGGTGGAGAATCTGATAAATCTTCTTCTCAAAAGGGCCACAAAAAGAAAAATAAGGGTAAGACACAAGAGAACTCACAGGGTAGTGGAGGTCAGCCTCCGAAACAGAACTCTGGTTACAATAAGCCTCCCTATGTAAACAGACCCAATGGATCTTGTTTTGCTTGTGGAGCAACTGACCACGTGAAGGGGGATCCCCGGTGTAAGGTTAGACCTTTGGGGGTCCACTCCGCTAATCTGGCCTTCTCCTCCTACGAGGAAGAAGAGATTACAGGAGCATCCTTCTCCTCAGACTCATTTCCCAGCGGGATAGAGGCTGAGGTAGTTTTAGTTTCCCTGGGTTCCTGGGAGCCTAAAGTCGCAGAGGCTTATGCTAGGATTCCAGATAATACCAAGCACTACTTTAAAGACAGTGTGCTGATCAATGGAGTAGATACTCCAGCTCTTAGGGATAGTGGGTGCAGTCGAACTGTAGTGGATTCTACCTTGGTAGACTCAGAGGAAGTTGCCAGAGCTACTCTGATGCCCACTAAGTTGGCTGACGGCCCACTCCGTATGTTCCCAGTAATACCTGTAAATCTTACTTTAAATGGTACAGCAGTCAGGATTCCAGTGAGCATTCAGAGAAACGTCCCGGGAAACGTCTTGTTAGGTAATGATCTCAGAGCTTTAGGGCTCGTAGGAGACACTGCCGAAAGACCCTACACACGGTCTCAAGCACGGGCAGCATTGGCCAAGACCAATACGCCGCCCCAGCCGAAGGGGAAACCCAAGGCGAAAGGAGTCAACAAGTCAAGACGAGGGAAAGAGAATATTCCCCCGAGCTCGCCTACCACTGCGGTGGAGGAAGTTGGTCAATCGCCCGGGCCTGAGGAGGAGGTGGCGATGCCTGAAGTATTTGACCCCAACGACCATCCTGAACTAAAAGACTTGTTAGTTGAAGGAGGTCCTGATAGGGACGAATTCAGTAAAGGCCAACGTGAGTGCCCATCTCTGGAAGGCCTAAGGAGACAGGCCTGCTCCCAGCTTGAGGGTGAACCTCCTGGGACGCATAGGATTTATTGGGAAGGTGGACTCCTGTATAGTGAGCCCACAGAGTCTACAGAAGGAGACCATAGGAGGTTGGTGGTTCCCCTTGCTGTTAGGCCCTTCCTCCTGCAGTTGGCGCATGAAGTGCTCCTTGCTGGTCACCTTGGTATTAAGAGGACCAAGCAAAGGTTATCCATGCACTTCTACTGGCCCAAGATGGGGGTGCAAGTAGAAAGTCACTGCAGGAGTTGTGCCTCCTGCCAGTTATCTGGTAAGGTTGGCTCGACAATCCAAGCTCCGTTGGTACCGCTCCCAGTTGTGGGGGTACCATTTGAAAGGGTAGGGATCGACATCGTTGGTCCCCTTGACCCGCAAACATCCTCGGGCAATAGGTTTATCCTGGTGCTGGTCGACCATGCAACCAGATATCCTGAGGCCATCCCATTGAAAACTGTAACTGCCAAATCAGTTGCAAAAGCTTTACTTGGCATATTTACTAGGGTTGGCTTCCCTAAAGAAGTTGTGTCAGATCGTGGCAGCAACTTTATGTCGAAGTATATGCAGGCTATGTGGAAAGAATGTGGGGTCACCTACAAGTTCTCTTCTGCATACCACCCCCAGACCAATGGTCTGGTGGAACGTTTCAACAGAATGTTAAAAAGCATGATTGGGGCTCTGGAGAAGCTTCAGAGAAGACAATGGGATCTTCTTTTACCATGCTTACTGTTTGCCTACCGAGAGGTACCACAGGAGGGTGTTGGCTTCAGCCCCTTCAAACTTCTGTTTGGTCATCCTGTACGGGGACCCTTAGCCATAGTCAAAGAGGGATGGGAGATGCCCACTCCCCCTGTTACTACCAACGTAGTTGATTATGTGCTAGGGCTCAGAAAACGGATGGTACTTCTGATGGGCTTGGCTAGTGATAAATTGAAGGCAGTACAAGCGCTGGTGAAACATTGGTACGACCAGAAAGCTTCCCTCATCAACTTTACACCTGGTCAGCAAGTCCTGATCATGAATCCCATAAGGCCTTGAGCTTTACAGGACAAATGGTCAGGCCCTTACACAGTGGTGGAGCCCCTGGGTGAGGTTAACTATTTAGTGGACCTTGGAAGGCCTGGACAGGCTCCAAAAGTGTTTCACGTGAATAGGCTGAAGGCTTTCGTCCCAAGAGTCGAAATCGCAGCACTGTTACTGGCTTCAGATGTTGAGGAAGAGGAGTCTGAACCTCTCCCCGACCTGTTCCAAAGCGGTCCTTCAGATAGCTCCTTTGAGGGTGTCCGAGTGGCCCCTCACCTGACTTCTGATCAGCAGGCTGAGGTGAAAAGTTTGCTTAGGCAGTTTTCCCCCCTGTTTTCACAGTCGCCTGGTTTGACACCTTGGTGCAAACATAACATAGACACAGGAGACAGTGTACCTACCAAAAGTAGGGGATACAGGATGTCAGACAAAGTACGGTCTTATATTAAGACCGAGGTCAACAAGATGTTAGACCTTGGGGTGATTGAACCCTCTAGTAGTCCTTGGTCCAGCCCTGTGGTTTTCGTTCCAAAGGCAGGCACTTCTGAATTGAGGTTCTGTGTGGATTACAGGGCTCTGAATGCTGTCACCAAGACAGATGCACACCCCTTACCTCAAACAGATGAGCTGGTGGATACTTTGGGTGCCTCCAAGTACCTCAGCACGTTTGACCTCACTGCTGGCTATTGGCAAATAGCTTTAGCAGAACATGCCAAGGAGAAGACAGCGTTTTCTACTCCAGACGGCCTTTACCAATTCCGGGTAATGCCGTTCGGGTTGAAGAATGCACCTGCCACTTTCCAGAGGCTTGTGCATCATGTTTTGAATGGGTTGGACGAATTCTGTCTTGCATATCTGGACGATATAGCAGTTTTCAGTGCCACCTGACCATGTGAAACACCTCGGGATTGTGCTCCAGGCTCTTCAGAAAGCACACTTGACCATAAAGGCTAGTAAACGCCAGATTGGACAAGGCTCAGTGTTTTACCTTGGACATGAAGTAGGTGGAGGGAGGATACAGCCTCTACCCAGTAAAGTACAAGCAGTACAAGACTGGCCTACCCCCACTACACAAACCCAAGTGAGAGCCTTCTTAGGACTCACGGGGTATTACCGCAATTTTGTGGCAGACTATGGCACCATAGCTGCCCCTCTGACTGCCCTCACAACTCTGAAGAAACCCAAGAAGGTAACTTGGACCGACGAGTGTGAGAAGGCCTTCAATGGCTTAAAAGACTCCTTGTGCCAGGCCCCTGTCCTCAGGGCCCCTGATTATCAAAGACCTTTTATCGTGCAGACGGACGCCTCTGACACTGGGATAGGAGCTGTACTATCGCAAGTAGATGAGAAGGGTAAGGAACACCCTATTGGTTTTATTAGTCGCCAGTTTAAGGACAGAGAGCTCAGATGGTCCACGGTAGAGAAAGAATGTTTCTCTGTTGTGTGGGCCCTAAGGAAGCTGAGGCCCTACCTCTATGGGACCCACTTCACTGTGCAAACTGACCATAAGCCCTTAAAGTGGCTAATAAACATGAAGGGGGAGAATCCAAAGTTGCTTAGGTGGTCCATAAGTCTACAAGGCTTCGACTTCACTATTGAGCATAGGCCAGGTGTCCAACATAGCAATGCTGATGGGTTGTGGAGAATGTTTAACCGACCTGAACAAGAGACTCATCCAGGGGTGGATTAGTTCCCCCTGTCCATAGTCTGGGAGGGGCGAGTGTTAGGAAAGATTTCGTAATTGTAGGTAATTTCCCTTCCATGTGGCAACCCCTAAACTTTTTGCTGTTGTTTTTCACCTTGTTCTCGACTTTGCCCGAGAAGTGCAGCCTTCTGCCGCACTCCTCTGGGCTTTCGCTCATTTCTTACGGGGAAACTGTCATGCCCTTAAGACAGTCAGTACCAGGAAACGCCGGTTTCCGTAGTTTCTTGTATCATGTTGCAGCTTTCGTGCAACATGACACAAGAGGGCACTGTAAGCTAAGTTACTGCTCTCTTGGGTCTCTAGCCTTCTACAGGCCCTAGATACTCTTTCAGGATTGTAACTGATCGGTGCAAGTGATTCACGGACGGGAATGGTGGCAGCGATCGTTTCTTGTGTTTTGAGATCCTTTTGGCGTGCTAAGCGCGTTTCTCGCGCTTAACCCAAAATGGTGGCCTAGATCCCAAAATGGCCAGACCACGAGGCTCCTTTGTCCTGTCCGCTGACCGTCTTGCTCCCTTCACCTTCCCCAGGTCGAGCCGACGTGGGGCCTTCCTTATTTGGGCATGTGCTTTCCCGCGAAACACAGATGCTTTCGCAGGCTTCTACATGTCTTGTGTGTGCCTCCAGGATGTGGGCTGGGATGTCTGGTCCCAATACACATCCTGGGTGCCAGAGAGTCTAGGGTGGTGTGAATGCCTGGGACCACCGTGGTCCGTGATAGGTCCACGAATGGTGTGAGTGTTGATGAGCGGATCTCCCATTGGGTCCCCTCCGTTTTGGCGCGAAGGGAACCGTGGATAAGAGGGGGCTGGAAACACCACTACCATGTCAATCTCCTGAGTTCTCACGAACGAAGGAATACAGGAGCCAAGTATCCTGCAACCAAGAGGCTGAACCGAGGAATCGCTGGTGACCCGCTGAAGGACTGCTCCTCTGCACTGCTGTCGCCTTGTGAAACCCTTTTCACCTTTGATCGAACCAGAAGGCCTGTACTGGTACTTCGACCCTTGGAATAGCGGGGACAGCTATTCTCGGCATTTTCACCATCTCCTGCTAGTAAGCCTTCGGAAGCGTCTCTGGGCCATCCAGCAGACTGACCAGCCTACACAGGAGTCTTGCTCTGTAACCGCCGCCAGGTTGTGTAGTATATCAAGTCCTTGTCACTCTCACATGATTCGTACACTTGGCGTTCCCAGGTCTGAAGTGAGTAGTGTTATTGCATGCTGTAGGAAGGGTCTAAGGATTGGAATGGGAAGGACTTGGATATCACATCTCATGCTATGGATAGGCTCTCAGGTTTGGAAAGGGAAGGAGTTGGATATCACATTTCATGTTAGAGGAAGGATCTCAGGTTTGGTATTAGAGGCATTGAGATATCACATCTCATGCTATAGAAAGGGTCTCGGGATTGGAATCGGAAGGAGTTGGATATCACATCTCATGCTAAAGGAAGGGTCTCAGGTTTAGTATAAGCATTGAGATATCACATCTCATGCTATAGGAAGGGTCTCAGGATTGGAATGGAAGGAGTTGGATTTCACATCTCATGTTATAGGAAGGATCTCAGGTTTGGTATTAGAAGCATTGAGACATCACATCTCATGCTATAGGAAGGGTCTCAGGATTGGAATGGGAAGGAGTTGGATATCACATCTCATGCTATAGGAAGGGTCTCAGGTTTGGTATAAGCATTGAGATGTCACATCTCATGCTATAGGAAGGGTCTCAGGATTGGAATGGGAAGGAGTTGTATATGACATCTCATGCCGTAGGAAGGGTCCCAGGTTTGGTATAAGCATTGAGATATCACATCTCTGCTATCGGAAGGGTCTCAGGATTGCAATGGGAAGGAGTTGGATATCCCATCTCATGTTATAGGAAGAGTCTCAGGTTTGGTATTAGAAGCATTGAGATATCACATCTCATGCTATAGGAAGTGTCTCAAGATTGGAATGGGAAGGACTTGGATATCACATCTCATGCTATAGGGAGGGTCTCAAGTTTGATATTAGAAGCATTGAGATATCACATCTCATGCTATAGGAAGGGTCTCAGGATTGGAATGGGAAGGAGTTGGATATCACATCTCATGTTATAGGAAGGGTCTCAGGTTTGGTATAAGCAGTGAGATATCACATCTCATGCTATAGGAAGTGTCTCAGGATTGGAATGGGAAGGAGTTGGATATCACATCTCATGTTATAGGAAGGATCTCAGGTTTGGTATAAGCATTGAGATATCACATGTTTGCTATCGGAAGGGTCTCAGGATTGGAATGGGAAGGAGTTGGATATTCCCATCTCATGTTATAGGAAGGGTCTCAGGTTTGGTATTAGAAGCATTGAGACATCACATCTCATGCTATAGGAAGGGTCTCAGGATTGGAATGGGAAGGACTTGGATATCACATCTCATGCTATAGGGAGGGTCTCGAGTTTGATATTAGAAGCATTGAGATATCACATCTCATGATATCGGAAGGGTCTCAGGATTGGAATGGGAAGGAGTTGGATATCACATCTCATGATAAAGGAAGGGTCTAAGGTTTGGAAGGGGAAGGATTTGGATATCACATCTCATGTTATAGGACGGGTCTCAGGTTTGGTATTAGAAGCATTGAGATATCAAGTCTCATGGTATAGGAAGGGTCTCAGAATTGGAATGGGAAGGAGTTGGATATCACATCTCAAGCTATAGGAAGGGTCTCAGGATTGGAATGGGAAGGAGTTTGATATCACATTTCATGCCATAGTATGGGTCTCAGGTTTGGTATAAGCATTGGGATATCAAATCTCATGCTATCGGAAGGGTATCAGGATTGGAATTCCAAGGAGTTGGATATCCCATCTCATGCTATAGGAAGGGTCTCAGGTTGGAATGGGAAGGAGTTGGATATCACATCTCATGCTAAAGGGAGGGTCTCAGGTTTGGAAGGGGAAGGATTTGGATATCACATCTCATGTTATAGGAAGGATCTCAGGTTTGGTATAAGAAGCATTGAGATATCACATCTCATGCTATCGGAAGAATCTCAGATTTGGTATTAGAGGCATTGAGATATCACATCTCATGCTATCATAAGGGTCTCAGGATTGGAATGGGAAGGAGTTGGATATCACATCTCATGCTATAGGAAGGGTCTCAGGTTTGGAACGGGAAGGAGTTGGATATCACATCTCATGTTATAGGAAGAGTCTCAGGTTTGGTATAAGCATTGAGATATCAAATCTCTGCAATCGGAAGTGTCTCAGGATTGGGATGGGAAGGAGTTGGATATCACATCTCATGCTATAGGAAGGGTCTCAGGTTTGGAACGGGAAGGAGTTGGATATCCCATCTCATGTTATAGGACTGGTTTCAGGTTTGGTATTAGAAGCATTGAGATATCACATCTCTGCTATCGGAAGTGTCTCAGGATTGGAATGGGATTGAGTTGGATATCACATCTCATGTTATAGGACGGGTCTCAGGTTTGTTATTAGAATCATTGAGATATCATATTGCATGCTGTAGGAAGGGTCTAAGGATTGGAATGGAAGGACTTGGATATCACATCTCATGCTATAGGTAGGCTCTCAGGTTTGGAAAGGGAAGGAGTTGGATATCACATTTAATGTTAGAGGAAGGATCTCAGGTTTGATATTAGAGCCATTGGATATCACATCTCATGCTATAGGAAGGGTCTCAGGTTTAGTATAAGCATTGAGATATCACATCTCATGCTATAGGAAGGGTCTCAGGATTGGAATGGAAGGAGTTGGATTTCACATCTCATGTTATAGGAAGGATCTCAGGTTTGGTATTAGAAGCATTGAGACATCACATCTCGTGCTATAGGAAGGGTCTCAGGATTGGAATGGGAAGGAGTTGGATATCACATCTCATGCTATAGGAAGGGTCTCAGGTTTGGTATAAGCATTGAGATATCACATCTCATGCTATAGGAAGGGTCTCAGGATTGGAATGGGAAGGAGTTGTATATGACATCTCATGCCGTAGGAAGGGTCCCAGGTTTGGTATAAGCATTGAGATATCAAATCTCTGCTATCTGAAGGGTCTCAGGATTGCAATGGGAAGGAGTTGGATATCCCATCTCATGTTATAGGAAGAGTCTCAGGTTTGGTATTAGAAGCATTGAGATATCACATCTCATGCTATAGGAAGTGTCTCAAGATTGGAATGGGAAGGACTTGGATATCACATCTCATGCTATAGGGAGGGTCTCAAGTTTGATATTAGAAGCATTGAGATATCACATCTCATGCTATAGGAAGGGTCTCAGGATTGGAATGGGAAGGAGTTGGATATCACATCTCATGTTATAGGAAGGGTCTCAGGTTTGGTATAAGCAGTGAGATATCACATCTCATGCTATAGGAAGTGTCTCAGGATTGGAATGGGAAGGAGTTGGATATCACATCTCATGTTATAGGAAGGATCTCAGGTTTGGTATAAGCATTGAGATATCACATGTTTGCTATCGGAAGGGTCTCAGGATTGGAATGGGAAGGAGTTGGATATTTCCATCTCATGTTATAGGAAGGGTCTCAGGTTTGGTATTAGAAGCATTGAGACATCACATCTCATGCTATAGGAAGGGTCTCAGGATTGGAATGGGAAGGACTTGGATATCACATCTCATGCTATAGGGAGGGTCTCGAGTTTGATATTAGAAGCATTGAGATATCACATCTCATGATATCGGAAGGGTCTCAGGATTGGAATGGGAAGGAGTTGGATATCACATCTCATGATAAAGGAAGGGTCTAAGGTTTGGAAGGGGAAGGATTTGGATATCACATCTCATGTTATAGGACGGGTCTCAGGTTTGGTATTAGAAGCATTGAGATATCAAGTCTCATGGTATAGGAAGGGTCTCAGAATTGGAATGGGAAGGAGTTGGATATCACATCTCAAGCTATAGGAAGGGTCTCAGGATTGGAATGGGAAGGAGTTTGATATCACATCTCATGCCATAGTATGGGTCTCAGGTTTGATATAAGCATTGGGATATCAAATCTCATGCTATCGGAAGGGTATCAGGATTGGAATTCCAAGGAGTTGGATATCCCATCTCATGCTATAGGAAGGGTCTCAGGTTGGAATGGGAAGGAGTTGGATATCACATCTCATGCTAAAGGGAGGGTCTCAGGTTTGGAAGGGGAAGGATTTGGATATCACATCTCATGTTATAGGAAGGATCTCAGGTTTGGTATAAGAAGCATTGAGATATCACATCTCATGCTATCGGAAGAATCTCAGATTTGGTATTAGAGGCATTGAGATATCACATCTCATGCTATCATAGGGGTCTCAGGATTGGAATGGGAAGGAGTTGGATATCACATCTCATGCTATAGGAAGGGTCTCAGGTTTGGAACGGGAAGGAGTTGGATATCCCATCTCATGTTATAGGACTGGTCTCAGGTTTGGTATTAGAAGCATTGAGATATCACATCTCTGCTATCGGAAGTGTCTCAGGATTGGAATGGGATTGAGTTGGATATCACATCTCATGTTATAGGACGGGTCTCAGGTTTGTTATTAGAATCATTGAGATATCATATTGCATGCTGTAGGAAGGGTCTAAGGATTGGAATGGAAGGACTTGGATATCACATCTCATGCTATAGGTAGGCTCTCAGGTTTGGAAAGAGAAGGAGTTGGATATCACATTTAATGTTAGAGGAAGGATCTCAGGTTTGATATTAGAGCCATTGGATATCACATCTCATGCTATAGGAAGGGTCTCAGGATTGGAATGGGAAGGAGTTGGATATCACATCTCATGCTATAGGAAGGGTTTTAGGTTTGGTATAAGCATTGAGATATCACATCTCATGCCATAGGAAGGGTCTCAGGTTTGGTATAAGCATTGAGATATCACATCTCTGCTTTCGGAAGGGTCTCAGGATTGAATTGGGAAGGAGTTGGATATCCCATCTCATGTTATAGGAAGAGTCTCAGATTTGGTATTAGAAGCATTGAGATATCACATCTCATGCTATAGGAAGTGTCTCAGGATTGGAATGGGAAGGACTTGGATATCACATCTCATGTTATAGGAAGGATCTCAGGTTTGGTATAAGCATTGAGATATCACATGTTTGCTATCGGAAGGGTCTCAGGATTATAATGGGAAGGAGTTGGATATTCCCATCTCATGTTATAGGAAGGGTCTCAGGTTTGGTATTAGAAGCATTGAGACATCACATCTCATGCTATAGGAAGGGTCTCAGGATTGGAATGGGAAGGACTTGGATATCACATCTCATGCTATAGGGAGGGTCTCGAGTTTGATATTAGAAGCATTGAGATATCACATCTCATGATATCGGAAGGGTCTCAGGATTGGAATGGGAAGGAGTTGGATATCACATGTCATGATAAAGGAAGGGTCTAAGGTTTGGAAGGGGAAGGATTTGGCTATCACATCTCATGTTATAGGACAGGACTCAGGTTTGGTATTAGAAGCATTGAGATATCAAGTCTCATGGTATAGGAAGGGTCTCAGAATTGGAATGGGAAGGAGTTGGATATCACATCTCAAGCTATAGGAAGGGTCTCAGGATTTCAGGATTAGAATGGGAAGGAGTTTGATATCACATCTCATGCCATAGTATGGGTCTCAGGTTTGGTATAAGCATTGGGATATCAAATCTCATGCTATCGGAAGGGTATCAGGATTGGAATTCCAAGGAGTTGGATATCCCATCTCATGCTATAGGAAGGGTCTCAGGTTGGAATGGGAAGGAGTTGGATATCACATCTCATGCTAAAGGGAGGGTCTCAGGTTTGGAAGGGGAAGGATTTGGATATCACATCTCATGCTATCGGAAGAATCTCAGATTTGGTATTAGAGGCATTGAGATATCACATCTCATGCTATCATAAGGGTCTCAGGATTGGAATGGGAAGGAGTTGGATATCACATCTCATGCTATAGGAAGGGTCTCAGGATTGGAATGGGAAGGAGTTGGATATCACATCTCATGTTATAGGAAGAGTCTCAGGTTTGGTATAAGCATTGAGATATCAAATCTCTGCAATCGGAAGTGTCTCAGGATTGGGATGGGAAGGAGTTGGATATCACATCTCATGCTATAGGAAGGGTCTCAGGTTTGGAACGGGAAGGAGTTGGATATCCCATCTCATGTTATAGGACTGGTCTCAGGTTTGGTATTAGAAGCATTGAGATATCACATCTCTGCTATCGGAAGTGTCTCAGGATTGGAATGGGAAGGAGTTGGATATCACATCTCATGTTATAGGACGGGTCTCAGGTTTGTTATTAGAATCATTGAGATATCATATTGCATGCTGTAGGAAGGGTCTAAGGATTGAAATGGGAAGGACTTGGATATCACATCTCATGCTCTAGGTAGGCTCTCAGGTTTGGAAAGGGAAGGAGTTGGATATCACATTTAATGTTAGAGGAAGGATCTCAGGTTTGATATTAGAGCCATTGGATATCACATCTCATGCTATAGGAATGGTCTCAGGATTGGAATGGGAAGGAGTTGGATATCACATCTCATGCTATAGGAAGGGTTTTAGGTTTGGTATAAGCATTGAGATATCACATCTCATGCTATAGGAAGGGTCTCAGGATTGGAATGGGAAGGATCTGTATATGACATCTCATGCCATAGGAAGGGTCTCAGGTTTGGTATAAGCATTGAGATATCACATCTCTGCTTTCGGAAGGGTCTCAGGATTGTAATGGGAAGGAGTTGGATATCCCATCTCATGTTATAGGAAGAGTCTCAGGTTTGGTATTAGAAGCATTGAGATATCACATCTCATGCTATAGGAAGTGTCTCAGGATTGGAATGGGAAGGACTTGGATATCACATCTCATGCTATAGGGAGGGTCTCAGGTTTGATATTAGAAGCATTGAGATATCACATCTCATGCTATAGGAAGGGTCTCAGTATTGGAATGGGAAGGAGTTGGATATCACATCTCATGCTATAGGAAGGGTCTCAGGTTTGGTATAAGCATTGAGATATCACATCTCTGCTATGGGAAGGGTCTCAGGATTGGAATGGGAAGGAGTTGGATATTCCCATCCCATGTTATAGGAAGGGTCTATCAGGTCTTAGCATGAGACTCTTCCTATAACATGAGATGTGATATCCAACTCCTTCCTGTTCCTAACCTGAGACCCTTCCTATAGCATGAGATGTGATATCCAACTCCTTCCCATTCCAATCCTGAGACCCTTCCGATAGCTTGAGATATGATATCTCAATGCTTCTAATATCAATACTGAGACCTCCCAATAGCATGAGATGTGATATCTAAGTCCTTCCCATTCCAATCCTGAGACCCTTCCGATAGCAGAGATGTGATATCTCAATGCTTATACCAAACCTGAGACCCTTCCTATAGCATGAGATGTGATATCCAACTCCTTCCCATTCCAATCCTGAGACCCTTCCTATAGCATGATATGTGAAATCTCAATGCTTCTACCAAAACTGAGACCCTTCCTTTAGCATGAGATGTGATATCCAACTCCTTCCCATTCCAATCCTGAGACCAGTCCTATAGCATGAGATGTGATATCTCAATGCTTCTAATACCAAACCTGAGATCCTTCCTATAACATGAGATGTGATATCCAACTCCTTCCCATTCCAATCCTGAGACCCTTCCTATAGCATGAGATGTGATATCTCAATGCTTCTAATACCAAACCTGAGATCCTTCCGATAGCATGAGATGTGATATCTCAATGCTTATACCAAACCTGAGACCCTTCCTATAGCATGAGATGTGATATCCAACTCCTTCCCATTCCAATCCTGAGACCCTTTCTATAGCATGATATGTGAAATCTCAATGCTTCTACCAAAACTGAGACCCTTCCTTTAGCATGAGATGTGATATACAACTCCTTCCCATTCCAATCCTGAGACCAGTCCTATAGCATGAGATGTGATATCTCAATGCTTCTAATACCAAACCTGAGATCCTTCCTATAACATGAGATGTGATATCCAACTCCTTCCCATTCCAATCCTGAGACCCTTCCTATAGCATGAGATGTGATATCTCAATGCTTCTAATACCAAACCTGAGATCCTTCGGATAGCATGAGATGTGATATCTCAATGCTTCTAATACCAAACCTGAGGTACTTCCTATAACATGAGATGTGATATCCAAATCCTTCCCCTTCCGAACCTGAGACCCTCCCTTTAGCATGAGATGTGATATCCAACTCCTTCTCATTCCAATCCTGATACCCTTCTGATAGCATGAGATGTGATATCTCAATGCCTCTAATACCAAACCTGAGATCCTACCTCTAACATGAAATGTGATATCCAACTCCTTCCCTTTCCAAACCTGAGAGCCTTCCTACAGCATGAGATGTGATATCCAAGTCCTTCCCATTCCAATCCTGAGACCCTTCCTATAACATGAGATGTCATATCCAACTCCTTCCCATTCCAACCTGATACCCTTCCTATAGCATGAGATGGGATATCCAACTCCTTCCAAATCCAATCCTGATACCCTTCCGATAGCATGAGATGTGATATCCCAATGCTTCTACAAAACCTGATACCCATACCGTGGCATGAGATGTGATATCAAACTCCCGTCCCATACCATGAGACTTGATATCTCAATGCTTCTAATACCAAACCTGAGACCGGTCCAATAACATGAGATGTGATATCCAAATCCTTCCCCTTCCAAACCTTAGACAATTCCTTTATCATGAGATGTGATATCCAAGTCCTTCCCATTCCATTCCTGAGACCCTTCCTATAGCATGAGATGTGATATCTCAATGCTTCTAATACCAAACCTGAGACCCTTCCTATAACATGAGATGTGATATCCAAGTCCTTCCCATTTCAATCCAGAGACCCTTCCTAT
The DNA here is from genome assembly GCF_040938575.1 of Ambystoma mexicanum. Taxonomy (NCBI): domain Eukaryota; kingdom Metazoa; phylum Chordata; class Amphibia; order Caudata; family Ambystomatidae; genus Ambystoma; species Ambystoma mexicanum. The sequence goes on along the minus strand of NC_090935.1, from coordinate 1,553,622,746 downwards.
AGCATGAGATGTGATATCTCAATGCTTCTAATACCAAACCTGAGACCCTTCCTATAACATGAATTCTGATATCCAAGTCCTTCCCATTCCAATCCTGAGACCCTTCCAATAGCAGAGATGTGATATCTCAATGCTTCTAATATCAAACCTGAGACCTGTCCTATAACATGAGATGGGATATCCAACTCCTTCCCGTTCCAAACTTGATACCCTTCCTATAGCATGAGATGTGATATCCAATTCCTTCCCATCCCAATCCTGAGACACCTCCGATAGCAGAGATGTGATATCTCAATGCTTATACCAAACCTGAGACTCTTCCTATAACATGAGATCTGATATCTAACTCCTTTCCGTTCCAAACCTGAGACCCTTCCTATAGCATGAGATGTGATATCCAACTCCTTCCCGTTCCAAACCTGATACCCTTCCTATAGCATGAGATGTGATATCCAATTCCTTCCCATCCCAATCCTGAGACACCTCCGATAGCAGAGATGTGATATCTCAATGCTTATACCAAACCTGAGACTCTTCCTATAACATGAGATGTGATATCTAACTCCTTTCCGTTCCAATCCTGAGACCCTTCCTATAGCATGAGATGTGATATCTCAATGCTTATACCAAATCTGAGACCCTTCCTATTGCATGAGATGTGATATCCAACTCCTTCCCATTCCAATCCTGAGACCCTTCCTATAGCATGAGATGTGATATCTCAATGCTTCTAATACCAAACCTGAGATCCTTCCTATAACAAGAGATGTGATATCCAACTCCTTCCCATTCCAATCCTGAGACCCTTATGATAGCATGAGATGTGATATCTCAATGCCTCTAATACCAAACCTGAGATACTTCCGATAGCATGAGATGTGATATCTCAATGCTTCTAATACCAAACCTGAGATCCTTCCTATAACATGAGATGTGATTTCCAAATCCTTCCCCTTCCAAACCTGAGACCCTCCCTTTAGCATGAGATGTGATATACAACTCCTTCCCATTCCAATCCTCAGACCCTTCCTATAGCATGAGATGTGATATCTCAATGCTTCTAATAGCAAACCTGAGATCCTTCCTATAACATGAGATGTGATATCCAACTCCTTCCCATTCCAATCCTGAGACCCTTCCTATAGCATGAGATGTGATATCTCAATGCTTCTAATAGCAAACCTGAGATCCTTCCTATAACATGAGATGTGATATCCAACTCCTTCCCATTCCAATCCTGAGACCCTTCCTATAGCATAAGATGTGATATCTCAATGCTTCTAATACCAAACCTGAGATCCTTCCGATAGCATGAGATGTGATATCTCAATGCTTCTAATACCAAACCTGAGATACTTCCTATAACATGAGATGTGATATCCAAATCCTTCCCCTTCTGAACCTGAGACCCTCCCTTTAGCATGAGATGTGATATCCAACTCCTTCTCATTCCAATCCTGATACCCTTCTGATAGCATGAGATGTGATATCTCAATGCCTCTAATACCAAACCTGAGATCCTACCTCTAACATGAAATGTGATATCCAACTCCTTCCCTTTCCAAACCTGAGAGCCTTCCTACAGCATGAGATGTGATATCCAAGTCCTTCCCATTCCAATCCTGAGACCCTTCCTATAACATGAGATGTCATATCCAACTCCTTCCCATTCCAACCTGATACCCTTCACATAGCATGAGATGGGATATCCAACTCCTTCCAAATCCAATCCTGATACCCTTCCGATAGCATGAGATGTGATATCCCAATGCTTCTACAAAACCTGATACCCATACCATGGCATGAGATGTGATATCAAACTCCCGTCCCATACCATGAGACTTGATATCTCAATGCTTCTAATACCAAACCTGAGACTGGTTCAATAACATGAGATGTGATATCCAAATCCTTCCCCTTCCAAACGTTAGACCCTTCCTTTATCATGAGATGTGATATCCAAGTCCTTCCCATTCCATTCCTGAGACCCTTCCTATAGCATGAGATGTGATATCTCAATGCTTCTAATATCAAAACTGAGACCCTCCCTATAGCATGATATGTGATATCTAAGTCCTTCCCATTCCAATCCTGAGACCCTTCCTATAGCATGCGATGTGATATCTCAATGCTTCTACCAAACCTGAGACCCTTCCTTTAGCATGAGATGTGATATCCAGCTCCTTCCCATTCCAAACCTGAGACACTTCCGATAGCATGAGATGTGATATCTCAATACTTCTAATATCAAAACTGAGATCCTTCCGATAACATGAGATGTGATATCCAAATCCTTCCCCTTCCAAACCTGGAACCCTCCCTTTAGTATGAGATGTGATATCCAACTCCTTCCCATTCCAATCCTGAGACCATTCTGATAGCATGAGATGTGATATCTCAATGCTTCTAATACCAAACCTGAGATCCTTCCTATAACATGAGATGTGATATCCAAATCCTTCCCCTTCCAAACCTGAGACCCTCCCTTTAGCATGAGATGTGATATCCAACTCCTTCCCATTCCAATCCTGAGACCCTTCTGATAGCATGAGATGTGTTATCTCAATGCCTCTAATACCAAACCTGAGATCCTACCTCTAACATGAAATGTGATATCCAACTCTTTCCCCTTCCAAACCTGAGAGCCTTCCTATAGCATGAGATGTGATATCCAAGTCCTTCCCATTCCAATCATGAGACCCTTCCTATAACATGAGATGGGATATCCAACTCCTTCCCATTCCAATCCTGAGACCCTTCCTATAGCAGAGATGTGATATCTCAATGCTTATACCAAACCTGAGACCCTTCCTACGGCATGAGATGTCATATACAACTCCTTCCCATTCCAATCCTGAGACCCTTCCTATAGCATGAGATGTGATGTCTCAATGCTTCTAATACCAAACCTGAGATCCTTCCTATAACATGAGATGTGATATCCAACTCCTTCCCATTCCAATCCTGAGACCCTTCCTATAGCATGAGATGTGATATCTCAATGCTTATACCAAACCTGAGACCCTTCCTATAGCATGAGATGTGATATCCAACTCCTTCCCATTCCAATCCTGAGACCCTTCCTATAGCATGAGATGTGATATCCAACGCCTTCCCTTTCCAAACCTGAGAGCCTACCTATAGAATGAGATGTGATATCCAAGTCCTTCCCATTCCAATCCTTAGACCCTTCCTACAGCATGCAATATGATATCTCAATGATTCTAATAACAAACCTGAGACGAATCCTATAACATGAGATGGGATATCCAACTTCTTCCCATTCCAATCCTGAGACACTTCCGATAGCAGAGATGTGATATCTCAATGCTTCTATCAAACCTGAGACGCTTCCTACAACATGAGATGTGATATCCAACTCCTTCCCGTTCCAAACCTGAGACCCTTCCTATACCATATGTGATATCCAACTCCTTCCCATTCCAAACATGAGACCCTTCCTATAGCAAGAATGTAATATCCAACTCCTTCCCATTCCAATCCTGAGACCATTCCTAGAGCATGAGATGTGATATCTCAATGCTTCTAATACCAAACCTGAGATCCTTCCTATGACATGAGATGTGATATCCAATTCCTTCCCATTCCAAACCTGAGACCCTTCCTACAACATGCAATGTGATATCTCAATGCTTCTAATACCAAACCTGAGACCAGTCCTATAACATGAGATGGGATATCCAACTCCTTCCCGTTCCAAACCTGAGACCCTTGCTATAGCATGAGATGTGATATCTCAATGCTTCTAATGCCAAACCTGAGATCCTTCCGATAGCATGAGATGTGATATCTCAATGCTTCTAATACCAAACCTGAGATCCTTCCGATAGCATGAGATGTGATATCTCAATGCTTCTAATACCAATCCTGAGATCCTTCCTATAACATGAGATGTGATATCCAAATCCTTCCCCTTTCAAACCTGAGACCCTCCCTTTAGCATGAGGTCTCAGGTTTGTTATTAGAAGCATTGAGATATCACATCTCATGCTATAGGAAGGGTCTCAGGATTGGAATGGGAAGAACTTGGATGTCACATCTCATGCTATAGGGAGGGTCTCAAGTTTGATATTAGAAGCATTGAGATAACAAATCTCATGATATCGGAAGGGTCTCAGGATTGGAATGGGAAGGAGTTGGATATCACATCTCATGATAAAGGAAGAGTCTAAGGTTTGGAAGGGGAAGGATTTGGATATCACATCTCATGTTATAGGACGGGTCTCAGGTTTGGTATTAGAAGCATTGAGATATCAAGTCTCATGGTATAAGAAGGGTCTCAGAATTGGAATGGGAAGGAGTTGGATATCACATCTCAAGCTATAGGAAGCGTCTCAGGATTGGAATGGGAAGGAGTTTGATATCACATCTCATGCCATAGTATGGTTCTCAGGTTTGGTAGAAGCATTGGGATATCACATCTCATGCTATCGGAAGGGTATCAGTATTGGATTTGGAAGGAGTTGGATATCCCATCTCATGCTATAGGAAGGGTCTCAGGTTGGAATGGGAAGGAGTTGGATATCATATCTCATGCTATAGGAAGGTTCTCAGGTTTGGAAAGGGAAGGAGTTGGATATCACATTTCATGTTAGAGGAAGGATCTCAGGTTTGGTATTAGAGGCCTTGAGATATCACATCTCATGCTATCGGAAGGGTCACAGGATTGGAATGGGAAGGAGTTGGATATCACATCTCAAGCTATAGGAAGGGTCTCAGGTTTGGTATAAGCATTGAGATATCACATCTCATGCTATAGGAAGGGTCTCTGGATTGGAATGGGAAGAAGTTGGATATCACATCTCATGCTATAGGAAGGGTCTCAGGTTTGGTATAAGCATTGAGATATCACATCTCATGCTATAGGAAGGGTCTCAGGATTGGAATGGGAAGGAGTTGTATATGACATCTCATGCCATAGGAAGGGTCTCAGGTTTCGTATAAGCATTGAGATATCACATCACATGCTATAGGAAGGGTCTCAGGATTGGAATGGGAAGGACTTGGATATCACATCTCATGCTATAGGCAGGGTCTCAGGTTTGGAAAGGGAAGGAGATGGATATCACATTTCATGTTAGAGGTAGGATCTCAGGTTTGGTATTAGAGGCATTGAGATATCACATCTCATGCTATCAGAAGGGTCTCTGGATTGGAATGGGAAGAAGTTGGATATCACATCTCATGCTAAAGGGAGGGTCTCAGGTTTGGAAGGGGAAGGATTTGGAAATCACATCTCATATTATAGGAAGGATCTCAGGTTTGGTATTAGAAGCATTGAGATATCACATCTCATGCTATCGGAAGGATCTCAGGTTTGGTATAAGAGGAATTGAGATATCACATCTCATGCTATCATAAGGGTCTCAGGATTGGAATGGGAAGGAGTTGGATATCACATCTCATGTTATAGGAAGGATCTCAGGTTTGGTATTAGAAGCATTGAGACATCACATCTCATGCTATAGGAAGGGTCTCAGGATTGAAATGGGAAGGAGTTGGATATCACATCTCATGCTATAGGAAGGGTCTCAGATTTGGTATAAGCATTGAGATATAACATCTCATGCTATAGGAAGGGTCTCAGGATTGGAATGGGAAGGAGTTGTATATGACATCTCAGGCCATAGGAAGGGTCTCAGGTTTGATATAAGCATTGAGATATCACATCTCTGCTATCGGAAGGGTCTCAGGATTGGAATGGGAAGGAGTTGGATATCCCATCTGAGTTGGATATCCCATCTCATGTTATAGGAAGGGTCTCAGGTTTGGTATTAGAAGCATTGAGATATCACATCTCATGCTATAGGAAGGGTCTCAGGATTGGAATGGGGAGGACTTGGATGTCACATCTCATGCTATAGGGAGGGTCTCAGGTTTGATATTAGAAGCATTGAGATAACAAATCTCATGATATCGGAAGGGTCTCAGGATTGGAATGGGAAGGAGTTGGATATCACATCTCATGATAAAGGAAGGGTCTAAGGTTTGGAAGGGGAAGGATTTGGATATCACATCTCATGTTATAGGACGGGTCTCAGGTTTGGTATTAGAAGCATTGAGATATCAAGTCTCATGGTATAGGAAGGGTCTCAGAATTGGAATGGGAAGAAATTGGATATCACATCTCAAGCTTTAGGAAGGGTCTCAGGGTTGGAATGGGAAGGAGTTTGATATCACATCTCATGCCATAGTATGGGTCTCAGATTTGGTAGAAGCATTGGGATATCACATCTCATGCTATCGGAATGGTATCAGTATTGGATTTGGAAGGAGTTGGATATCCCATCTCATGCTATAGGAAAGGTCTCAGGTTGGAATGGGATGGAGTTGGATATCACATTTCATGTTATAGGAAGGGTCTCAGGTTTGGAATGGGAAGGAGTTGGATATCACATTTCATGTTAGAGGAAGGATCTCAGGTTTGGTATTAGAGGCCTTGAGACATCACATTTCATGTTATAGGAAGGGTCTCAGGTTTGGAATGGGAAGGAATTGGATATCACATCTCATGTTATAGGAAGGATCTCAGGTTTGGTATTAGAACCATTGAGATATCACATCTCATGCTATAGGAAGGGTCTCAGGATTGGAATGCGAAGGATTTGGATATCACATCTCATGCTAAAGGAAGGGTCTCAGGTTTGGTAGAAGCGTTGAGATATCACATCTCTGCTATCGGAAGGGTCTCAGGATTGGATTGGGAAGGAGTTGGATATCCCTTCCCATGCTATAAAAGGGTCTCAGGATTTGAATGGCAAGGAGTTGGATATCACATATCATGCCATAGGAAGGGTCTCAGGTTTGGTATAAGCATTGAGATATCACATCTCTGCTATCGGAAGGGTCTCCGGATTGGATTGCGGAGGAGTTGGATATCCCTTCTCATGCTATAGGAAGTGTCTCAGGTTGGAATGGGAAGGAGTTGGATATCACATCTCTTGTTATAGGAAGGGTCTCAGGATTGGAATTGGAAGGATTTGGATATCACATCTCTTGCTATAGGAAGGGTCTCAGGATTGGAATGGGTAGGAGTTGGATATCACATCTCATGTTAGAGGAAGGATCTCAGGTTTGGTATTAGAGGCCTTGAGATATCACATCTCATGCTATAGGAAGGGTCTCAGGTTTGGTATAAGCATTGAGATATCACATCTCATGCTATAGGAAGGGTCCCAGGATTGGAATGGGAAGGAGTTGTATATGACATCTCATGCCATAAGAAGGGTCTCAGGTTTGGTATAAGCATTGAGATATCACATCACATGCTATAGGAAGGGTCTCAGGATTGGGGATTGGAATGGGAAGGACTTGGATATCACAGCTCATGCTTTAGGCAGGGTCTCAGGTCTGGAAAGGGAAGGAGATGGATATCACATTTCATGTTAGAGGTAGGATCTCAGGTTTGGTATTAGAGGCATTGAGATATCACATCTCATGCTATCAGAAGGGTCTCAGGATTGGAATGGGAAGGAGTTGTATATCACATCTCATGCTAAAGGGAGGGTCTCAGGTTTGGAAGGGGAAGGATTTGAATATCACATCACATGTTATAGGAAGGATCTCAGGTTTGGTATTAGAGGCATTGAGATATCACATCTCATGCTATTGGAAGGGTCTCAGGATTGGAATGGGAAGGAGTTGGATATCACATCTCATGCTATAGGAAGGGTCTCAGGTTTGGAACGGGAAGGAGTTGGATATCACATCTCGTGTTATAGGAAGAGTCTCAGGTTTGGTATAAGCATTGAGATATCACATCTCTGCAATTGGAAGTGTCTCAGGATTGGGATGGGAAGGATTTGGATATCACATCTCATGCTATAGGAAGGGTCTCAGGTTTGGAACGGGAAGGAGTTGGATATCACATCTCATGTTATAGGAAGAGTCTCAGGTTTGGTATAAGCATTGAGATATCAAATCTCTGCAATCGGAAGTGTCTCAGGATTGGAACGGGAAGGAGTTGGATATCCCATCTCATGTTATAGGACTGGTCTCAGGTTTGGTATTAGAAGCATTGAGATATCACATCGCATGCTGTAGGAAGGGTCTCAGGTTTGGAATGGGAAGGAATTGGATAGCACATCTCATGTCATAGGAAGGATCTCAGGTTTGGTATTAGAAGCATTGAGATATCACATCTCATGCTATAGGAATGGTCTCAGGATTAGAATGGGAAGGAGTTGGATATTACATTCTTGCTATGGGAAGGGTCTCATGTTTGGAATTGGAAGGAGTTGGATATCACATATGCTATAGGAAGGGTCTCAGGTTTGGAATGGGAAGGAGTTGGATATCACATCTCATGTTATAGGAAGGGTCTCAGGTTGGTATACGCATTGAGATATCACATCTCTGCTATCGGAAGGGTCTCAGGATTGGAATGGGAAGGAGTTGGATATCCCATCTCATGTTATAGGAAGGGTCTCAGGTTTGGTATTAGAAGCATTGAGATATCACATCTCATGCTATAGGAAGGGTCTCAGGATTGGAATGGGGAGGGCTTGGATGTCACATCTCATGCTATAGGGAGGGTCTCAAGTTTGATATTAGAAGCATTGAGATAACAAATCTCATGATATCGGAAGGGTCTCAGGATTGGAATGGGAAGGAGTTGGATATCACATCTCATGATAAAGGAAGGGTCTAAGGTTTGGAAGGGGAAGGATTTGGATATCACATCTCATGTTATAGGACGGGTCTCAGGTTTGGTATTAGAAGCATTGAGATATCAAGTCTCATGGTATAGGTAGGGTCTCAGAATTGGAATGGGAAGGAGTTGGATATCACATCTCAAGCTATAGGAAGGGTCTCAGGATTGGAATGGGAAGGCGTTTGATATCACATCTTATGCCATAGTATGGGTCTCAGGTTTGGTAGAAGCATTGGGATATCACATCTCATGCTATTGGAAGGGTATCAGTATTGGATTTGGAAGGAGTTGGATAGCCCATCTCATGCTATAGGAAGGGTCTCAGGTTGGAATGGGAAGGAGTTGGATATCACATTTCATGTTATAGGAAGGGTCTCAGGATTGGAATGGGAAGGACTTGGATATCATATCTCATGCTATAGGAAGGCTCTCAGGTTTGGAAGGGGAAGGAGTTGGATATCACATTTCATGTTAGAGGAAGGATCTCAGGTTTGGTATTAGAGGCCTTGAGATATCACATCTCATGCTATAGGAAGGGTCTCGGGATTGGAATGTTAAGGAGTTCGATATCACATCTCAAGCTATAGGAAGGGTCTCAGGTTTGGTATAAGCATTGAGATATCACATCTCATGCTATAGGAAGGGTCTCAGGATTGGAATGGAAAGGAGTTGGATATCACATCTCATATTATAGGAAAGATCTCAGGTTTGGTATTAGAAGCATTGAGACATCACATCTCATGTTATAGGAAGGGTCTTAGGATTGGAATGGGAAGAAGTTGGATATCACATCTCATGCTATAGGAAGGGTCTCAGGTTTGGTATAAGCATTGAGATATCAGATCTCATGCTATAGGAAGGGTCTCAGGATTGGAATGGGAAGGAGTTGTATATGACATCTCATGCCATAGGAAGGGTCTCAGGTTTGGTATAAGTATTGAGGTATCACATCACATGCTATAGGAAGGGTCTCAGGATTGGAATGGGAAGGACTTGAATATCACATCTCATGCTATAGGCAGGGTCTCAGGTTTGGAAAGGGGAGGAGATGGATATCACATTTCATGTTAGAGGTAGGATCTCAGGTTTGGTATTAGAGGCATTGAGATATCACATCTCATGCTATCAGAAGGGTCTCAGGATTGGAATGGGAAGGAGTTGTATATCACATCTCATGCTAAAGGGATGGTCTCAGGTTTGGTAGGGGAAGGATTTGGAAATCACATCTCATGTTATAGGAAGGATCTCAGGTTTGGTATTAGAAGCATTGAGATATCACATCTCATGCTATCGGAAGTATCTCAGGTTTGGTATTAGAGGCATTGAGATATCACATCTCATGCTATCATAAGGGTCTCAGGATTGGAATGGGAAGGAGTTGGATATCACATCTCATGTTATAGGAAGGATCTCAGGTTTGGTATTAGAAGCATTGAGATATCACATCTCATGCTATAGGAAGGGTCTCAGGATTGGAATGGGAAGGAGGTGGATATCACATCTCATGCTATAGGCAGGGTCTCAGATTTGGTATAAGCATTGAGATATCACATCTCATGCTATAGGAAGGGTCTCAGGAATGGAATGGGAAGGACTTGGATATCACATCTCATGATAAAGGAAGGGTCTAACGTTTGGAAGGGGAAGGATTTGGATATCACATCTCATGTTATTGGACCGGTCTCAGGTTTGGTATTAGAAGCATTGAGATATCAAGTCTCATGGTATGGGATGGGAGTTTGATATCACATCTCATGCCATGGTATGGGTATCAGGTTTTGTAGAAGCATTGGGATATCACATCTCATGCTATCGGAAGGGTATCAGGATTGGATTTGGAAGGAGTTGGATATCCCATCTCATGCTATAGGAAGGGTATCAGGTTGGAATGGGAAGGAGTTGGATATCACATCTCTTGTTATAGGAAGGATCTCAGGTTTGGTATTAGAAGCATTGAGATATCACATCTCATGCTATAGGAAGGGTCTCAGGATTGGAATGGGAAGGAGTTGGATATCACATCTCATGCTATAGGAAGGGTCTCAGATTTGGTATAAGCATTGAGATATCACATCTCATGCTATAGGAAGGGTCTCAGGATTGGAACGGAAAGGAGTTAGATATCACATCTCATGTTATAGGAAGAGTCTCAGGTTTGGTATAAGCATTGAGATATCACATCTCTGCTATCGGAGGTGTCTCAGGATTGGGATGGGAAGGAATTGGATATCACATCTCATGCTATAGGAAGGGTATCAGGTTTGGAACGGGAAGGAGTTGGATATCACATCTCATGCTATAGGAAGGGTCTCAGGTTTGGAACGGAAAGGAGTTAGATATCACATCTCATGTTATAGGAAGAGTCTCAGGTTTGGTATAAGCATTGAGATATCACATCTCTGCTATCGGAGGTGTCTCAGGATTGGGATGGGAAGGAATTGGATATCACATCTCATGCTATAGGAAGGGTATCAGGTTTGGAACGGGAAGGAGTTGGATATCCCATCTCATGTTATAGGACAGGTCTCAGGTTTGATATTAGAAGCATTGAGATATCACATCTCTGCTATTGGAAGGGTCTCAGGATTGGAATGGGAAGGACTTGGATATCAGAATTCATGTTATAGGAAGGGTCTCAGGTTTGGTATTAGAAGCATTGAGATATCACATCTCATGCTATAGGAAGGGTCTCAGGATTGAAATGGGAAGGACTTGGATATCACATCTCATGTTATAGGAAGGGTCTCAGGTTTGGTATTAGAAGCATTGAGATATCACATCTCATGCTATAGGAAGGGTCTCAGGAATGGAATGGGAAGGACTTGGATATCACATCTCATGATAAAGGAAGGGTCTAAGGTTTGGAAGGGGAAGGATTTGGATATCACATCTCATGTTATTGGACCGGTCTCAGGTTTGGTATTAGAAGCATTGAGATATCAAGTCTCATGGTATGGGACGGGAGTTTGATATCACATCTCATGCCATGGTATGGGTATCAGGTTTTGTAGAAGCATTGGGATATCACATCTCATGCTATCGGAAGGGTATCAGGATTGGATTTGGAAGGAGTTGGATATCCCATCTCATGCTATAGGAAGGGTACCAGGTTGGAATGGGAAGGAGTTGGATATGACATCTCATGTTATAGGAAGGGTCTCAGGATTGGAATGGGAAGGACTTGGATATCACATCTCATGCTGTAGGAAGGCTCTCAGGTTTGGAAAGGGAAGGAGTTGGATATCACATTTCATGTTAGAGGTAGGATCTCAGGTTTGGTATTAGAGGCATTGAGATATCACATCTCATGCTATCAGAAGGGTATCAGGATTGGAACGAGAAGGAGTTGGATATCACATCTCATGCTAAAGGGAGGGTCTCAGGTTCGGAAGGGGAAGGATTTGGATATCACATCTCATGTTATAGGAAGTATCTCAGATTTGGTATTAGAAGCATTGAGATATCACATCTCATGCTATCGGAAGGATCTCAGGTTTGGTATTAGAAGCATTGAGATATCACATCTCATGCTATAGGAAGGGTCTCAGGATTGGAATGGGAAGGAGTTGGATATCACATCTCATGTTATAGGAAGGATCTCAGGTTTGGCATTAGAAGCATTGAGATATCACATCTCATGCTATAGGACTGGTCTCAGGATTGGAATGGGAAGGAGTTGGATATCACATCTCATGCTAAAGGAAGGGTCTCAGTTTTGGTAGAAGCATTGAGATTTCACATATCATGCTATAGGAAGGGTCTCAGGATTGGAATGGGAAGGAGTTGGATATCACATCTCATGCTATAGGAAGGGTCTCAGGTTTGGTATAAGCATTGAGATATCACATCTCATGCTAAAGGGAGGGTCTCAGGTTCGGAAGGGGAAGGATTTGGATATCACATCTCATGCTATCGGAAGGATCTCAGGTTTGGTATTAGAAGCATTGAGATATCACATCTCATGCTATAGGAAGGGTCTCAGGATTGGAATGGGAAGGAGTTGGATATCACATCTCATGTTATAGGAAGGATCTCAGGTTTGGTATTAGAAGCATTGAGATATCACATCTCATGCTATAGGACTGGTCTCAGGATTGGAATGGGAAGGAGTTGGATATCACATCTCATGCTAAAGGAAGGGTCTCAGTTTTGGTAGAAGCATTGAGATTTCACATATCATGCTATAGGAAGGGTCTCAGGATTGGAATGAGAAGGAGTTGGATATCACATCTCATGCTATAGGAAGGGTCTCAGGTTTGGTATAAGCATTGAGATATCACATCTCTGCTATCGTAAGGGTCTCAGGATTGGAATGGGAAGGACTTAGATATCACATCTCATGCTATAGGGAGGGTCTCAGTATTGATATTAGAAGCATTGAGATATCACATCTCAAGCTATCGGAAGGGTCTCAGGATTGGAATGGGAAGGAGTTGGATATCACATCTCATGCTATAGGAAGGGTCTCAGGTTTGGTATAAGCAGTGAGATATCACATCTCATGCTATAGGAAGTGTCTCAGGATTGGAATGGGAAGGAGTTGGATATCACATCTCATGTTATAGGAAGGATCTCAGGTTTGGTATAAGCATTGAGATATCACATGTTTGCTATCGGAAGGGTCTCAGGATTGGAATGGGAAGGAGTTGTATATTCCCATCTCATGTTATAGGAAGGGTCTCAGGTTTGGTATTAGAAGCATTGAGACATCACATCTCATGCTATAGGAAGGGTCTCAGGATTGGAATGGGAAGGACTTGGATATCACATCTCATGCTATAGGGAGGGTCTCGAGTTTGATATTAGAAGCATTGAGATATCACATCTCATGATATCGGAAGGGTCTCAGGATTGGAATGGGAAGGAGTTGGATATCACATCTCATGATAAAGGAAGGGTCTAAGGTTTGGAAGGGGAAGGATTTGGATATCACATCTCATGTTATAGGACGGGTCTCAGGTTTGGTATTAGAAGCATTGAGATATCAAGTCTCATGGTATAGGAAGGGTCTCAGAATTGGAATGGGAAGGAGTTGGATATCACATCTCAAGCTATAGGAAGGGTCTCAGGATTGGAATGGGAAGGAGTTTGATATCACATTTCATGCCATAGTATGGGTCTCAGGTTTGGTATAAGCATTGGGATATCAAATCTCATGCTATCGGAAGGGTATCAGGATTGGAATTCCAAGGAGTTGGATATCCCATCTCATGCTATGGGAAGGGTCTCAGGTTGGAATGGGAAGGAGTTGGATATCACATCTCATGCTAAAGGGAGGGTCTCAGGTTTGGAAGGGGAAGGATTTGGATATCACATCTCATGTTATAGGAAGGATCTCAGGTTTGGTATAAGAAGCATTGAGATATCACATCTCATGCTATCGGAAGAATCTCAGATTTGGTATTAGAGGCATTGAGATATCACATCTCATGCCATCATAAGGGTCTCAGGATTGGAATGGGAAGGAGTTGGATATCACATCTCATGCTATAGGAAGGGTCTCAGGTTTGGAACGGGAAGGAGTTGGATATCACATCTCATGTTATAGGAAGAGTCTCAGGTTTGGTATAAGCATTGAGATATCAAATCTCTGCAATCGGAAGTGTCTCAGGATTGGGATGGGAAGGAGTTGGATATCACATCTCATGCTATAGGAAGGGTCTCAGGTTTGGAACGGGAAGGAGTTGGATATCCCATCTCATGTTATAGGACTGGTCTCATGTTTGGTATTAGAAGTATTGAGATATCACATCTCTGCTATCGGAAGTGTCTCAGGATTGGAATGGAAAGGAGTTGGATATCACATCTCATGCTATAGGAAGGGTTTTAGGTTTGGTATAAGCATTGAGATATCACATCTCATGCTATAGGAAGGGTTTTAGGTTTGGTACAAGCATTGAGATATCACATCTCATGTTATAGGACGGGTCTCAGGTTTGTTATTAGAATCATTGAGATATCATATTGCATGCTGTAGGAAGGGTCTAAGGATTGGAATGGAAGGACTTGGATATCACATCTCATGCTATAGGTAGGCTCTCAGGTTTGGAAAGGGAAGGAGTTGGATATCACATTTAATGTTAGAGGAAGGATCTCAGGTTTGATATTAGAGCCATTGGATATCACATCTCATGCTATAGGAAGGGTCTCAGGATTGGAATGGGAAGGAGTTGGATATCACATCTCATGCTATAGGAAGGGTTTTAGGTTTGGTATAAGCATTGAGATATCACATCTCATGCTATAGGAAGGGTCTCAGGATTGGAATGGGAAGGATCTGTATATGACATCTCATGCCATAGGAAGGGTCTCAGGTTTGGTATAAGCATTGAGATATCACATCTCTGCTTTCGGAAGGGTCTCAGGATTGTAATGGAAAGAGTTGGATATCCCATCTCATGTTATAGGAAGAGTCTCAGGTTTGGTATAGAAGCATTGAAATATCACATCTCATGCCATAGGAAGTGTCTCAGGATTGGAATGGGAAGGACTTGGATATCACATCTCATGCTATAGGAAGGGTCTCAGGTTTGGTATAAGCAGTGAGATATCACATCTCATGCTATAGGAAGTGTCTCAGGATTGGAATGGGAAGGAGTTGGATATCACATCTCATGTTATAGGAAGGATCTCAGGTTTGGTATAAGCATTGAGATATCACATGTTTGCTATCGGAAGGGTCTCAGGATTGGAATGGGAAGGAGTTGGATATTCCCATCTCATGTTATGTTACTTCCCTTACTGTTATGTAACAATTCTTCGTTTGTGCACTAAACTGAACTGCCTGATCTCCCTCGAAGAGACTCCCCTTTTGCCCGTTGGCACCAGCGTGTGCAGGTACTTTTGAGCACAAGGCTCCACTCTTCGTAGGGCTCGGACTTCCTTTTAGTTAGGTGCCTCTGAAGGCGGACTGGGTCTAAGCATTATTTGGCACTGCCTGTTTTCCTTCCCTTTTAGGTGGACTACACATTTCGTGCATCTAACGCTTGAGACTTGTTTGTATTTGTGTATATATTGTATTGGTATGGTATGTGTTGGTTTACTAGAGTTGTATTGTGATTTCTCGCTACGGTCATTGTTTTAAAGGCCTTGGAATAAATGTGTATATATTTTTAATATAGCACCTGTTTGGAGTAGTTTGTAAGTGTCCTTGCTTTGTGTGCTCATTGCAGGCTTTCAGTCACCCTCACCCCTCTTGAGACCTAGTCTTGACCGCCGCGATCGCTACCTTGATTGGTCTGGCTTGTCCAGAGGTTACCCTGTTCCAAGTAATTAGGTTGGCCTCCTGAACTTCTGCGCCACCAGGACAGAGTTCAGAAATCCGTCTTAAGAAATTGGTGTACAGCGGTGGGATACCACTGAAGGTATCCAGTGTTGCGCACGAACTAAGGCATTTCAAGTTATTCCTACCAGGACACGTAGTGAATTGTTGTAGTATAACTTTAAAAAGGCCATAGTCCTATCTAACAGTATGGAAACAAATACCTTGTTAACTTTAAATGCTTCCAAATCAGAAAATTGAAAAAGATGTGTGCGGAGAGAGGTGTTTCCTCTCAAGGCACGAAATTGGATATGATCCAAAGAATCGTGGCGTGGCAAGAAGCGCAGCTTGACGCTATAACTTCTGAGGACAGTGCGGAAGGAGGTGGGGCTGCTCTCACTGGTAGAACCGAGGGTTCTGCCGCTGCACTGATCCCCGCGACCACGAGGACAGGGAGGATGAGAGGTCTAATGTTTCCTCTGCCAGTGTTGATGGGGAGGCTATGCTTGAATTCAAGAAGCAAGAGCTGCGGTTTAGGCAGAAGGAGCTTGAATTCAGCATAGCCAAACTAAAAATCGAACAGTCAGAAAAACAGAAAGACAGGGATCACCAGTTGGAACTGGCCAAGCTTCAGGTTGCAAATGGGTCCAAGGGTCCTGGACATGGGTCTGGGGCCTCCTCTCATCCACGGTTTCCGAAAGATCTGGTCAGTGTGTATGAGGAAAGGAATGACATTATGGACTGGCTGAATGCGTTTGAGTATGCATGCGAAGTTCAACAAGTTGACAATGCTGATAAGATTGCCTGGTTACTCAGCAGACTGCCCCATTCTGGCTGTAGTGCCATTATGGAAATGTCGAAGGCTGAGCGAGCTGATTTCGCAATGTTAAAGCAAACTCTCATTTTAAAGTTTGGGAAGACTCCGGCCCAATATTTGAAACGATTCATAGAGTATAAGAAAAAGGAAGGTGGTACTTGGGTATCTTATGTCACTGAATCCTTGAAAAACTTAACTGGCTGGGTCGAAGGTTATAAGGTTTCTACCTTCGAAGGCATGATAAATCTTGTCATGCTGGAACACATTTTTGCATCTTCTTCCCCGGAGCTTAAGCAGCATTTGGCCGATTCGAAGGAGATAGATCCTAAGAAGCTGGCCATTGCAGCAGACTTATGGGTGTCACATCGAGTGTCCCATAAGGACAAAACTAATCCTGGTAAGCAGGAGGAAGGGAAAAAGTCCAAAGATAAGGAGGGTGGAGAATCTGATAAATCTTCTTCTCAAAAGGGCCACAAAAAGAAAAATAAGGGTAAGACACAAGAGAACTCACAGGGTAGTGGAGGTCAGCCTCCGAAACAGAACTCTGGTTACAATAAGCCTCCCTATGTAAACAGACCCAATGGATCTTGTTTTGCTTGTGGAGCAACTGACCACGTGAAGGGGGATCCCCGGTGTAAGGTTAGACCTTTGGGGGTCCACTCCGCTAATCTGGCCTTCTCCTCCTACGAGGAAGAAGAGATTACAGGAGCATCCTTCTCCTCAGACTCATTTCCCAGCGGGATAGAGGCTGAGGTAGTTTTAGTTTCCCTGGGTTCCTGGGAGCCTAAAGTCGCAGAGGCTTATGCTAGGATTCCAGATAATACCAAGCACTACTTTAAAGACAGTGTGCTGATCAATGGAGTAGATACTCCAGCTCTTAGGGATAGTGGATGCAGTCGAACTGTAGTGGATTCTACCTTGGTAGACTCAGAGGAAGTTGGCAGAGCTACTCTGATGCCCACTAAGTTGGCTGACGGCCCACTCCGTATGTTCCCAGTAATACCTGTAAATCTTACTTTAAATGGTACAGCAGTCAGGATTCCAGTGAGCATTCAGAGAAACGTCCCGGGAAAGGTCTTGTTAGGTAATGATCTCAGAGCTTTAGGGCTCGTAGGAGACACTGCCGAAAGACCCTACACACGGTCTCAAGCACGGGCAGCATTGGCCAAGACCAATACGCCGCCCCAGCCGAAGGGGAAACCCAAGGCGAAAGGAGACTCTTCCTATAACATGAGATGGGATATCCAACTCCTTCCAATTCCAATCCTGAGACCCTTTTGATAGCAGAGATGTGATATCTCAATGTTTATACCAAACCTGAGACCCTTCCTATGGCATGAGATGTCATATTAAACTCCTTCCCATTCCAATCCTGAGACCCTTCCTATAGCATGAGATTTGATATCCAACTCCTTCCCATTCCAATCCTGAGACCCTTCCGATAGCAGCGACGTGATATCTCAATGCTTCTACCAAACCTGAGACCCTTCCTTTAGCATGAGATGTGATATCCAAATCCTTCACATTCCAATCCTGAGACCCTTCCTATAGCATGAGATGTGATATCTCAATGCTTCTAATACCAAACCTGAGATCCTTCCTATAACATGAGATGTGATATCCAATTCCTTCCCATTCCAAACCTGAGACCCTTCCTATTGGATGAGATGTGATATCCAACTCCTTCCCATTCCAACCTTGAGACCCTTCCTATAGCATGAGATGTGATGTCTCAATGCTTCTAATACCAAACCTGAGATCCTTCCTATAACATGAGATGTGATATCCAACTCCTTCCATTCCAATCCTGAGACCCGTCCTATAGCATGAGATGTGATATCTCAAGGCTTATACCAAACCTGAGACCCTTCCTATAGCATGAGATGTGATATCCAACTGCTTCCCATTCCAATCCTGAGACCCTTCCTATAGCATGAGATGTGATATCTCAATGCTTCTAATACCAAACCTGAGATCCTTCCTCTAACATGAAATGTGATATCCAACTCCTTCCCTTTCCAAACCTAAGAGCCTATCTATAGCATGAGATGTGATATCCAAGTCCTTCACATTCCAACCCTTAGACCCTTCCGACAGCATGCAATATGATATCTCAATGATTCTAATAACAAACCTGAGACCCGTCCTATAACATGAGATGGGATATCCAACTCCTTCCCATTCCAATCCTGAGACACTTCCGATAGCAGAGATGTGATATCTCAATGCTTATACCAAACCTGAGACCCTTCCTATAACATGAGATGTGATATCCAAATCCTTCCCGTTCCAAACCTGAGACCCTTCCTTTAGCATGAGATGTGATATCCAGCTCCTTCCCATTCCAATCCTGAGACACTTCCGATAGCATGAGATGTGATATCTCAATGCTTCTAATATCAAAACTGAGACCCTCACTATAGCATGATATGTGATATCTAAGTCCTTCCCATTCCAATCCTGAGACCCTCCCTATAGCATGAGATGTGATATCCAACTCCTTCCCATTCCAATCCTGAGACCCTTCCTATAGCATGAGATATGATATCTCAATACTTCTAATACCAAACGTGAGATCCTTCCGATAACATGAGATGTGATATCCAAATCCTTCCCCTTCCAAACCTGAGACCCTCCCTTTAGCATGAAATGTGATATCCAACTCCTTCCTATTCCAATCCTGAGACTCTTCTGATAGCATGAGATGTGATATCTCAATGCTTCTAATACCAAACCTGAGATCCTTCCGATAGCATGAGATGTGATATCTCAATGCTTCTAATACCAAACCTGAGATCCTTCCTATAACATGAGATGTGATATCCAAATCCTTCCCCTTCCAAACCTGAGACCCTCCCTTTAGCATGAGATGTGATATCTAACTCCTTCCCATTCCATTCCTGAGACCCTTCTGATAGCATGAGATGTGATATCTCAATGCCTCTAATACCAAACCTGAGATCCTACCTCTAACATGAAATGAGATATCCAACTCTTTCCCCTTCCAAACCTGAGAGCCTTCCTATAGCATGAGATGTGATATCCAAGTCCTTCCCATTCCAATACTGAGACCCTTCCTATAGCTTGAGATGTGATATCCAACTCCTTCCCATTCCAATTCTGAGACCCTTCCTATAGCATGAGATGTGATATCTCAATGCTTATACCAAACCTGAGAGCCTACCTATAACATGAGATGTGATATCCAAGTCCATCCCATTCCAATCCTTAGACCCTTCCTACAGCATGCGATGTGATATCTCAATGATTCTAATACCAAACCAGAGACTCTTCCTATAACATGAGATGGGATATCCAACTCCTTCCCATTCCAATTCTGAGACCCTTCCTATACTATGAGACTTGATATCTCAATGCTTCTAATACCAAACCTGAGACCCGTAATATAACATGAGATGTGATATCCAAATCCTTCCCCTTCCAAACCTTAGACCCTTCCTTTATCATGAGATGTGATATCCAACTCCTTCCCATTCCAATCCTGAGACCCTTCCGATATCATGAGATGTGATATCTCAAAGCTTCTAATATCAAACTTGAGACCCTCCCTATAGCATGAGATGTGATATCCAAGTCCTTCCCATTCCAATCCTGAGACCCTTCCTATAGCATGAGATGTGATATCTCAATGCTTCTAATACCAAACCTGAGACCCTTCCTATAACATGAGATGGGAATATCCAACTCCTTCCCATTCCAATCTTGAGACCCTTCCGATAGCAGAGATGTGATATCTCAATGCTTATACCAAACCTGAGATCCTTCCTATAACATGAGATGTGATATCCAACTCCTTCCCATTCCAATCCTGAGACACTTCCTATAGCATGAGATGTGATATCTCACTGCTTATACCAAACCTGAGACCCTTCCCATAGCAGGAGATGTGATATCCAACTCCTTCCCATTCCAATCCTCAGACCCTTCCTATAGCATGAGATGTGATATCTCAATGCTTCTAATGTCAAACTTGAGACCCTACCTATAGCATGAGATGTGATATCCAAGTCCTTCCCATTCCAATCCTGAGACACTTCCTATAGCATGAGATGTGATATCTCAATGCTTCTAATACCAAACTTGAGACTCTTCCTATAACATGAGATGGGATATCCAACTCCTTCCCATTCCAATCCTGAGACCCTTTTGATAGCAGAGATGTGATATCTCAATGTTTATACCAAACCTGAGACCCTTCCTACGGCATGAGATGTCATATTCAACTCCTTCCCATTCCAATCCTCAGACCCTTCCTATAGCATGAGATTTGATATCCAACTCCTTCCCATTCCAATCCTGAGACCCTTCCTATAGCATGAGATGTGATGTCTCAATGCTTCTAATACCAAACCTGAGATCCTTCCTATAACATGAGATCTGATATCCAACTCCTTCCATTCCAATCCTGAGACCCTTCCTATAGCATGAGATGTGATATCTCAATGCTTATACCAAACCTGAGACCCTTCCTATAGCATGAGATGTGATATCCAACTCCTTCCCATTCCAATCCTGAGACCCTTCCTATAGCATGAGATGTGATATCTCAATGCTTCTAATACCAAACTTGAGACTCTTCCTATAACATGAGATGGGATATCCAACTCCTTCCCATTCCAATCCTGAGACCCTTTTGATAGCAGAGATGTGATATCTCAATGTTTATACCAAACCTGAGACCCTTCCTACGGCATGAGATGTCATATTCAACTCCTTCCCATTCCAATCCTGAGACCCTTCCTATAGCATGAGATTTGATATCCAACTCCTTCCCATTCCAATCCTGAGACCCTTCCTATAGCATGAGATGTGATGTCTCAATGCTTCTAATACCAAACCTGAGATCCTTCCTATAACATGAGATCTGATATCCAACTCCTTCCATTCCAATCCTGAGACCCTTCCTATAGCATGAGATGTGATATCTCAATGCTTATACCAAACCTGAGACCCTTCCTATAGCATGAGATGTGATATCCAACTCCTTCCCATTCCAATCCTGAGACCCTTCCTATAGCATGAGATGTGATATCTCAATGCTTCTAATACCAAACCTGAGATCCTTCCTCTAACATGAAATGTGAGATCCAACTCCTTCCCTTTCCAAACCTAAGAGCCTATCTATAGCATGAGATGTGATATCCAAGTCCTTCACATTCCAACCCTTAGACCCTTCCTACAGCATGCAATATGATATCTCAATGATTCCAATAACAAACCTGAGACCCGTCCTATAACATGAGATGGGATATCCAACTCCTTCCCATTCCAATCCTGAGACACTTCCGATAGCAGAGATGTGATATCTCAATGTTTATACCAAACCTGAGACCCTTCCTATAACATGAGATGTGATATCCAACTCCTTCCCGTTCCAAACCTGAGACCCTTCCTTTAGCATGAGATGTGATATCCAGCTCCTTCCCATTCCAATCCTGAGACACTTCCGATAGCATGAGATGTGATATCTCAATGCTTCTACCAAACCTGAGACCCTTCCTTTAGCATGAGATGTGATATCCAACTCCTTCCCATTCCAATCCTGAGACCCTTCCTATAGCATGAGATGTGATATCTCAATACTTCTAATACCAAACCTGAGATCCTTCCGATAACATGAGATGTGATATCTCAATACTTCTAATACCAAACCTGAGATCCATCCTATAACATGAGATGTGATATCCAACTCCTTCCCTTTCCAAACCTGAGAGCCGTTCTATAGCATGAGATGTGATAACCAGGTCCTTCCCATTCCAATCCTTAGACCCTTCCTACAGCATGCAATATGATATCTCAATGATTCTAATAACAAACCTGAGACCCGTCCTATAGCATGAGATATGATATCCAAGTCCTTCCCATTCCAATCCTGAGACCCTTCCTATAACACGAAATGTGATATCCAACTCCTTCCCATTCCAACCTGAGACCCTTCCTATAGCATGAGATGGGATATCCAACTTCTTCCAAATCCAATACTGATACCCTTCCGATAGCATGAGATGTGATATCCCAATGCTTCTACCAAACCTGAGACCCATACTATGGCATGAGATGTGATATCAAACTCCTTCCCATTCCAATCCTGAGACCCTTCCTATAGCTTGAGGTGTGATATCCAACTCCTTCCCATTCCAATTCTGAGACCCTTCTTATACCATGAGACTTGATATCTCAATGCTTCTAATTTTAAACCTGAGACCCGTCCTATAACATGAGATGTGATATCCAAATCCTTCCCCTTCCAAACCTTAGACCCTTCCTTTATCATGAGATGTGATATCCAACTCCTTCCCATTCCAATCCTGAGACCCTTCCGATATCATGAGATTTGTTATCTCAATGCTTCTAATATCAAACTTGAGACCCTACCTATAGCATGAGATGTGACATCCAAGTCCTTCCCATTCCAATCCTGATACCCTTCCTATAGCATGAGATGTGATATCTCTATGCTTCTAATACCAAACCTGAGACCCTTCCTATAACATGAGATGGGATATCCAACTCCTTCCCATTCCAATCCTGAGACCTTTCCGATAGCAGAGATGTGATATCTCAATGCTTATACCAAACCTGAGAACCTTCCTATGGCCTGAGATATCATATACAACTCCTTCCCATTCCAATCCTGAGACCCTTCCTTTAGCATGAGATGTGATATCTCAATGCTTATACCAAATCTGAGACCCTTCCTATAGCATGAGATGTGATATCCATTTCCTTCCCATTCCAATCCTGTGACCCTTCCTATAGCATGAGATGTGATATCTCAATGCTTCTAATACCAAACCTGAGATCCTTCCTCTAACATGAAATGTGAGATCCAACTCCTTCCCTTTCCAAACCTAAGAGCCTATCTATAGCATGAGATGTGATATCCAAGTCCTTCACATTCCAACCCTTAGACCCTTCCTACAGCATGCAATATGATATCTCAATGATTCCAATAACAAACCTGAGACCCGTCCTATAACATGAGATGGGATATCCAACTCCTTCCCATTCCAATCCTGAGACACTTCCGATAGCAGAGATGTGATATCTCAATGTTTATACCAAACCTGAGACCCTTCCTATAACATGAGATGTGATATCCAACTCCTTCCCGTTCCAAACCTGAGACCCTTCCTTTAGCATGAGATGTGATATCCAGCTCCTTCCCATTCCAATCCTGAGACACTTCCGATAGCATGAGATGTGATATCTCAATGCTTCTACCAAACCTGAGACCCTTCCTTTAGCATGAGATGTGATATCCAACTCCTTCCCATTCCAATCCTGAGACCCTTCCTATAGCATGAGATGTGATATCTCAATACTTCTAATACCAAACCTGAGATCCTTCCGATAACATGAGATGTGATATCTCAATACTTCTAATACCAAACCTGAGATCCATCCTATAACATGAGATGTGATATCCAACTCCTTCCCTTTCCAAACCTGAGAGCCGTTCTATAGCATGAGATGTGATAACCAGGTCCTTCCCATTCCAATCCTTAGACCCTTCCTACAGCATGCAATATGATATCTCAATGATTCTAATAACAAACCTGAGACCCGTCCTATAGCATGAGATATGATATCCAAGTCCTTCCCATTCCAATCCTGAGACCCTTCCTATAACACGAAATGTGATATCCAACTCCTTCCCATTCCAACCTGAGACCCTTCCTATAGCATGAGATGGGATATCCAACTTCTTCCAAATCCAATACTGATACCCTTCCGATAGCATGAGATGTGATATCCCAATGCTTCTACCAAACCTGAGACCCATACTATGGCATGAGATGTGATATCAAACTCCTTCCCATTCCAATCCTGAGACCCTTCCTATAGCTTGAGGTGTGATATCCAACTCCTTCCCATTCCAATTCTGAGACCCTTCTTATACCATGAGACTTGATATCTCAATGCTTCTAATATTAAACCTGAGACCCGTCCTATAACATGAGATGTGATATCCAAATCCTTCCCCTTCCAAACCTTAGACCCTTCCTTTATCATGAGATGTGATATCCAACTCCTTCCCATTCCAATCCTGAGACCCTTCCGATATCATGAGATTTGTTATCTCAATGCTTCTAATATCAAACTTGAGACCCTACCTATAGCATGAGATGTGACATCCAAGTCCTTCCCATTCCAATCCTGAGACCCTTCCTATAGCATGAGATGTGATATCTCTATGCTTCTAATACCAAACCTGAGACCCTTCCTATAACATGAGATGGGATATCCAACTCCTTCCCATTCCAATCCTGAGACCTTTCCGATAGCAGAGATGTGATATCTCAATGCTTATACCAAATCTGAGACCCTTCCTATAGCATGAGATGTGATATCCATTTCCTTCCCATTCCAATCCTGTGACCCTTCCTATAGCTTGAGATGTGATATCTCAATGCTTATAGCAAACCTGAGAGCCTACCTATAACATGAGATGTGATATCCAAGTCCATCCCATTCCAATCCTTAGACCCTTCCTACAGCATGCGATGTGATATCTCAATGATTCTAATACCAAACCAGAGACTCTTCCTATAACATGAGATGGGATATCCAACTCCTTCCCATTCCAATCCTGAGCCGCTTCCGATAGCAGAGATGTGATATCTCAATGCTTATACCAAACCTGAGACCCTTCCTATAACATGAGATGTGATATCCAACTCCTTCCCGTTCCAAACCTGAGACACTAACTATAGCATATGTGATATCCAACTCCTTCCCATTCCAAACATGAGACCCTTCCTATAGCAAGAAAGTAATATCCAACTCCTACCCATTCCAATCCTGAGACCCTTCCTATAGCAAGAGATGTGATATCCAAATCCTTCCCATTCCAATCCTGAGACCCTTCCTATAACATGAGATGTGATATCCAACTCCTTCCCATTCCAACCTGAGACACTTCCTATAGCATGAGAAGGGATATCCAACTCATTCCCAATCCAATCCTGAGACCCTTCCGATAGCAGAGATGTGATATCTCAATGCTTATACCAAACCTGAGACCCTTCCTATGGCATGAGATGTGATATCCAACTCCTTGCCATTCAAATCCTGAGACCCTTCCTATAGCATGAGAAGGGATATCCAACTCCTTCCCAATCCAATCCTGAGACCCTTCCGATAGCAGCGACGTGATATCTCAATGCTTCTACCAAACCTGAGACCCTTCCTTTAGCATGAGATGTGATATCCAAATCCTTCACATTCCAATCCTGAGACCCTTCCTATAGCATGAGATGTGATATCTCAATGCTTCTAATACCAAACCTGAGATCCTTCCTATAACATGAGATGTGATATCCAATTCCTTCCCATTCCAAACCTGAGACCCTTCCTATTGGATGAGATGTGATATCCAACTCCTTCCCATTCCAACCCTGAGACCCTTCCTATAGCATGAGATGTGATGTCTCAATGCTTCTAATACCAAACCTGAGATCCTTCCTATAACATGAGATGTGATATCCAACTCCTTCCATTCCAATCCTGAGACCCGTCCTATAGCATGAGATGTGATATCTCAATGCTTATACCAAACCTGAGCCCCTTCCTATAGCATGAGATGTGATATCCAACTGCTTCCCATTCCAATCCTGAGACCCTTCCTATAGCATGAGATGTGATATCTCAATGCTTCTAATACCAAACCTGAGATCCTTCCTCTAACATGAAATGTGATATCCAACTCCTTCCCTTTCCAAACCTAAGAGCCTATCTATAGCATGAGATGTGATATCCAAGTCCTTCACATTCCAACCCTTAGACCCTTCCTACAGCATGCAATATGATATCTCAATGATTCTAATAACAAACCTGAGACCCGTCCTATAACATGAGATGGGATATCCAACTCCTTCCCATTCCAATCCTGAGACACGTCCGATAGCAGAGATGTGATATCTCAATGCTTATACCAAACCTGAGACCCTTCCTATAACATGAGATGTGATATCCAAATCCTTCCCGTTCCAAACCTGAGACCCTTCCTTTAGCATGAGATGTGATATCCAGCTCCTTCCCATTCCAATCCTGAGACACTTCCGATAGCATGAGATGTGATATCTCAATGCTTCTAATATCAAAACTGAGACCCTCCCTATAGCATGATATGTGATATCTAAGTCCTTCCCATTCCAATCCTGAGACCCTCCCTATAGCATGAGATGTGATATCCAACTCCTTCCCATTCAAATCCTGAGACCCTTCCTATAGCATGAGATGTGATATCTCAATGCTTCTACCAAACCTGAGACCCTTCCTTTAGCATGAGATGTGATATCCAACTCCTTCCCATTCCAATCCTGAGACCCTTCCTATAGCATGAGATGTGATATCTCAATACTTCTAATACCAAACCTGAGATCCTTCCGATAACATGAGATGTGATATCTCAATACTTCTAATACCAAACCTGAGATCCATCCTATAACATGAGATTTGATATCCAACTCCTTCCCTTTCCAAACCTGAGAGCCGTTCTATAGCATGAGATGTGATAACCAGGTCCTTCTCATTCCAATCCTTAGACCCTTCCTACAGCATGCAATATGATATCTCAATGATTCTAATAACAAACCTGAGACCCGTCCTATAGCATGAGATATGATATCCAAGTCCTTCCCATTCCAATCCTGAGACCCTTCCTATAACACGAAATGTGATATCCAACTCCTTCCCATTCCAACCTGAGACCCTTCCTATAGCATGAGATGGGATATCCAACTTCTTCCAAATCCAATACTGATACCCTTCCGATAGCATAAGATGTGATATCCCAATGCTTCTACCAAACCTGAGACCCATACTATGGCATGAGATGTGATATCAAACTCCTTCCCATTCCAATCCTGAGACCCTTCCTATAGCTTGAGGTGTGATATCCAACTCTTTCCCATTCCAATTCTGAGACCCTTCTTATACCATGAGACTTGATATCTCAATGCTTCTAATATTAAACCTGAGACCCGTCCTATAACATGAGATGTGATATCCAAATCCTTCCCCTTCCAAACCTTAGACCCTTCCTTTATCATGAGATGTGATATCCAACTCCTTCCCATTCCAATCCTGAGACCCTTCCGATATCATGAGATTTGTTATCTCAATGCTTCTAATATCAAACTTGAGACCCTACCTATAGCATGAGATGTGACATCCAAGTCCTTCCCATTCCAATCCTGAGACCCTTCCTATAGCATGAGATGTGATATCTCTATGCTTCTAATACCAAACCTGAGACCCTTCCTATAACATGAGATGGGATATCCAACTCCTTCCCATTCCAATCCTGAGACCTTTCCGATAGCAGAGATGTGATATCTCAATGCTTATACCAAACCTGAGAACCTTCCTATGGCCTGAGATGTCATATACAACTCCTTCCCATTCCAACCTGAGACCCTTCCTATAGCATGAGATGGGATATCCAACTTCTTCCAAATCCAATACTGAAACCCTTCCGATAGCATGAGATGTGATATCCCAATGCTTCTACCAAACCAGAGACCCATACTATGGCATGAGATGTGATATCAAACTCCTTCCCATTCCAATCCTGAGACCCTTCCTATAGCTTGAGGTGTGATATCCAACTCCTTCCCATTCCAATTCTGAGACCCTTCTTATACCATGAGACTTGATATCTCAATGCTTCTAATATTAAACCTGAGACCCGTCCTATAACATGAGATGTGATATCCAAATCCTTCCCCTTCCAAACCTTAGACCCTTCCTTTATCATGAGATGTGATATCCAACTCCTTCCCATTCCAATCCTGAGACCCTTCCGATATCATGAGATTTGTTATCTCAATGCTTCTAATATCAAACTTGAGACCCTACCTATAGCATGAGATGTGACATCCAAGTCCTTCCCATTCCAATCCTGAGACCCTTCCTATAGCATGAGATGTGATATCTCTATGCTTCTAATACCAAACCTGAGACCCTTCCTATAACATGAGATGGGATATCCAACTCCTTCCCATTCCAATCCTGAGACCTTTCCGATAGCAGAGATGTGATATCTCAATGCTTATACCAAACCTGAGAACCTTCCTATGGCCTGAGATGTCATATACAACTCCTTCCCATTCCAATCCTGAGACCCTTCCTTTAGCATGAGATGTGATATCTCAATGCTTATACCAAATCTGAGACCCTTCCTATAGCATGAGATGTGATATCCATTTCCTTCCCATTCCAATCCTGTGACCCTTCCTATAGCATGAGATGTGATATCTCAATGCTTATAGCAAACCTGAGAGCCTACCTATAACATGAGATGTGATATCCAAGTCCATCCCATTCCAATCCTTAGACCCTTCCTACAGCATGCGATGTGATATCTCAATGATTCTAATACCAAACCAGAGACTCTTCCTATAACATGAGATGGGATATCCAACTCCTTCCCATTCCAATCCTGAGCCGCTTCCGATAGCAGAGATGTGATATCTCAATGCTTATACCAAACCTGAGACCCTTCCTATAACATGAGATGTGATATCCAACTCCTTCCCGTTCCAAACCTGAGACACTAACTATAGCATATGTGATATCCAACTCCTTCCCATTCCAAACATGAGACCCTTCCTATAGCAAGAAAGTAATATCCAACTCCTACCCATTCCAATCCTGAGACCCTTCCTATAGCAAGAGATGTGATATCCAAATCCTTCCCATTCCAATCCTGAGACCCTTCCTATAACATGAGATGTGATATCCAACTCCTTCCCATTCCAACCTGAGACACTTCCTATAGCATGAGAAGGGATATCCAACTCATTCCCAATCCAATCCTGAGAACCTTCCGATAGCAGAGATGTGATATCTCAATGCTTATACCAAACCTGAGACCCTTCCTATGGCATGAGATGTGATATCCAACTCCTTGCCATTCAAATACTGAGACCCTTCCTATAGCATGAGATGTGATATCTCAATGCTTCTTATACCAAACCTGAGATCCTTCCTATAACATGAGATGTGATATCCAATTCCTTCCCATTCCAAACCTGAGACCCTTCCTATTGGATGAGATGTGATATCCAACTCCTTCCCATTCCAACCCTGAGACCCTTCCTATAGCATGAGATGTGATGTCTCAATGCTTCTAATACCAAACCTGAGATCCTTCCTATAACATGAGATGTGATATCCAACTCCTTCCATTCCAATCCTGAGACCCGTCCTATAGCATGAGATGTGATATCTCAATGCTTATACCAAACCTGAGCCCCTTCCTATAGCATGAGATGTGATATCCAACTGCTTCCCATTCCAATCCTGAGACCCTTCCTATAGCATGAGATGTGATATCTCAATGCTTCTAATACCAAACCTGAGATCCTTCCTCTAACATGAAATGTGATATCCAACTCCTTCCCTTTCCAAACCTAAGAGCCTATCTATAGCATGAGATGTGATATCCAAGTCCTTCACATTCCAACCCTTAGACCCTTCCTACAGCATGCAATATGATATCTCAATGATTCTAATAACAAACCTGAGACCCGTCCTATAACATGAGATGGGATATCCAACTCCTTCCCATTCCAATCCTGAGACACTTCCGATAGCAGAGATGTGATATCTCAATGCTTATACCAAACCTGAGACCCTTCCTATAACATGAGATGTGATATCCAAATCCTTCCCGTTCCAAACCTGAGACCCTTCCTTTAGCATGAGATGTGATATCCAGCTCCTTCCCATTCCAATCCTGAGACACTTCCGATAGCATGAGATGTGATATCTCAATGCTTCTAATATCAAAACTGAGACCCTCCCTATAGCATGATATGTGATATCTAAGTCCTTCCCATTCCAATCCTGAGACCCTCCCTATAGCATGAGATGTGATATCCAACTCCTTCCCATTCCAATCCTGAGACCCTTCCTATAGCATGAGATGTGATATCTCAATGCTTCTACCAAACCTGAGACCCTTCCTTTAGCATGAGATGTGATATCCAACTCCTTCCCATTCCAATCCTGAGACCCTTCCTATAGCATGAGATGTGATATCTCAATACTTCTAATACCAAACCTGAGATCCTTCCGATAACATGAGATGTGATATCTCAATACTTCTAATACCAAACCTGAGATCCATCCTATAACATGAGATTTGATATCCAACTCCTTCCCTTTCCAAACCTGAGAGCCGTTCTATAGCATGAGATGTGATAACCAGGTCCTTCCCATTCCAATCCTTAGACCCTTCCTACAGCATGCAATATGATATCTCAATGATTCTAATAACAAACCTGAGACCCGTCCTATAGCATGAGATATGATATCCAAGTCTTTCCCATTCCAATCCTGAGACCCTTCCTATAACACGAAATGTGATATCCAACTCCTTCCCATTCCAACCTGAGACCCTTCCTATAGCATGAGATGCGATATCCAACTTCTTCCAAATCCAATACTGATACCCTTCCGATAGCATGAGATGTGATATCCCAATGCTTCTACCAAACCTGAGACCCATACTATGGCATGAGATGTGATATCAAACTCCTTCCCATTCCAATCCTGAGACCCTTCCTATAGCTTGAGGTGTGATATCCAACTCCTTCCCATTCCAATTCTGAGACCCTTCTTATACCATGAGACTTGATATCTCAATGCTTCTAATATTAAACCTGAGACCCGTCCTATAACATGAGATGTGATATCCAAATCCTTCCCCTTCCAAACCTTAGACCCTTCCTTTATCATGAGATGTGATATCCAACTCCTTCCCATTCCAATCCTGAGACCCTTCCGATATCATGAGATTTGTTATCTCAATGCTTCTAATATCAAACTTGAGACCCTACCTATAGCATGAGATGTGACATCCAAGTCCTTCCCATTCCAATCCTGAGACCCTTCCTATAGCATGAGATGTGATATCTCTATGCTTCTAATACCAAACCTGAGACCCTTCCTATAACATGAGATGGGATATCCAACTCCTTCCCATTCCAATCCTGAGACCTTTCCGATAGCAGAGATGTGATATCTCAATGCTTATACCAAACCTGAGAACCTTCCTATGGCCTGAGATGTCATATACAACTCCTTCCCATTCCAATCCTGAGACCCTTCCTTTAGCATGAGATGTGATATCTCAATGCTTATACCAAATCTGAGACCCTTCCTATAGCATGAGATGTGATATCCAATTCCTTCCCATTCCAATCCTGTGACCCTTCCTATAGCATGAGATGTGATATCTCAATGCTTATAGCAAACCTGAGAGCCTACCTATAACATGAGATGTGATATCCAAGTCCATCCCATTCCAATCCTTAGACCCTTCCTACAGCATGCTATGTGATATCTCAATGATTCTAATACCAAACCAGAGACTCTTCCTATAACATGAGATGGGATATCCAACTCCTTCCCATTCCAATCCTGAGCCGCTTCCGATAGCAGAGATGTGATATCTCAATGCTTATACCAAACCTGAGACCCTTCCTATAACATGAGATGTGATATCCAACTCCTTCCCGTTCCAAACCTGAGACACTAACTATAGCATATGTGATATCCAACTCCTTCCCATTCCAAACATGAGACCCTTCCTATAGCAAGAAAGTAATATCCAACTCCTACCCATTCCAATCCTGAGACCCTTCCTATAGCAAGAGATGTGATATCCAAATCCTTCCCATTCCAATCCTGAGACCCTTCCTATAACATGAGATGTGATATCCAACTCCTTCCCATTCCAACCTGAGACACTTCCTATAGCATGAGAAGGGATATCCAACTCCTTCCCAATCCAATCCTGAGACCCTTCCGATAGCAGAGATGTGATATCTCAATGCTTATACCAAACCTGAGACCCTTCCTATGGCATGAGATGTGATATCCAACTCCTTGCCATTCAAATCCTGAGACCCTTCCTATAGCATGAGAAGGGATATCCAACTCCTTCCCAATCCAATCCTGAGACCCTTCCGATAGCAGCGACGTGATATCTCAATGCTTCTACCAAACCTGAGACCCTTCCTTTAGCATGAGATGTGATATCCAAATCCTTCACATTCCAATCCTGAGACCCTTCCTATAGCATGAGATGTGATATCTCAGTGCTTCTAATACCAAACCTGAGATCCTTCCTATAACATGAGATGTGATATCCAATTCCTTCCCATTCCAAACCTGAGACCCTTCCTATTGGATGAGATGTGATATCCAACTCCTTCCCATTCCAACCCTGAGACCCTTCCTATAGCATGAGATGTGATGTCTCAATGCTTCTAATACCAAACCTGAGATCCTTCCTATAACATGAGATGTGATATCCAACTCCTTCCATTCCAATCCTGAGACCCGTCCTATAGCATGAGATGTGATATCTCAATGCTTATACCAAACCTGAGACCCTTCCTATAGCATGAGATGTGATATCCAACTGCTTCCCATTCCAATCCTGAGACCCTTCCTATAGCATGAGATGTGATATCTCAATGCTTATAATACCAAACCTGAGATCCTTCCTCTAACATGAAATGTGATATCCAACTCCTTCCCTTTCCAAACCTAAGAGCCTATCTATAGCATGAGATGTGATATCCAAGTCCTTCACATTCCAACCCTTAGACCCTTCCTACAGCATGCAATATGATATCTCAATGATTCTAATAACAAACCTGAGACCCGTCCTATAACATGAGATGGGATATCCAACTCCTTCCCATTCCAATCCTGAGACACTTCCGATAGCAGAGATGTGATATCTCAATGTTTATACCAAACCTGAGACCCTTCCTATAACATGAGATGTGAGATACAAATCCTTCCCGTTCCAAACCTGAGACCCTTCCTTTAGCTTGAAATGTGATATCCAGCTCCTTCCCATTCCAATCCTGAGACACTTCCGATAGCATGAGATGTGATATCTCAATGCTTCTAATATCAAAACTGAGACCCTCCCTATAGCATGATATGTGATATCTAAGTCCTTCCCATTCCAATCCTGAGACCCTCCCTATAGCATGAGATGTGATATCCAACTCCTTCCCATTCCAATCCTGAGACCCTTCCTATAGCATGAGATATGATATCTCAATACTTCTAATACCAAACGTGAGATCCTTCCGATAACATGAGATGTGATATCCAAATCCTTCCCCTTCCAAAACTGAGACCCTCCCTTTAGCATGAAATGTGATATCCAACTCCTTCCTATTCCAATCCTGAGACTCTTCTGATAACATGAGATGTGATATCTCAATGCTTCTAATACCAAACCTGAGATCCTTCCGATAGCATGAGATGTGATATCTCAATGCTTCTAATACCAAACCTGAGATCCTTCCTATAACATGAGATGTGATATCCAAATCCTTCCCCTTCCAAACCTGAGACCCTCCCTTTAGCATGAGATGTGATATCTAACTCCTTCCCATTCCATTCCTGAGCCCCTTCTGATAGCATGAGATGTGATATCTCAATGCCTCTAATACCAAACCTGAGATCCTACCTCTAACATGAAATGAGATATCCAACTCTTTCCCCTTCCAAACCTGAGAGCCTTCCTATAGCATGAGATGTGATATCCAAGTCCTTCCCATTCCAATACTGAGACCCTTCCTATAGCTTGAGATGTGATATCCAACTCCTTCCCATTCCAATTCTGAGACCCTTCCTATAGCATGAGATGTGATATCTCAATGCTTATACCAAACCTGAGAGCCTACCTATAGCATGAGATGTGATATCCAAGTCCATCCCATTCCAATCCTTAGACCCTTCCTACAGCATGCGATGTGATATCTCAATGATTCTAATACCAAACCAGAGACTCTTCCTATAACATGAGATGGGATATCCAACTCCTTCCCATTCCAATTCTGAGACCCTTCCTATACTATGAGACTTGATATCTCAATGCTTCTAATACCAAACCTGAGACCCGTAATATAACATGAGATGTGATATCCAAATCCTTCCCCTTCCAAACCTTAGACCCTTCCTTTATCATGAGATGTGATATCCAACTCCTACCCATTCCAATCCTGAGACCCTTCCTATAGCAAGAGATGTGATATCCAAATCCTTCCCATTCCAATCCTGAGGCCCTTCCTATAACATGAGATGTGATATCCAACTCCTTCCCATTCCAACCTGAGACACTTCCTATAGCATGAGAAGGGATATCCAACTCATTCCCAATCCAATCCTGAGAACCTTCCGATAGCAGAGATGTGATATCTCAATGCTTATACCAAACCTGAGACCCTTCCTATGGCATGAGATGTGATATCCAACTCCTTGCCATTCAAATACTGAGACCCTTCCTATAGCATGAGATGTGATATCTCAATGCTTCTAATACCAAACCTGAGATCCTTCCTATAACATGAGATGTGATATCCAATTCCTTCCCATTCCAAACCTGAGACCCTTCCTATTGGATGAGATGTGATATCCAACTCCTTCCCATTCCAACCCTGAGACCCTTCCTATAGCATGAGATGTGATGTCTCAATGCTTCTAATACCAAACCTGAGATCCTTCCTATAACATGAGATGTGATATCCAACTCCTTCCATTCCAATCCTGAGACCCGTCCTATAGCATGAGATGTGATATCTCAATGCTTATACCAAACCTGAGCCCCTTCCTATAGCATGAGATGTGATATCCAACTGCTTCCCATTCCAATCCTGAGACCCTTCCTATAGCATGAGATGTGATATCTCAATGCTTCTAATACCAAACCTGAGATCCTTCCTCTAACATGAAATGTGATATCCAACTCCTTCCCTTTCCAAACCTAAGAGCCTATCTATAGCATGAGATGTGATATCCAAGTCCTTCACATTCCAACCCTTAGACCCTTCCTACAGCATGCAATATGATATCTCAATGATTCTAATAACAAACCTGAGACCCGTCCTATAACATGAGATGGGATATCCAACTCCTTCCCATTCCAATCCTGAGACACTTCCGATAGCAGAGATGTGATATCTCAATGCTTATACCAAACCTGAGACCCTTCCTATAACATGAGATGTGATATCCAAATCCTTCCCGTTCCAAACCTGAGACCCTTCCTTTAGCATGAGATGTGATATCCAGCTCCTTCCCATTCCAATCCTGAGACACTTCCGATAGCATGAGATGTGATATCTCAATGCTTCTAATATCAAAACTGAGACCCTCCCTATAGCATGATATGTGATATCTAAGTCCTTCCCATTCCAATCCTGAGACCCTCCCTATAGCATGAGATGTGATATCCAACTCCTTCCCATTCCAATCCTGAGACCCTTCCTATAGCATGAGATGTGATATCTCAATGCTTCTACCAAACCTGAGACCCTTCCTTTAGCATGAGATGTGATATCCAACTCCTTCCCATTCCAATCCTGAGACCCTTCCTATAGCATGAGATGTGATATCTCAATACTTCTAATACCAAACCTGAGATCCTTCCGATAACATGAGATGTGATATCTCAATACTTCTAATACCAAACCTGAGATCCATCCTATAACATGAGATTTGATATCCAACTCCTTCCCTTTCCAAACCTGAGAGCCGTTCTATAGCATGAGATGTGATAACCAGGTCCTTCCCATTCCAATCCTTAGACCCTTCCTACAGCATGCAATATGATATCTCAATGATTCTAATAACAAACCTGAGACCCGTCCTATAGCATGAGATATGATATCCAAGTCTTTCCCATTCCAATCCTGAGACCCTTCCTATAACACGAAATGTGATATCCAACTCCTTCCCATTCCAACCTGAGACCCTTCCTATAGCATGAGATGCGATATCCAACTTCTTCGAAATCCAATACTGATACCCTTCCGATAGCATGAGATGTGATATCCCAATGCTTCTACCAAACCTGAGACCCATACTATGGCATGAGATGTGATATCAAACTCCTTCCCATTCCAATCCTGAGACCCTTCCTATAGCTTGAGGTGTGATATCCAACTCCTTCCCATTCCAATTCTGAGACCCTTCTTATACCATGAGACTTGATATCTCAATGCTTCTAATATTAAACCTGAGACCCGTCCTATAACATGAGATGTGATATCCAAATCCTTCCCCTTCCAAACCTTAGACCCTTCCTTTATCATGAGATGTGATATCCAACTCCTTCCCATTCCAATCCTGAGACCCTTCCGATATCATGAGATTTGTTATCTCAATGCTTCTAATATCAAACTTGAGACCCTACCTATAGCATGAGATGTGACATCCAAGTCCTTCCCATTCCAATCCTGAGACCCTTCCTATAGCATGAGATGTGATATCTCTATGCTTCTAATACCAAACCTGAGACCCTTCCTATAACATGAGATGGGATATCCAACTCCTTCCCATTCCAATCCTGAGACCTTTCCGATAGCAGAGATGTGATATCTCAATGCTTATACCAAACCTGAGAACCTTCCTATGGCCTGAGATGTCATATACAACTCCTTCCCATTCCAATCCTGAGACCCTTCCTTTAGCATGAGATGTGATATCTCAATGCTTATACCAAATCTGAGACCCTTCCTATAGCATGAGATGTGATATCCAATTCCTTCCCATTCCAATCCTGTGACCCTTCCTATAGCATGAGATGTGATATCTCAATGCTTATAGCAAACCTGAGAGCCTACCTATAACATGAGATGTGATATCCAAGTCCATCCCATTCCAATCCTTAGACCCTTCCTACAGCATGCTATGTGATATCTCAATGATTCTAATACCAAACCAGAGACTCTTCCTATAACATGAGATGGGATATCCAACTCCTTCCCATTCCAATCCTGAGCCGCTTCCGATAGCAGAGATGTGATATCTCAATGCTTATACCAAACCTGAGACCCTTCCTATAACATGAGATGTGATATCCAACTCCTTCCCGTTCCAAACCTGAGACACTAACTATAGCATATGTGATATCCAACTCCTTCCCATTCCAAACATGAGACCCTTCCTATAGCAAGAAAGTAATATCCAACTCCTACCCATTCCAATCCTGAGACCCTTCCTATAGCAGGAGATGTGATATCCAAATCCTTCCCATTCCAATCCTGAGACCCTTCCTATAACATGAGATGTGATATCCAACTCCTTCCCATTCCAACCTGAGACACTTCCTATAGCATGAGAAGGGATATCCAACTCCTTCCCAATCCAATCCTGAGACCCTTCCGATAGCAGAGATGTGATATCTCAATGCTTATACCAAACCTGAGACCCTTCCTATGGCATGAGATGTGATATCCAACTCCTTGCCATTCAAATCCTGAGACCCTTCCTATAGCATGAGAAGGGATATCCAACTCCTTCCCAATCCAATCCTGAGACCCTTCCGATAGCAGCGACGTGATATCTCAATGCTTCTACCAAACCTGAGACCCTTCCTTTAGCATGAGATGTGATATCCAAATCCTTCACATTCCAATCCTGAGACCCTTCCTATAGCATGAGATGTGATATCTCAGTGCTTCTAATACCAAACCTGAGATCCTTCCTATAACATGAGATGTGATATCCAATTCCTTCCCATTCCAAACCTGAGACCCTTCCTATTGGATGAGATGTGATATCCAACTCCTTCCCATTCCAACCCTGAGACCCTTCCTATAGCATGAGATGTGATGTCTCAATGCTTCTAATACCAAACCTGAGATCCTTCCTATAACATGAGATGTGATATCCAACTCCTTCCATTCCAATCCTGAGACCCGTCCTATAGCATGAGATGTGATATCTCAATGCTTATACCAAACCTGAGACCCTTCCTATAGCATGAGATGTGATATCCAACTGCTTCCCATTCCAATCCTGAGACCCTTCCTATAGCATGAGATGTGATATCTCAATGCTTCTAATACCAAACCTGAGATCCTTCCTCTAACATGAAATGTGATATCCAACTCCTTCCCTTTCCAAACCTAAGAGCCTATCTATAGCATGAGATGTGATATCCAAGTCCTTCACATTCCAACCCTTAGACCCTTCCTACAGCATGCAATATGATATCTCAATGATTCTAATAACAAACCTGAGACCCGTCCTATAACATGAGATGGGATATCCAACTCCTTCCCATTCCAATCCTGAGACACTTCCGATAGCAGAGATGTGATATCTCAATGCTTATACCAAACCTGAGACCCTTCCTATAACATGAGATGTGAGATACAAATCCTTCCCGTTCCAAACCTGAGACCCTTCCTTTAGCTTGAAATGTGATATCCAGCTCCTTCCCATTCCAATCCTGAGACACTTCCGATAGCATGAGATGTGATATCTCAATGCTTCTAATATCAAAACTGAGATCCTCCCTATAGCATGATATGTGATATCTAAGTCCTTCCCATTCCAATCCTGAGACCCTCCCTATAGCATGAGATGTGATATCCAACTCGTTCCCATTCCAATCCTGAGACCCTTCCTATAGCATGAGATATGATATCTCAATACTTCTAATACCAAACGTGAGATCCTTCCGATAACATGAGATGTGATATCCAAATCCTTCCCCTTTCAAAACTGAGACCCTCCCTTTAGCATGAAATGTGATATCCAACTCCTTCCTATTCCAATCCTGAGACTCTTCTGATAACATGAGATGTGATATCTCAATGCTTCTAATACAAAACCTGAGATCCTTCCGATAGCATGAGATGTGATATCTCAATGCTTCTAATACCAAACCTGAGATCCTTCCTATAACATGAGATGTGATATCCAAATCCTTCCCCTTCCAAACCTGAGACCCTCCCTTTAGCATGAGATGTGATATCTAACTCCTTCCCATTCCATTCCTGAGCCCCTTCTGATAGCATGAGATGTGATATCTCAATGCCTCTAATACCAAACCTGAGATCCTACCTCTAACATGAAATGAGATATCCAACTCTTTCCCCTTCCAAACCTGAGAGCCTTCCTATAGCATGAGATGTGATATCCAAGTCCTTCCCATTCCAATACTGAGACCCTTCCTATAGCTTGAGATGTGATATCCAACTCCTTCCCATTCCAATTCTGAGACCCTTCCTATAGCATGAGATGTGATATCTCAATGCTTATACCAAACCTGAGAGCCTACCTATAGCATGAGATGTGATATCCAAGTCCATCCCATTCCAATCCTTAGACCCTTCCTACAGCATGCGATGTGATATCTCAATGATTCTAATACCAAACCAGAGACTCTTCCTATAACATGAGATGGGATATCCAACTCCTTCCCATTCCAATTCTGAGACCCTTCCTATACTATGAGACTTGATATCTCAATGCTTCTAATACCAAACCTGAGACCCGTAATATAACATGAGATGTGATATCCAAATCCTTCCCCTTCCAAACCTTAGACCCTTCCTTTATCATGAGATGTGATATCCAACTCCTTCCCATTCCAATCCTGAGACCCTTCCGATATCATGAGATGTGATATCTCAAAGCTTCTAATATCAAACTTGAGACCCTCCCTATAGCATGAGATGTGATATCCAAGTCCTTCCCATTCCAATCCTGAGACCCTTCCTATAGCATGAGATGTGATATCTCAATGCTTCTAATACCAAACCTGAGACCCTTCCTATAACATGAGATGGGAATATCCAACTCCTTCCCATTCCAATCTTCAGACCCTTCCGATAGCAGAGATGTGATATCTCAATGCTTATACCACACCTGAGATCCTTCCTATAACATGAGATGTGATATCCAACTCCTTCCCATTCCAATCCTGAGACACTTCCTATAGCATGAGATGTGATATCTCACTGCTTATACCAAACCTGAGACCCTTCCAATAGCAGATGTGATATCCAACTCCTTCCCATTCCAATCCTCAGACCCTTCCTATAGCATGAGATGTGATATCTCAATGCTTCTAATGTCAAACTTGAGACCCTACCTATAGCAGGAGATGTGATATCCAAGTCCTTCCCATTCCAATCCTGAGACACTTCCTATAGCATGAGATGAGATATCTCAATGCTTCTAATACCAAACCTGAGACTCTTCCTATAACATGAGATGGGATATCCAACTCCTTCCAATTCCAATCCTGAGACCCTTTTGATAGCAGAGATGTGATATCTCAATGTTTATACCAAACCTGAGACCCTTCCTACGGCATGAGATGTCATATTCAACTCCTTCCCATTCCAATCCTGAGACCCTTCCTATAGCATGAGATTTGATATCCAACTCCTTCCCATTCCAATCCTGAGACCCTTCCTATAGCATGAGATCTGATGTCTCAATGCTTCTAATACCAAACCTGAGATCCTTCCTATAACATGAGATGTGATATCCAACTCCTTCCATTCCAATCCTGAGACCCTTCCTATAGCATGAGATGTGATATATCAATGCTTATACCAAACCTGAGACCCTTCCTATAGCATGAGATGTGATATCCAACTCCTTCCCATTCCAATCCTGAGACCCTTCCTATAGCCTGAGATGTGATATCCAATTCCTTCCCATTCCAATCCTGAGACCCTTCCTATAGCATGAGATGTGATATCTCAATGCTTATACCAAACCTGAGAGCCTACCTATAACATGAGATGTGATATCCAAGTCCATCCCATTCCATACCTTAGACCCTTCCTACAGCATGCGATGTGATATCTCAATGATTCTAATACCAAACCAGAGACTCTTCCTATAACATGAGATGGGATATCCAACTCCTTCCCATTCCAATCCTGAGCCGCTTCCGATAGCAGAGATGTGATATCTCAATGCTTATACCAAACCTGAGACCCTTCCTATAACATGAGATGTGATATCCAACTCCTTCCCGTTCCAAACCTGAGACACTAACTATAGCATATGTGATATCCAACTCCTTCCCATTCCAAACATGAGACCCTTCCTATAGCAAGAAAGTAATATCCAACTCCTACCCATTCCAATCCTGAGACCCTTCCTATAGCAAGAGATGTGATATCCAAATCCTTCCCATTCCAATCCTGAGACCCTTCCTATAACATGAGATGTGATATCCAACTCCTTCCCATTCCAACCTGAGACACTTCCTATAGCATGAGAAGGGATATCCAACTCCTTCCCAATCCAATCCTGAGACCCTTCCGATAGCAGAGATGTGATATCTCAATGCTTATACCAAACCTGAGACCCTTCCTATGGCATGAGATGTGATATCCAACTCCTTGCCATTCAAATCCTGAGACCCTTCCTATAGCATGAGAAGGGATATCCAACTCCTTCCCAATCCAATCCTGAGACCCTTCCGATAGCAGCGACGTGATATCTCAATGCTTCTACCAAACCTGAGACCTTTCCTTTAGCATGAGATGTGATATCCAAATCCTTCACATTCCAATCCTGAGACCCTTCCTATAGCATGAGATGTGATATCTCAATGCTTCTAATACCAAACCTGAGATCCTTCCTATAACATGAGATGTGATATCCAATTCCTTCCCATTCCAAACCTGAGACCCTTCCTATTGGATGAGATGTGATATCCAACTCCTTCCCATTCCAACCCTGAGTCCCTTCCTATAGCATGAGATGTGATGTCTCAATGCTTCTAATACCAAACCTGAGATCCTTCCTATAACATGAGATGTGATATCCAACTCCTTCCATTCCAATCCTGAGACCCGTCCTATAGCATGAGATGTGATATCTCAATGCTTATACCAAACCTGAGACCCTTCCTATAGCATGAGATGTGATATCCAACTGCTTCCCATTCCAATCCTGAGACCCTTCCTATAGCATGAGATGTGATATCTCAATGCTTCTAATACCAAACCTGAGATCCTTCCTCTAACATGAAATATGATATCCAACTCCTTCCCTTTCCAAACCTAAGAGCCTATCTATAGCATGAGATGTGATATCCAAGTCCTTCACATTCCAACCGTTAGACCCTTCCTACAGCATGCAATATGATATCTCAATGATTCTAATAACAAACCTGAGACCCGTCCTATAACATGAGATGGGATATCCAACTCCTTCCCATTCCAATCCTGAGACACTTCCGATAGCAGAGATGTGATATCTCAATGCTTATACCAAACCTGAGACCCTTCCTATAACATGAGATGTGATATCCAAATCCTTCTCGTTCCAAACCTGAGACCCTTCCTTTAGCATGAGATGTGATATCCAGCTCCTTCCCATTCCAATCCTGAGACACTTCCGATAGCATGAGATGTGATATCTCAATGCTTCTAATATCAAAACTGAGACCCTCCCTATAGCATGATATGTGATATCTAAGTCCTTCCCATTCCAATCCTGAGACCCTCCCTATATAATGAGATGTGATATCCAACTCCTTCCCATTCCAATCCTGAGACCCTTCCTATAGCATGAGATATGATATCTCAATACTTCTAATACCAAACGTGAGATCCTTCCGATAACATGAGATGTGATATCCAAATCCTTCCCCTGCCAAACCTGAGACCCTCCCTTTAGCATGAAATGTGATATCCAACTCCTTCCTATTCCAATCCTGAGACTCTTCTGATAGCATGAGATGTGATATCTCAATGCTTCTAATACCAAACCTGAGATCCTTCCGATAGCATGAGATGTGATATCTCAATGCTTCTAATACCAAACCTGAGATCCTTCCTATAACATGAGATGTGATATCCAAATCCTTCCCCTTCCAAACCTGAGACCCTCCCTTTAGCATGAGATGTGATATCTAACTCTTTCCCATTCCATTCCTGAGACCCTTCTGATAGCATGAGATGTGATATCTCAATGCCTCTAATACCAAACCTGAGATCCTACCTCTAACATGAAATGAGATATCCAACTCTTTCCCCTTCCAAACCTGAGAGCCTTCCTATAGCATGAGATGTGATATCCAAGTCCTTCCCATTCCAATACTGAGACCCTTCCTATAGCTTGAGATGTGATATCCAACTCCTTCCCATTCCAATTCTGAGACCCTTCCTACAGCATGCGATGTGAATATCTCAATGATTCTAATACCAAACCAGAGACTCTTCCTATAACATGAGATGGGATATCCAACTCCTTCCCATTCCAATTCTGAGACCCTTCCTATACTATGAGACTTGATATCTCAATGCTTCTAATACCAAACCTGAGACCCGTAATATAACATGAGATGTGATATCCAAATCCTTCCCCTTCCAAACCTTAGACCCGTCCTTTATCATGAGATGTGATATCCAACTCCTTCCCATTCCAATCCTGAGACCCTTCCGATATCATGAGATGTGATATCTCAAAGCTTCTAATATCAAACTTGAGACCCTCCCTATAGCATGAGATGTGATAACCAAGTCCTTCCCATTCCAATCCTGAGACCCTTCCTATAGCATGAGATGTGATATCTCAATGCTTCTAATACCAAACCTGAGACCCTTCCTATAACATGAGATGGGAATATCCAACTCCTTCCCATTCCAATCTTGAGACCCTTCCGATAGCAGAGATGTGATATCTCAATGCTTATACCACACCTGAGATCCTTCCTATAACATGAGATGTGATATCCAACTCCTTCCCATTCCAATCCTGAGACACTTCCTATAGCATGAGATGTGATATCTCACTGCTTATACCAAACCTGAGACCCTTCCCATAGCAGGAGATGTGATATCCAACTCCTTCCCATTCCAATCCTCAGACCCTTCCTATAGCATGAGATATGATATCTCAATGCTTCTAATGTCAAACTTGAGACCCTACCTATAGGATGAGATGTGATATCCAAGTCCTTCCCATTCCAATCCTGAGACACTTCCTA
This sequence comes from Ambystoma mexicanum, assembly GCF_040938575.1. NCBI lineage: Eukaryota > Metazoa > Chordata > Amphibia > Caudata > Ambystomatidae > Ambystoma > Ambystoma mexicanum. The sequence goes on along the minus strand of NC_090935.1, from coordinate 1,553,578,174 downwards.
TAGCATGAGATGTGATATCTCAATGCTTCTAATACCAAACCTGAGACTCTTCCTATAACATGAGATGGGATATCCAACTCCTTCCAATTCCAATCCTGAGACCCTTTTGATAGCAGAGATGTGATATCTCAATGTTTATACCAAACCTGAGACCCTTCCTACGGCATGAGATGTCATATTCAACTCCTTCCCATTCCAATCCTGAGACCCTTCCTATAGCATGAGATTTGATATCCAACTCCTTCCCATTCCAATCCTGAGACCCTTCCTATAGCATGAGATGTGATGTCTCAATGCTTCTAATACCAAACCTGAGATCCTTCCTATAACATGAGATGTGATATCCAACTCCTTCCATTCCAATCCTGAGACCCTTCCTATAGCATGAGATGTGATATCTCAATGCTTATACCAAACCTGAGACCCTTCCTCTAGCATGAGATGTGATATCCAACTCCTTCCCATTCCAATCCTGAGACCCTTCCTATAGCCTGAGATGTGATATCCAATTCCTTCCCATTCCAATCCTGAGACCCTTCCTATAGCATGAGATGTGATATCTCAATGCTTATACCAAACCTGAGAGCCTACCTATAACATGAGATGTGATATCCAAGTCCATCCCATTCCAATCCTTAGACCCTTCCTACAGCATGCGATGTGATATCTCAATGATTCTAATACCAAACCAGAGACTCTTCCTATAACATGAGATGGGATATCCAACTCCTTCCCATTCCAATCCTGAGCCGCTTCTGATAGCAGAGATGTGATATCTCAATGCTTATACCAAACCTGAGACCCTTCCTATAACATGAGATGTGATATCCAACACCTTCCCGTTCCAAACCTGAGACACTAACTATAGCATATGTGATATCCAACTCCTTCCCATTCCAAACATGAGACCCTTCCTATAGCAAGAAAATAATATCCAACTCCTACCCATTCCAATCCTGAGACCCTTCCTATAGCAAGAGATGTGATATCCAAATCCTTCCCATTCCAATCCTGAGACCCTTCCTATAACATGAGATGTGATATCCAACTCCTTCCCATTCCAACCTGAGACACTTCCTATAGCATGAGAAGGGATATCCAACTCCTTCCCAATCCAATCCTGAGACCCTTCCGATAGCAGAGATGTGATATCTCAATGCTTATACCAAACCTGAGACCCTTCCTATGGCATGAGATGTGATATCCAACTCCTTGCCATTCAAATCCTGAGACCCTTCCTATAGCATGAGAAGGGATATCCAACTCCTTCCCAATCCAATCCTGAGACCCTTCCGATAGCAGCGACGTGATATCTCAATGCTTCTACCAAACCTGAGACCCTTCCTTTAGCATGAGATGTGACATCCAAATCCTTCACAATCCAATCCTGAGACCCTTCCTATAGCATGAGATGTGATATCTCAATGCTTCTAATACCAAACCTGTGATCCTTCCTATAACATGAGATGTGATATCCAACTCCTTCCATTCCAATCCTGAGACCCGTCCTATAGCATGAGATGTGATATCTCAATGCTTATACCAAACCTGAGACCCTTCCTATAGCATGAGATGTCATATCCAACTGCTTCCCATTCCAATCCTGAGACCCTTCCTATAGCATGAGATGTGATATCTCAATGCTTCTAATACCAAACCTGAGATCCTTCCTCTAACATGAAATGTGATATCCAACTCCTTCCCTTTCCAAACCTAAGAGCCTATCTATAGCATGAGATGTGATATCCAAGTCCTTCACATTCCAACCCTTAGACCCTTCCTACAGCATGCAATATGATATCTCAATGATTCTAATAACAAACCTGAGACCCGTCCTATAACATGAGATGGGATATCCAACTCCTTCCCATTCCAATCCTGAGACACTTCCGATAGCAGAGATGTGATATCTCAATGCTTATACCAAACCTGAGACCCTTCCTATAACATGAGATGTGATATCCAAATCCTTCTCGTTCCAAACCTGAGACCCTTCCTTTAGCATGAGATGTGATATCCAGCTCCTTCCCATTCCAATCCTGAGACACTTCCGATAGCATGAGATGTGATATCTCAATGCTTCTAATATCAAAACTGAGACCCTCCCTATAGCATGATATGTGATATCTAAGTCCTTCCCATTCCAATCCTGAGACCCTCCCTATAGCATGAGATGTGATATCTAACTCCTTCCCATTCCAATCCTGAGACCCTTCCTATAGCATGAGATATGATATCTCAATACTTCTAATACCAAACGTGAGATCCTTCCGATAACATGAGATGTGATATCCAAATCCTTCCCCTTCCAAACCTGAGACCCTCCCTTTAGCATGAAATGTGATATCCAACTCCTTCCTATTCCAATCCTGAGACTCTTCTGATAGCATGAGATGTGATATCTCAATGCTTCTAATACCAAACCTGAGATCCTTCCGATAGCATGAGATGTGATATCTCAATGCTTCTAATACCAAACCTGAGATCCTTCCTATAACATGAGATGTGATATCCAAATCCTTCCCCTTCCAAACCTGAGACCCTCCCTTTAGCATGAGATGTGATATCTAACTCCTTCCCATTCCATTCCTGAGACCCTTCTGATAGCATGAGATGTGATATCTCAATGCCTCTAATACCAAACCTGAGATCCTACCTCTAACATGAAATGAGATATCCAACTCTTTCCCCTTCCAAACCTGAGAGCCTTCCTATAGCATGAGATGTGATATCCAAGTCCTTCCCATTCCAATACTGAGACCCTTCCTATAGCTTGAGATGTGATATCCAACTCCTTCCCATTCCAATTCTGAGACCCTTCCTATAGCATGAAATGTGATATCTCAATGCTTATACCAAACCTGAGAGCCTACCTATAGCATGAGATGTGATATCCAAGTCCATCCCATTCCAATCCTTAGACCCTTCCTACAGCATGCGATGTGAATATCTCAATGATTCTAATACCAAACCAGAGACTCTTCCTATAACATGAGATGGGATATCCAACTCCTTCCCATTCCAATTCTGAGACCCTTCCTATACTATGAGACTTGATATCTCAATGCTTCTAATACCAAACCTGAGACCCGTAATATAACATGAGATGTGATATCCAAATCCTTCCCCTTCCAAACCTTAGACCCTTCCTTTATCATGAGATGTGATATCCAACTCCTTCCCATTCCAATCCTGAGACCCTTCCGATATCATGAGATGTGATATCTCAAAGCTTCTAATATCAAACTTGAGACCCTCCCTATAGCATGAGATGTGATATCCAAGTCCTTCCCATTCCAATCCTGAGACCCTTCCTATAGCATGAGATGTGATATCTCAATGCTTCTAATACCAGACCTGAGACCCTTCCTATAACATGAGATGGGAATATCCAACTCCTTCCCATTCCAATCTTGAGACCCTTCCGATAGCAGAGATGTGATATCTCAATGCTTATACCACACCTGAGATCCTTCCTATAACATGAGATGTGATATCCAACTCCTTCCCATTCCAATCCTGAGACACTTCCTATAGCATGAGATGTGATATCTCACTGCTTATACCAAACCTGAGACCCTTCCCATAGCAGGAGATGTGATATCCAACTACTTCCCATTCCAATCCTCAGACCCTTCCTATAGCATGAGATGTGATATCTCAATGCTTCTAATGTCAAACTTGAGACCCTACATATATCATGAGATGTGATATCCAAGTCCTTCCCATTCCAATCCTGAGACACTTCCTATAGCATGAGATGTGATATCTCAATGCTTCTAATACCAAACCTGAGACTCTTCCTATAACATGAGATGGGATATCCAACTCCTTCCAATTCCAATCCTGAGACCCTTTTGATAGCAGAGATGTGATATCTCAATGTTTATACCAAACCTGAGACCCTTCCTACGGCATGAGATGTCATATTCAACTCCTTCCCATTCCAATCCTGAGACCCTTCCTATAGCATGAGATTTGATATCCAACTCCTTCCCATTCCAATCCTGAGACCCTTCCTATAGCATGAGATGTGATGTCTCAATGCTTCTAATACCAAACCTGAGATCCTTCCTATAACATGAGATGTGATATCCAACTCCTTCCATTCCAATCCTGAGATCCTTCCTATAGCATGAGATGTGATATATCAATGCTTATACCAAACCTGAGACCCTTCCTATAGCATGAGATGTGATATCCAACTCCTTCCCATTCCAATCCTGAGACCCTTCCTATAGCCTGAGATGTGATATCCAATTCCTTCCCATTCCAATCCTGAGACCCTTCCTATAGCATGAGATGTGATATCTCAATGCTTATACCAAACCTGAGAGCCTACCTATAACATGAGATGTGATATCCAAGTCCATCCCATTCCAATCCTTAGACCCTTCCTACAGCATGCGATGTGATATCTCAATGATTCTAATACCAAACCAGAGACTCTTCCTATAACATGAGATGGGATATCCAACTCCTTCCCATTCCAATCCTGAGCCGCTTCCGATAGCAGAGATGTGATATCTCAATGCTTATACCAAACCTGAGACCCTTCCTATAACATGAGATGTGATATCCAACTCCTTCCCGTTCCAAACCTGAGACACTAACTATAGCATATGTGATATCCAACTCCTTCCCATTCCAAACATGAGACCCTTCCTATAGCAAGAAAGTAATATCCAACTCCTACCCATTCCAATCCTGAGACCCTTCCTATAGCAAGAGATGTGATATCCAAATCCTTCCCATTCCAATCCTGAGATCCTTCCTATAACATGAGATGTGATATCCAACTTCTTCCCATTCCAACCTGAGACACTTCCTATAGCATGAGAAGGGATATCCAACTCCTTCCCAATCCAAACCTGAGACCCTTCCTATGGCATGAGATGTGATATCCAACTCCTTGCCATTCAAATCCTGAGACCCTTCCTATAGCATGAGAAGGGATATCCAACTCCTTCCCAATCCAATCCTGAGACCCTTCCGATAGCAGCGACGTGATATCTCAATGCTTCTACCAAACCTGAGACCCTTCCTTTAGCATGAGATGTGATATCCAAATCCTTCACATTCCAATCCTGAGACCCTTCCTATAGCATGAGATGTGATATCTCAATGCTTCTAATACCAAACCTGAGATCCTTCCTATAACATGAGATGTGATATCCAATTCCTTCCCATTCCAACCCTGAGACCCTTCCTATAGCATGAGATGTGATGTCTCAATGCTTCTAATACCAAACCTGAGATCCTTCCTATAACATGAGATGTGATATCCAACTCCTTCCATTCCAATCCTGAGACCCGTCCTATAGCATGAGATGTGATATCTCAATGCTTATACCAAACCTGAGACCCTTCCTATAGCATGAGATGTGATATCCAACTGCTTCCCATTCCAATCCTGAGACCCTTCCTATAGCATGAGATGTGATATCTCAATGCTTCTAATACCAAACCTGAGATCCTTCCTCTAACATGAAATGTGATATCCAACTCCTTCCCTTTCCAAACCTAAGAGCCTATCTATAGCATGAGATGTGATATCCAAGTCCTTCACATTCCAACCCTTAGACCCTTCCTACAGCATGCAATATGATATCTCAATGATTCTAATAACAAACCTGAGACCCGTCCTATAACATGAGATGGGATATCCAACTCCTTCCCATTCCAATCTTGAGACCCTTCCGATAGCAGAGATGTGATATCTCAATGCTTATACCACACCTGAGATCCTTCCTATAACATGAGATGTGATATCCAACTCCTTCCCATTCCAATCCTGAAACACTTCCTATAGCATGAGATGTGATATCTCACTGCTTATACCAAACCTGAGACCCTTCCCATAGCAGGAGATGTGATATCCAACTCCTTCCCATTCCAATCCTCAGACCCTTCCTATAGCATGAGATGTGATATCTCAATGCTTCTAATGTCAAACTTGAGACCCTACCTATAGCATATGATGTGATATCCAAGTCCTTCCCATTCCAATCCTGAGACACTTCCTATAGCATGAGATGTGATATCTCAATGCTTCTAATACCAAACCTGAGACTCTTCCTATAACATGAGATGGGATATCCAACTCCTTCCAATTCCAATCCTGAGACCCTTTTGATAGCAGAGATGTGATATCTCAATGTTTATACCAAACCTGAGACCCTTCCTACGGCATGAGATGTCATATTCAACTCCTTCCCATTCCAATCCTGAGACCCTTCCTATAGCATGAGATTTGATATCCAACTCCTTCCCATTCCAATCCTGAGACCCTTCCTATAGCATGAGATGTGATATCTCAATGCTTATACCAAACCTGAGACCCTTCCTATAGCATGAGATGTGATATCCAACTCCTTCCCATTCCAATCCTGAGACCCTTCCTATAGCCTGAGATGTGATATCCAATTCCTTCCCATTCCAATATTGAGACCCTTCCTATAGCATGAGATGTGATGTCTCAATGCTTCTAATACCAAACCTGAGATCCTTCCTATAACATGAGATGTGATATCCAACTCCTTCCATTCCAATCCTGAGACCCTTCCTATAGCATGAGATGTGATATCTCAATGCTTATACCAAACCTGAGACCCTTCCTATAGCATGAGATGTGATATCCAACTCCTTCCCATTCCAATCCTGAGACCCTTCCTATAGCCTGAGATGTGATATCCAATTCCTTCCCATTCCAATATTGAGACCCTTCCTATAGCATGAGATGTGATATCTCAATGCTTATACCAAACCTGAGAGCCTACCTATAATATGAGATGTGATATCCAAGTCCATCCCATTCCAATCCTTAGACCCTTCCTACAGCATGCAATGTGATATCTCAATGATTCTAATACCAAACCAGAGACTCTTCCTATAACATGAGATGGGATATCCAACTCCTTCCCATTCCAATTATGAGACCCTTCCTATACTATGAGACTTGATATCTCAATGCTTCTAATACCAAACCTGAGACCCGTCATATAACATGAGATGTGATATCCAAATCCTTCCCCTTCCAAACCTTAGACCCTTCCTTTATCATGAGATGTGATATCCAACTCCTTCCCATTCCAATCCTGAGACCCTTCCGATATCATGAGATGTGATATCTCAAAGCTTCTAATATCAAACTTGAGACCCTCCCTATAGCATGAGATGTGATATCCAAGTCCTTCCCATTCCAATCCTGAGACCCTTCCTATAGCATGAGATGTGATATCTCAATGCTTCTAATACCAAACCTGAGACCCTTCCTATAACATGAGATGGGAATATCCAACTCCTTCCCATTCCAATCTTGAGACCCTTCCGATAGCAGAGATGTGATATCTCAATGCTTATACCACACCTGAGATCCTTCCTATAACATGAGATGTGATATCCAACTCCTTCCCATTCCAATCCTGAGACACTTCCTATAGCATGAGATGTGATATCTCACTGCTTATACCAAACCTGAGACCCTTCCCATAGCAGGAGATGTGATATCCAACTCCTTCCCATTCCAATCCTCAGACCCTTCCTATAGCATGAGATGTGATATCTCAATGCTTCTAATGTCAAACTTGAGACCCTACCTATAGCATGAGATGTGATATCCAAGTCCTTCCCTTTCCAATCCTGAGACACTTCCTATAGCATGAGATGTGATATCTCAATGCTTCTAATACCAAACCTGAGACTCTTCCTATAACATGAGATGGGATATCCAACTCCTTCCAATTCCAATCCTGAGACCCTTTTGATAGCAGAGATGTGATATCTCAATGTTTATACCAAACCTGAGACCCTTCCTACGGCATGAGATGTCATATTCAACTCCTTCCCATTCCAATCCTGAGACCCTTCCTATAGCATGAGATGTGATGTCTCAATGCTTCTAATACCAAACCTGAGATCCTTCCTATAACATGAGATGTGATATCCAACTCCTTCCATTCCAATCCTGAGACCCTTCCTATAGCATGAGATGTGATATCTCAATGCTTATACCAAACCTGAGACCCTTCCTATAGCATGAGATGTGATATCCAACTCCTTCCCATTCCAATCCTGAGACCCTTCCTATAGCATGAGATGTGATATCTCAATGCCTCTAATACCAAACCTGAGATCCTTCCTCTAACATGAAATGTGATATCCAACTCCTTCACTTTCCAAACCTGAGAGCCTATCTATAGCATGAGATGTGATATCCAAGTCCTTCCCATTCCAATCCTTAGACCCTTCCTACAGCATGCAATATGATATCTCAATGATTCTAATAAAAAACCTGAGACCCGTCCTATAACATGAGATGGGATATCCAACTCCTTCCCATTCCAATCCTGAGACACGTCCGATAGCAGAGATGTGATATCTCAATGTTTATACCAAACCTGAGACCCTTCCTATAACATGAGATGTGATATCCAACTCCTTCCCGTTCCAAACCTGAGACCCTTCCTTTAGCATGAGATGTGATATCCAGCTCCTTCCCATTCCAATCCTGAGACACTTCTGATAGCATAAGATGTGATATCTCAATGCTTCTAATATCAAAACTGAGACCCTCCCTATAGCATATGTGATATCTAAGTCCTTCCCATTCCAATCCTGAGACCCTTCCTATAGCATGAGATGTGATATCTCAATGCTTCTACCAAACCTGAGACCCTTCCTTTAGCATGAGATGTGATATCCAACTCCTTCCCATTCCAATCCTGAGACCCTTCCTATAGCATGAGATGTGATATCTCAATACTTCTAATACCAAAGCTGAGATCCTTCCGATAACATGAGATGTGATATCTCAATACTTCTAATACCAAACCTGAGATCCATCCTATAACATGAGATGTGATATCCAAATCCTTCCCCTTCCAAACCTGAGACCCTCCCTTTAGCATGAGATGTGATATCCAACTCCTTCCCATTCCAATCCTGAGACCCTTCTGATAGCATAAGATATATCTCAATGCTTCTATACCAAACCTGAGATCCTTCTGATAGCATGAGATGTGATATCTCAATGCTTCTAATACCAAACCTGAGATCCTACCTCTAACATGAAATGTGATATCCAACTCTTTCCCCTTGCAAACCTGAGAGCCTTCCTATAGCATGAGATGTGATATCCAAGTCCTTCCCATTCCAATCCTGAGACCCTTCCTATAACATGAGATGTGATATCCAACTCCTTCCCATTCCAACCTGAGACCCTTCCTATAGCATGAGATGGGATATCCAACTCCTTCCAAATCCAATCCCGATACCCTTCCGATAGCATGAGATGTGATATCCCAATGCTTCTACCAAACCTGAGACCCATATTATGGCATGAGATGTGATATCAAACTCCTTCCCATTCTAATCCTGAGACCCTTCCTATACCATGAGACTTGATATCTCAATGCTTCTAATACCAAACCTGAGACCCGTCCTATAACATGAGATGTGATATCCAAATCCTTCCCCTTCCAAACCTTAGACCCTTCCTTTATCATGAGATGTGATATCCAACTCCTTCCCATTCCAATCTTGAGACCCTTCCGATATCATGAAATGTAATATCTCAATGCTTCTATCAAACTTGAGACCCTCCCTATAGCATGAGATGTGATATCCAAGTCCTTCCCATTCCAATCCTGAGACCCTTCCTATAGCATGAGATGTGATATCTCAATGCTTCTAATACCAAACCTGAGACCCTTCCTATAACATGAGATGGGAATATCCAACTCCTTCCCATTCCAATCCTTAGACCCTTCCTACAGCATGCAATATGATATCTCAATGATTTTAATAAAAAACCTGAGACCCGTCCTATAACATGAGATGGGATATCCAACTCCTTCCCATTCCAATCCTGAGACACTTCCGATGGTAGAGATGTGATATCTCAATGTTTATACCAAACCTGAGACCCTTCCTATAACATGAGATGTGATATCCAACTCCTTCCCATTCCAATCCTGAGACCCTTCCTATAGCATGAGATGTGATATCCAACTCCATCCCATTCCAATCCTGAGACCCTTCTGATAGCATAAGATATGATATCTCAATGCTTCTATACCAAACCTGAGATCCTTCTGATAGCATGAGATGTGATATCTCAATGCTTCTAATACCAAACCTGAGATCCTACCTCTAACATGAAATGTGATATCCAACTCTTTCCCCTTGCAAACCTGAGAGCCTTCCTATAGCATGAGATGTGATATCCAACTCCTTCCCATTCCAATCCTGAGACACTTCCGATGGTAGAGATGTGATATCTCAATGTTTATACCAAACCTGAGACCCTTCCTATAACATGAGATGTGATATCCAAATCCTTCCCCTTCCAAACCTGAGACCCTCCCTTTAGCATGAGATGTGATATCTAACTCCTTCCCATTCCATTCCTGAGACCCTTCTGATAGCATGAGATGTGATATCTCAATGCCTCTAATACCAAACCTGAGATCCTACCTCTAACATGAAATGAGATATCCAACTCTTTCCCCTTCCAAACCTGAGAGCCTTCCTATTGCATGAGATGTGATATCCAAGTCCTTCCCATTCCAATACTGAGACCCTTCCTATAGCTTGAGATGTGATATCCAACTCCTTCCCATTCCAATTCTGAGACCCTTCCTACAGCATGCGATGTGAATATCTCAATGATTCTAATACCAAACCAGAGACTCTTCCTATAACATGAGATGGGATATCCAACTCCTTCCCATTCCAATTCTGAGACCCTTCCTATACTATGAGACTTGATATCTCAATGCTTCTAATACCAAACCTGAGACCCGTAATATAACATGAGATGTGATATCCAAATCCTTCCCCTTCCAAACCTTAGACCCGTCCTTTATCATGAGATGTGATATCCAACTCCTTCCCATTCCAATCCTGAGACCCTTCCGATATCATGAGATGTGATATCTCAAAGCTTCTAATATCAAACATGAGACCCTCCCTATAGCATGAGATGTGATAACCAAGTCCTTCCCATTCCAATCCTGAGACCCTTCCGATAGCATGAGATGTGATATCTCAATGCTTCTAATATCAAACCTGAGACCCTTCCTATAACATGAGATGGGAATATCCAACTCCTTCCCATTCCAATCTTGAGACCCTTCCGATAGCAGAGATGTGATATCTCAATGCTTATACCACACCTGAGATCCTTCCTATAACATGAGATGTGATATCCAACTCCTTCCCATTCCAATCCTGAGACACTTCCTATAGCATGAGATGTGATATCTCACTGCTTATACCAAACCTGAGACCCTTCCCATAGCAGGAGATGTGATATCCAACTCCTTCCCATTCCAATCCTCAGACCCTTCCTATAGCATGAGATGTGATATCTCAATGCTTCTAATGTCAAACTTGAGACCCTACCTATAGGATGAGATGTGATATCCAAGTCCTTCCCATTCCAATCCTGAGACACTTCCTATAGCATGAGATGTGATATCTCAATGCTTCTAATACCAAACCTGAGACTCTTCCTATAACATGAGATGGGATATCCAACTCCTTCCAATTCCAATCCTGAGACCCTTTTGATAGCAGAGATGTGATATCTCAATGTTTATACCAAACCTGAGACCCTTCCTACGGCATGAGATGTCATATTCAACTCCTTCCCATTCCAATCCTGAGACCCTTCCTATAGCATGAGATTTGATATCCAACTCCTTCCCATTCCAATCCTGAGACCCTTCCTATAGCATGAGATGTGATGTCTCAATGCTTCTAATACCAAACCTGAGATCCTTCCTATAACATGAGATGTGATATCCAACTCCTTCCATTCCAATCCTGAGACCCTTCCTATAGCATGAGATGTGATATCTCAATGCTTATACCAAACCTGAGACCCTTCCTCTAGCATGAGATGTGATATCCAACTCCTTCCCATTCCAATCCTGAGACCCTTCCTATAGCCTGAGATGTGATATCCAATTCCTTCCCATTCCAATCCTGAGACCCTTCCTATAGCATGAGATGTGATATCTCAATGCTTATACCAAACCTGAGAGCCTACCTATAACATGAGATGTGATATCCAAGTCCATCCCATTCCAATCCTTAGACCCTTCCTACAGCATGCGATGTGATATCTCAATGATTCTAATACCAAACCAGAGACTCTTCCTATAACATGAGATGGGATATCTAACTCCTTCCCATTCCAATCCTGAGCCGCTTCTGATAGCAGAGATGTGATATCTCAATGCTTATACCAAACCTGAGACCCTTCCTATAACATGAGATGTGATATCCAACTCCTTCCCGTTCCAAACCTGAGACACTAACTATAGCATATGTGATATCCAACTCCTTCCCATTCCAAACATGAGACCCTTCCTATAGCAAGAAAATAATATCCAACTCCTACCCATTCCAATCCTGAGACCCTTCCTATAGCAAGAGATGTGATATCCAAATCCTTCCCATTCCAATCCTGAGACCCTTCCTATAACATGAGATGTGATATCCAACTCCTTCCCATTCCAACCTGAGACACTTCCTATAGCATGAGAAGGGATATCCAACTCCTTCCCAATCCAATCCTGAGACCCTTCCGATAGCAGAGATGTGATATCTCAATGCTTATACCAAACCTGAGACCCTTCCTATGGCATGAGATGTGATATCCAACTCCTTGCCATTCAAATCCTGAGACCCTTCCTATAGCATGAGAAGGGATATCCAACTCCTTCCCAATCCAATCCTGAGACCCTTCCGATAGCAGCGACGTGATATCTCAATGCTTCTACCAAACCTGAGACCCTTCCTTTAGCATGAGATGTGATATCCAAATCCTTCACATTCCAATCCTGAGACCCTTCCTATAGCATGAGATGTGATATCTCAATGCTTCTAATACCAAACCTGAGATCCTTCCTATAACATGAGATGTGATATCCAATTCCTTCCCATTCCAAACCTGAGACCCTTCCTATTGGATGAGATGTGATAACCAACTCCTTCCCATTCCAACCCTGAGACCCTTCCTATAGCATGAGATGTGATGTCTCAATGCTTCTAATACCAAACCTGTGATCCTTCCTATAACATGAGATGTGATATCCAACTCCTTCCATTCCAATCCTGAGACCCGTCCTATAGCATGAGATGTGATATCTCAATGCTTATACCAAACCTGAGACCCTTCCTATAGCATGAGATGTCATATCCAACTGCTTCCCATTCCAATCCTGAGACCCTTCCTATAGCATGAGATGTGATATCTCAATGCTTCTAATACCAAACCTGAGATCCTTCCTCTAACATGAAATGTGATATCCAACTCCTTCCCTTTCCAAACCTAAGAGCCTATCTATAGCATGAGATGTGATATCCAAGTCCTTCACATTCCAACCCTTAGACCCTTCCTACAGCATGCAATATGATATCTCAATGATTCTAATAACAAACCTGAGACCCGTCCTATAACATGAGATGGGATATCCAAATCCTTCTCGTTCCAAACCTGAGACCCTTCCTTTAGCATGAGATGTGATATCCAGCTCCTTCCCATTCCAATCCTGAGACACTTCCGATAGCATGAGATGTGATATCTCAATGCTTCTAATATCAAAACTGAGACCCTCCCTATAGCATGATATGTGATATCTAAGTCCTTCCCATTCCAATCCTGAGACCCTCCCTATAGCATGAGATGTGATATCTAACTCCTTCCCATTCCAATCCTGAGACCCTTCCTATAGCATGAGATATGATATCTCAATACTTCTAATACCAAACGTGAGATCCTTCCGATAACATGAGATGTGATATCCAAATCCTTCCCCTTCCAAACCTGAGACCCTCCCTTTAGCATGAAATGTGATATCCAACTCCTTCCTATTCCAATCCTGAGACTCTTCTGATAGCATGAGATGTGATATCTCAATGCTTCTAATACCAAACCTGAGATCCTTCCGATAGCATGAGATGTGATATCTCAATGCTTCTAATACCAAACCTGAGATCCTTCCTATAACATGAGATGTGATATCCAAATCCTTCCCCTTCCAAACCTGAGACCCTCCCTTTAGCATGAGATGTGATATCTAACTCCTTCCCATTCCATTCCTGAGACCCTTCTGATAGCATGAGATGTGATATCTCAATGCCTCTAATACCAAACCTGAGATCCTACCTCTAACATGAAATGAGATATCCAACTCTTTCCCCTTCCAAACCTGAAAGCCTTCCTATAGCATGAGATGTGATATCCAAGTCCTTCCCATTCCAATACTGAGACCCTTCCTATAGCTTGAGATGTGATATCCAACTCCTTCCCATTCCAATTCTGAGACCCTTCCTATAGCATGAAATGTGATATCTCAATGCTTATACCAAACCTGAGAGCCTACCTATAGCATGAGATGTGATATCCAAGTCCATCCCATTCCAATCCTTAGACCCTTCCTACAGCATGCGATGTGAATATCTCAATGATTCTAATACCAAACCAGAGACTCTTCCTATAACATGAGATGGGATATCCAACTCCTTCCCATTCCAATTCTGAGACCCTTCCTATACTATGAGACTTGATATCTCAATGCTTCTAATACCAAACCTGAGATCCTACCTCTAACATGAAATGTGATATCCAACTCTTTCCCCTTGCAAACCTGAGAGCCTTCCTATAGCATGAGATGTGATATCCAAGTCCTTCCCATTCCAATCCTGAGACCCTTCCTATAACATGAGATGTGATATCCAACTCCTTCCCATTCCAACCTGAGACCCTTCCTATAGCATGAGATGGGATATCCAACTCCTTCCAAATCCAATCCCGATACCCTTCCGATAGCATGAGATGTGATATCCCAATGCTTCTACCAAACCTGAGACCCATATTATGGCATGAGATGTGATATCAAACTCCTTCCCATTCTAATCCTGAGACCCTTCCTATACCATGAGACTTGATATCTCAATGCTTCTAATACCAAACCTGAGACCCGTCCTATAACATGAGATGTGATATCCAAATCCTTCCCCTTCCAAACCTTAGACCCTTCCTTTATCATGAGATGTGATATCCAACTCCTTCCCATTCCAATCTTGAGACCCTTCCGATATCATGAAATGTAATATCTCAATGCTTCTATCAAACTTGAGACCCTCCCTATAGCATGAGATGTGATATCCAAGTCCTTCCCATTCCAATCCTGAGACCCTTCCTATAGCATGAGATGTGATATCTCAATGCTTCTAATACCAAACCTGAGACCCTTCCTATAACATGAGATGGGAATATCCAACTCCTTCCCATTCCAATCCGTAGACCCTTCCTACAGCATGCAATATGATATCTCAATGATTTTAATAAAAAACCTGAGACCCGTCCTATAACATGAGATGGGATATCCAACTCCTTCCCATTCCAATCCTGAGACACTTCCGATGGTAGAGATGTGATATCTCAATGTTTATACCAAACCTGAGACCCTTCCTATAACATGAGATGTGATATCCAACTCCTTCCCATTCCAATCCTGAGACCCTTCCTATAGCATGAGATGTGATATCCAACTCCATCCCATTCCAATCCTGAGACCCTTCTGATAGCATAAGATATGATATCTCAATGCTTCTATACCAAACCTGAGATCCTTCTGATAGCATGAGATGTGATATCTCAATGCTTCTAATACCAAACCTGAGATCCTACCTCTAACATGAAATGTGATATCCAACTCTTTCCCCTTGCAAACCTGAGAGCCTTCCTATAGCATGAGATGTGATATCCAACTCCTTCCCATTCCAATCCTGAGACACTTCCGATGGTAGAGATGTGATATCTCAATGTTTATACCAAACCTGAGACCCTTCCTATAACATGAGATGTGATATCCAAATCCTTCCCCTTCCAAACCTGAGACCCTCCCTTTAGCATGAGATGTGATATCTAACTCCTTCCCATTCCATTCCTGAGACCCTTCTGATAGCATGAGATGTGATATCTCAATGCCTCTAATACCAAACCTGAGATCCTACCTCTAACATGAAATGAGATATCCAACTCTTTCCCCTTCCAAACCTGAGAGCCTTCCTATTGCATGAGATGTGATATCCAAGTCCTTCCCATTCCAATACTGAGACCCTTCCTATAGCTTGAGATGTGATATCCAACTCCTTCCCATTCCAATTCTGAGACCCTTCCTACAGCATGCGATGTGAATATCTCAATGATTCTAATACCAAACCAGAGACTCTTCCTATAACATGAGATGGGATATCCAACTCCTTCCCATTCCAATTCTGAGACCCTTCCTATACTATGAGACTTGATATCTCAATGCTTCTAATACCAAACCTGAGACCCGTAATATAACATGAGATGTGATATCCAAATCCTTCCCCTTCCAAACCTTAGACCCGTCCTTTATCATGAGATGTGATATCCAACTCCTTCCCATTCCAATCCTGAGACCCTTCCGATATCATGAGATGTGATATCTCAAAGCTTCTAATATCAAACATGAGACCCTCCCTATAGCATGAGATGTGATAACCAAGTCCTTCCCATTCCAATCCTGAGACCCTTCCGATAGCATGAGATGTGATATCTCAATGCTTCTAATATCAAACCTGAGACCCTTCCTATAACATGAGATGGGAATATCCAACTCCTTCCCATTCCAATCTTGAGACCCTTCCGATAGCAGAGATGTGATATCTCAATGCTTATACCACACCTGAGATCCTTCCTATAACATGAGATGTGATATCCAACTCCTTCCCATTCCAATCCTGAGACACTTCCTATAGCATGAGATGTGATATCTCACTGCTTATACCAAACCTGAGACCCTTCCCATAGCAGGAGATGTGATATCCAACTCCTTCCCATTCCAATCCTCAGACCCTTCCTATAGCATGAGATGTGATATCTCAATGCTTCTAATGTCAAACTTGAGACCCTACCTATAGGATGAGATGTGATATCCAAGTCCTTCCCATTCCAATCCTGAGACACTTCCTATAGCATGAGATGTGATATCTCAATGCTTCTAATACCAAACCTGAGACTCTTCCTATAACATGAGATGGGATATCCAACTCCTTCCAATTCCAATCCTGAGACCCTTTTGATAGCAGAGATGTGATATCTCAATGTTTATACCAAACCTGAGACCCTTCCTACGGCATGAGATGTCATATTCAACTCCTTCCCATTCCAATCCTGAGACCCTTCCTATAGCATGAGATTTGATATCCAACTCCTTCCCATTCCAATCCTGAGACCCTTCCTATAGCATGAGATGTGATGTCTCAATGCTTCTAATACCAAACCTGAGATCCTTCCTATAACATGAGATGTGATATCCAACTCCTTCCATTCCAATCCTGAGACCCTTCCTATAGCATGAGATGTGATATCTCAATGCTTATACCAAACCTGAGACCCTTCCTCTAGCATGAGATGTGATATCCAACTCCTTCCCATTCCAATCCTGAGACCCTTCCTATAGCCTGAGATGTGATATCCAATTCCTTCCCATTCCAATCCTGAGACCCTTCCTATAGCATGAGATGTGATATCTCAATGCTTATACCAAACCTGAGAGCCTACCTATAACATGAGATGTGATATCCAAGTCCATCCCATTCCAATCCTTAGACCCTTCCTACAGCATGCGATGTGATATCTCAATGATTCTAATACCAAACCAGAGACTCTTCCTATAACATGAGATGGGATATCTAACTCCTTCCCATTCCAATCCTGAGCCGCTTCTGATAGCAGAGATGTGATATCTCAATGCTTATACCAAACCTGAGACCCTTCCTATAACATGAGATGTGATATCCAACTCCTTCCCGTTCCAAACCTGAGACACTAACTATAGCATATGTGATATCCAACTCCTTCCCATTCCAAACATGAGACCCTTCCTATAGCAAGAAAATAATATCCAACTCCTACCCATTCCAATCCTGAGACCCTTCCTATAGCAAGAGATGTGATATCCAAATCCTTCCCATTCCAATCCTGAGACCCTTCCTATAACATGAGATGTGATATCCAACTCCTTCCCATTCCAACCTGAGACACTTCCTATAGCATGAGAAGGGATATCCAACTCCTTCCCAATCCAATCCTGAGACCCTTCCGATAGCAGAGATGTGATATCTCAATGCTTATACCAAACCTGAGACCCTTCCTATGGCATGAGATGTGATATCCAACTCCTTGCCATTCAAATCCTGAGACCCTTCCTATAGCATGAGAAGGGATATCCAACTCCTTCCCAATCCAATCCTGAGACCCTTCCGATAGCAGCGACGTGATATCTCAATGCTTCTACCAAACCTGAGACCCTTCCTTTAGCATGAGATGTGATATCCAAATCCTTCACATTCCAATCCTGAGACCCTTCCTATAGCATGAGATGTGATATCTCAATGCTTCTAATACCAAACCTGAGATCCTTCCTATAACATGAGATGTGATATCCAATTCCTTCCCATTCCAAACCTGAGACCCTTCCTATTGGATGAGATGTGATAACCAACTCCTTCCCATTCCAACCCTGAGACCCTTCCTATAGCATGAGATGTGATGTCTCAATGCTTCTAATACCAAACCTGTGATCCTTCCTATAACATGAGATGTGATATCCAACTCCTTCCATTCCAATCCTGAGACCCGTCCTATAGCATGAGATGTGATATCTCAATGCTTATACCAAACCTGAGACCCTTCCTATAGCATGAGATGTCATATCCAACTGCTTCCCATTCCAATCCTGAGACCCTTCCTATAGCATGAGATGTGATATCTCAATGCTTCTAATACCAAACCTGAGATCCTTCCTCTAACATGAAATGTGATATCCAACTCCTTCCCTTTCCAAACCTAAGAGCCTATCTATAGCATGAGATGTGATATCCAAGTCCTTCACATTCCAACCCTTAGACCCTTCCTACAGCATGCAATATGATATCTCAATGATTCTAATAACAAACCTGAGACCCGTCCTATAACATGAGATGGGATATCCAAATCCTTCTCGTTCCAAACCTGAGACCCTTCCTTTAGCATGAGATGTGATATCCAGCTCCTTCCCATTCCAATCCTGAGACACTTCCGATAGCATGAGATGTGATATCTCAATGCTTCTAATATCAAAACTGAGACCCTCCCTATAGCATGATATGTGATATCTAAGTCCTTCCCATTCCAATCCTGAGACCCTCCCTATAGCATGAGATGTGATATCTAACTCCTTCCCATTCCAATCCTGAGACCCTTCCTATAGCATGAGATATGATATCTCAATACTTCTAATACCAAACGTGAGATCCTTCCGATAACATGAGATGTGATATCCAAATCCTTCCCCTTCCAAACCTGAGACCCTCCCTTTAGCATGAAATGTGATATCCAACTCCTTCCTATTCCAATCCTGAGACTCTTCTGATAGCATGAGATGTGATATCTCAATGCTTCTAATACCAAACCTGAGATCCTTCCGATAGCATGAGATGTGATATCTCAATGCTTCTAATACCAAACCTGAGATCCTTCCTATAACATGAGATGTGATATCCAAATCCTTCCCCTTCCAAACCTGAGACCCTCCCTTTAGCATGAGATGTGATATCTAACTCCTTCCCATTCCATTCCTGAGACCCTTCTGATAGCATGAGATGTGATATCTCAATGCCTCTAATACCAAACCTGAGATCCTACCTCTAACATGAAATGAGATATCCAACTCTTTCCCCTTCCAAACCTGAGAGCCTTCCTATAGCATGAGATGTGATATCCAAGTCCTTCCCATTCCAATACTGAGACCCTTCCTATAGCTTGAGATGTGATATCCAACTCCTTCCCATTCCAATTCTGAGACCCTTCCTATAGCATGAAATGTGATATCTCAATGCTTATACCAAACCTGAGAGCCTACCTATAGCATGAGATGTGATATCCAAGTCCATCCCATTCCAATCCTTAGACCCTTCCTACAGCATGCGATGTGAATATCTCAATGATTCTAATACCAAACCAGAGACTCTTCCTATAACATGAGATGGGATATCCAACTCCTTCCCATTCCAATTCTGAGACCCTTCCTATACTATGAGACTTGATATCTCAATGCTTCTAATACCAAACCTGAGACCCGTAATATAACATGAGATGTGATATCCAAATCCTTCCCCTTCCAAACCTTAGACCCTTCCTTTATCATGAGATGTGATATCCAACTCCTTCCCATTCCAATCCTGAGACCCTTCCGATATCATGAGATGTGATATCTCAAAGCTTCTAATATCAAACTTGAGACCCTCCCTATAGCATGAGATGTGATATCCAAGTCCTTCCCATTCCAATCCTGAGACCCTTCCTATAGCATGAGATGTGATATCTCAATGCTTCTAATACCAAACCTGAGACCCTTCCTATAACATGAGATGGGAATATCCAACTCCTTCCCATTCCAATCTTGAGACCCTTCCGATAGCAGAGATGTGATATCTCAATGCTTATACCACACCTGAGATCCTTCCTATAACATGAGATGTGATATCCAACTCCTTCCCATTCCAATCCTGAGACACTTCCTATAGCATGAGATGTGATATCTCACTGCTTATACCAAACCTGAGACCCTTCCCATAGCAGGAGATGTGATATCCAACTACTTCCCATTCCAATCCTCAGACCCTTCCTATAGCATGAGATGTGATATCTCAATGCTTCTAATGTCAAACTTGAGACCCTACATATAGCATGAGATGTGATATCCAAGTCCTTCCCATTCCAATCCTGAGACACTTCCTATAGCATGAGATGTGATATCTCAATGCTTCTAATACCAAACCTGAGACTCTTCCTATAACATGAGATGGGATATCCAACTCCTTCCAATTCCAATCCTGAGACCCTTTTGATAGCAGAGATGTGATATCTCAATGTTTATACCAAACCTGAGACCCTTCCTACGGCATGAGATGTCATATTCAACTCCTTCCCATTCCAATCCTGAGACCCTTCCTATAGCATGAGATTTGATATCCAACTCCTTCCCATTCCAATCCTGAGACCCTTCCTATAGCATGAGATGTGATGTCTCAATGCTTCTAATACCAAACCTGAGATCCTTCCTATAACATGAGATGTGATATCCAACTCCTTCCATTCCAATCCTGAGATCCTTCCTATAGCATGAGATGTGATATATCAATGCTTATACCAAACCTGAGACCCTTCCTATAGCATGAGTTGTGATATCCAACTCCTTCCCATTCCAATCCTGAGACCCTTCCTATAGCCTGAGATGTGATATCCAATTCCTTCCCATTCCAATCCTGAGACCCTTCCTATAGCATGAGATGTGATATCTCAATGCTTATACCAAACCTGAGAGCCTACCTATAACATGAGATGTGATATCCAAGTCCATCCCATTCCAATCCTTAGACCCTTCCTACAGCATGCGATGTGATATCTCAATGATTCTAATACCAAACCAGAGACTCTTCCTATAACATGAGATGGGATATCCAACTCCTTCCCATTCCAATCCTGAGCCGCTTCCGATAGCAGAGATGTGATATCTCAATGCTTATACCAAACCTGAGACCCTTCCTATAACATGAGATGTGATATCCAACTCCTTCCCGTTTCAAACCTGAGACACTAACTATAGCATATGTGATATCCAACTCCTTCCCATTCCAAACATGAGACCCTTCCTATAGCAAGAAAGTAATATCCAACTCCTACCCATTCCAATCCTGAGACCCTTCCTATAGCAAGAGATGTGATATCCAAATCCTTCCCATTCCAATCCTGAGATCCTTCCTATAACATGAGATGTGATATCCAACTTCTTCCCATTCCAACCTGAGACACTTCCTATAGCATGAGAAGGGATATCCAACTCCTTCCCAATCCAAACCTGAGACCCTTCCTATGGCATGAGATGTGATATCCAACTCCTTGCCATTCAAATCCTGAGACCCTTCCTATAGCATGAGAAGGGATATCCAACTCCTTCCCAATCCAATCCTGAGACCCTTCCGATAGCAGCGACGTGATATCTCAATGCTTCTACCAAACCTGAGACCCTTCCTTTAGCATGAGATGTGATATCCAAATCCTTCACATTCCAATCCTGAGACCCTTCCTATAGCATGAGATGTGATATCTCAATGCTTCTAATACCAAACCTGAGATCCTTCCTATAACATGAGATGTGATATCCAATTCCTTCCCATTCCAAACCTGAGACCCTTCCTATTGGATGAGATGTGATATCCAACTCCTTCCCATTCCAACCCTGAGACCCTTCCTATAGCATGAGATGTGATGTCTCAATGCTTCTAATACCAAACCTGAGATCCTTCCTATAACATGAGATGTGATATCCAACTCCTTCCATTCCAATCCTCAGACCCGTCCTATAGCATGAGATGTGATATCTCAATGCTTATACCAAACCTGAGACCCTTCCTATAGCATGAGATGTGATATCCAACTGCTTCCCATTCCAATCCTGAGACCCTTCCTATAGCATGAGATGTGATATCTCAATGCTTCTAATACCAAACCTGAGATCCTTCCTCTAACATGAAATGTGATATCCAACTCCTTCCCTTTCCAAACCTAAGAGCCTATCTATAGCATGAGATGTGATATCCAAGTCCTTCACATTCCAACCCTTAGACCCTTCCTACAGCATGCAATATGATATCTCAATGATTCTAATAACAAACCTGAGACCCGTCCTATAACATGAGATGGGATATCCAACTCCTTCCCATTCCAATCCTGAGACACTTCCGATAGCAGAGATGTGATATCTCAATGCTTATACCAAACCTGAGACCCTTCCTATAACATGAGATGTGATATCCAAATCCTTCTCGTTCCAAACCTGAGACCCTTCCTTTAGCATGAGATGTGATATCCAGCTCCTTCCCATTCCAATCCTGAGACACTTCCGATAGCATGAGATGTGATATCTCAATGCTTCTAATATCAAAACTGAGACCCTCCCTATAGCATGATATGTGATATCTAAGTCCTTCCCATTCCAATCCCGAGACCCTCCCTATATCATGAGATGTGATATCCAACTCCTTCCCATTCCAATCCTGAGACCCTTCCTATAGCATGAGATATGATATCTCAATACTTCTAATACCAAACATGAGATCCTTCCGATAACATGAGATGTGATATCCAAATCCTTCCCCTTCCAAACCTGAGACCCTCCCTTTAGCATGAAATGTGATATCCAACTCCTTCCTATTCCAATCCTGAGACTCTTCTGATAGCATGAGATGTGATATCTCAATGCTTCTAATACCAAACCTGAGATCCTTCCGATAGCATGAGATGTGATATCTCAATGCTTCTAATACCAAACCTGAGATCCTTCCTATAACATGAGATGTGATATCCAAATCCTTCCCCTTCCAAACCTGAGACCCTCCCTTTAGCATGAGATGTGATATGTAACTCCTTCCCATTCCATTCCTGAGTCCCTTCTGATAGCATGAGATGTGATATCTCAATGCCTCTAATACCAAATCTGAGATCCTACCTCTAACATGAAATGAGATATCCAACTCTTTCCCCTTCCAAACCTGAGAGCCTTCCTATAGCATGAGATGTGATATCCAAGTCCTTCCCATTCCAATACTGAGACCCTTCCTATAGCTTGAGATGTGATATCCAACTCCTTCCCATTCCAATTCTGAGACCCTTCCTATAGCATGAGATGTGATATCTCAATGCTTATACCAAACCTGAGAGCCTACCTATAGCATGAGATGTGATATCCAAGTCCATCCCATTCCAATCCTTAGACCCTTCCTACAGCATGCGATGTGAATATCTCAATGATTCTAATACCAAACCAGAGACTCTTCCTATAACATGAGATGGGATATCCAACTCCTTCCCATTCCAATTCTGAGACCCTTCCTATACTATGAGACTTGATATCTCAATGCTTCTAATACCAAACCTGAGACCCGTAATATAACATGAGATGTGATATCCAAATCCTTCCCCTTCCAAACCTTAGACCCGTCCTTTATCATGAGATGTGATATCCAACTCCTTCCCATTCCAATCCTGAGACCCTTCCGATATCATGAGATGTGATATCTCAAAGCTTCTAATATCAAACTTGAGACCCTCCCTATAGCATGAGATGTGATATCCAAGTCCTTCCCATTCCAATCCTGAGACCCTTCCTATAGCATGAGATGTGATATCTCAATGCTTCTAATACCAAACCTGAGACCCTTCCTATAACATGAGATGGGAATATCCAACTCCTTCCCATTCCAATCTTGAGACCCTTCCGATAGCAGAGATGTGATATCTCAATGCTTATACCACACCTGAGATCCTTCCTATAACATGAGATGTGATATCCAACTCCTTCCCATTCCAATCCTGAAACACTTCCTATAGCATGAGATGTGATATCTCACTGCTTATACCAAACCTGAGACCCTTCCCATAGCAGGAGATGTGATATCCAACTCCTTCCCATTCCAATCCTCAGACCCTTCCTATAGCATGAGATGTGATATCTCAATGCTTCTAATGTCAAACTTGAGACCCTACCTATAGCATATGATGTGATATCCAAGTCCTTCCCATTCCAATCCTGAGACACTTCCTATAGCATGAGATGTGATATCTCAATGCTTCTAATACCAAACCTGAGACTCTTCCTATAACATGAGATGGGATATCCAACTCCTTCCAATTCCAATCCTGAGACCCTTTTGATAGCAGAGATGTGATATCTCAATGTTTATACCAAACCTGAGACCCTTCCTACGGCATGAGATGTCATATTCAACTCCTTCCCATTCCAATCCTGAGACCCTTCCTATAGCATGAGATTTGATATCCAACTCCTTCCCATTCCAATCCTGAGACCCTTCCTATAGCATGAGATGTGATATCTCAATGCTTATACAAAACCTGAGACCCTTCCTATAGCATGAGATGTGATATCCAACTCCTTCCCATTCCAATCCTGAGACCCTTCCTATAGCCTGAGATGTGATATCCAATTCCTTCCCATTCCAATATTGAGACCCTTCCTATAGCATGAGATGTGATGTCTCAATGCTTCTAATACCAAACCTGAGATCCTTCCTATAACATGAGATGTGATATCCAACTCCTTCCATTCCAATCCTGAGACCCTTCCTATAGCATGAGATGTGATATCTCAATGCTTATACCAAACCTGAGACCCTTCCTATAGCATGAGATGTGATATCCAACTCCTTCCCATTCCAATCCTGAGACCCTTCCTATAGCCTGAGATGTGATATCCAATTCCTCCCCATTCCAATATTGAGACCCTTCCTATAGCATGAGATGTGATATCTCAATGCTTATACCAAACCTGAGAGCCTACCTATAATATGAGATGTGATATCCAAGTCCTTCCCATTCCAATCCTGAGACCCTTCCTATAGCATGAGATGTGATATCTCAATGCTTCTAATACCAAACCTGAGACCCTTCCTATAACATGAGATGGGAATATCCAACTCCTTCCCATTCCAATCTTGAATCCCTTCCGATAGCAGAGATGTGATATCTCAATGCTTATACCACACCTGAGATCCTTCCTATAACATGAGATGTGATATCCAACTCCTTCCCATTCCAATCCTGAGACACTTCCTATAGCATGAGATGTGATATCTCACTGCTTATACCAAACCTGAGACCCTTCCCATAGCAGGAGATGTGATATCCAACTCCTTCCCATTCCAATCCTCAGACCCTTCCTATAGCATGAGATGTGATATCTCAATGCTTCTAATGTCAAACTTGAGACCCTACCTATAGCATGAGATGTGATATCCAAGTCCTTCCCATTCCAATCCTGAGACACTTCCTATAGCATGAGATGTGATATCTCAATGCTTCTAATACCAAACCTGAGACTCTTCCTATAACATGAGATGGGATATCCAACTCCTTCCAATTCCAATCCTGAGACCCTTTTGATAGCAGAGATGTGATATCTCAATGTTTATACCAAACCTGAGACCCTTCCTACGGCATGAGATGTCATATTCAACTCCTTCCCATTCCAATCCCGAGACCCTTCCTATAGCATGAGATGTGATGTCTCAATGCTTCTAATACCAAACCTGAGATCCTTCCTATAACATGAGATCTGATATCCAACTCCTTCCATTAAAATCCTGAGACCCTTCCTATAGCATGAGATGTGATATCTCAATGCTTATACCAAACCTGAGACCCTTCCTATAGCATGAGATGTGATATCCAACTCCTTCCCATTCCAATCCTGAGACCCTTCCTATAGCATGAGATGTGATATCTCAATGCCTCTAATACCAAACCTGAGATCCTTCCTCTAACATGAAATGTGATATCCAACTCCTTCACTTTCCAAACCTGAGAGCCTATCTATAGCATGAGATGTGATATCCAAGTCCTTCCCATTCCAATCCTTAGACCCTTCCTACAGCATGCAATATGATATCTCAATGATTCTAATAAAAAACCTGAGACCCGTCCTATAACATGAGATGGGATATCCAACTCCTTCCCATTCCAATCCTGAGACACGTCCGATAGCAGAGATGTGATATCTCAATGTTTATACCAAACCTGAGACCCTTCCTATAACATGAGATGTGATATCCAACTCCTTCCCGTTCCAAACCTGAGACCCTTCCTTTAGCATGAGATGTGATATCCAGCTCCTTCCCATTCCAATCCTGAGACACTTCTGATAGCATAAGATGTGATATCTCAATGCTTCTAATATCAAAACTGAGACCCTCCCTATAGCATATGTGATATCTAAGTCCTTCCCATTCCAATCCTGAGACCCTTCCTATAGCATGAGATGTGATATCTCAATGCTTCTACCAAACCTGAGACCCTTCCTTTAGCATGAGATGTGATATCCAACTCCTTCCCATTCCAATCCTGAGACCCTTCCTATAGCATGAGATGTGATATCTCAATACTTCTAATACCAAAGCTGAGATCCTTCCGATAACATGAGATGTGATATCTCAATACTTCTAATACCAAACCTGAGATCCATCCTATAACATGAGATGTGATATCCAAATCCTTCCCCTTCCAAACCTGAGACCCTCCCTTTAGCATGAGATGTGATATCCAACTCCTTCCCATTCCAATCCTGAGACCCTTCTGATAGCATAAGATATATCTCAATGCTTCTATACCAAACCTGAGATCCTTCTGATAGCATGAGATGTGATATCTCAATGCTTCTAATACCAAACCTGAGATCCTACCTCTAACATGAAATGTGATATCCAACTCTTTCCCCTTGCAAACCTGAGAGCCTTCCTATAGCATGAGATGTGATATCCAAGTCCTTCGCATTCCAATCCTGAGACCCTTCCTATAACATGAGATGTGATATCCAACTCCTTCCCATTCCAACCTGAGACCCTTCCTATAGCATGAGATGGGATATCCAACTCCTTCCAAATCCAATCCCGATACCCTTCCGATAGCATGAGATGTGATATCCCAATGCTTCTACCAAACCTGAGACCCATATTATGGCATGAGATGTGATATCAAACTCCTTCCCATTCTAATCCTGAGACCCTTCCTATACCATGAGACTTGATATCTCAATGCTTCTAATACCAAACCTGAGACCCGTCCTATAACATGAGATGTGATATCCAAATCCTTCCCCTTCCAAACCTTAGACCCTTCCTTTATCATGAGATGTGATATCCAACTCCTTCCCATTCCAATCTTGAGACCCTTCCGATATCATGAAATGTAATATCTCAATGCTTCTATCAAACTTGAGACCCTCCCTATAGCATGAGATGTGATATCCAAGTCCTTCCCATTCCAATCCTGAGACCCTTCCTATAGCATGAGATGTGATATCTCAATGCTTCTAATACCAAACCTGAGACCCTTCCTATAAAATGAGATGGGAATATCCAACTCCTTCCCATTCCAATCCTTAGACCCTTCCTACAGCATGCAATATGATATCTCAATGATTTTAATAAAAAACCTGAGACCCGTCCTATAACATGAGATGGGATATCCAACTCCTTCCCATTCCAATCCTGAGACACTTCCGATGGTAGAGATGTGATATCTCAATGTTTATACCAAACCTGAGACCCTTCCTATAACATGAGATGTGATATCCAACTCCTTCCCATTCCAATCCTGAGACCCGTCCTATAGCATGAGATGTGATATCTCAATGCTTATCCCAAACCTGAGACCCTTCCTATAGCATGAGATGTCATATCCAACTGCTTCCCATTCCAATCCTGAGACCCTTCCTATAGCATGAGATGTGATATCTCAATGCTTCTAATACCAAACCTGAGATCCTTCCTCTAACATGAAATGTGATATCCAACTCCTTCCCTTTCCAAACCTAAGAGCCTATCTATAGCATGAGATGTGATATCCAAGTCCTTCACATTCCAACCCTTAGACCCTTCCTACAGCATGCAATATGATATCTCAATGATTCTAATAACAAACCTGAGACCCGTCCTATAACATGAGATGGGATATCCAAATCCTTCTCGTTCCAAACCTGAGACCCTTCCTTTAGCATGAGATGTGATATCCAGCTCCTTCCCATTCCAATCCTGAGACACTTCCGATAGCATGAGATGTGATATCTCAATGCTTCTAATATCAAAACTGAGACCCTCCCTATAGCATGATATGTGATATCTAAGTCCTTCCCATTCCAATCCTGAGACCCTCCCTATAGCATGAGATGTGATATCTAACTCCTTCCCATTCCAATCCTGAGACCCTTCCTATAGCATGAGATATGATATCTCAATACTTCTAATACCAAACGTGAGATCCTTCCGATAACATGAGATGTGATATCCAAATCCTTCCCCTTCCAAACCTGAGACCCTCCCTTTAGCATGAAATGTGATATCCAACTCCTTCCTATTCCAATCCTGAGACTCTTCTGATAG
The DNA here is from genome assembly GCF_040938575.1 of Ambystoma mexicanum. Taxonomy (NCBI): domain Eukaryota; kingdom Metazoa; phylum Chordata; class Amphibia; order Caudata; family Ambystomatidae; genus Ambystoma; species Ambystoma mexicanum. The sequence continues at coordinate 1,553,549,131 of NC_090935.1, read as the reverse complement.
CATGAGATGTGATATCTCAATGCTTCTAATACCAAACCTGAGATCCTTCCGATAGCATGAGATGTGATATCTCAATGCTTCTAATACCAAACCTGAGATCCTTCCTATAACATGAGATGTGATATCCAAATCCTTCCCCTTCCAAACCTGAGACCCTCCCTTTAGCATGAGATGTGATATCTAACTCCTTCCCATTCCATTCCTGAGACCCTTCTGATAGCATGAGATGTGATATCTCAATGCCTCTAATACCAAACCTGAGATCCTACCTCTAACATGAAATGAGATATCCAACTCTTTCCCCTTCCAAACCTGAGAGCCTTCCTATAGCATGAGATGTGATATCCAAGTCCTTCCCATTCCAATACTGAGACCCTTCCTATAGCTTGAGATGTGATATCCAACTCCTTCCCATTCCAATTCTGAGACCCTTCCTATAGCATGAAATGTGATATCTCAATGCTTATACCAAACCTGAGAGCCTACCTATAGCATGAGATGTGATATCCAAGTCCATCCCATTCCAATCCTTAGACCCTTCCTACAGCATGCGATGTGAATATCTCAATGATTCTAATACCAAACCAGAGACTCTTCCTATAACATGAGATGGGATATCCAACTCCTTCCCATTCCAATTCTGAGACCCTTCCTATACTATGAGACTTGATATCTCAATGGTTCTAATACCAAACCTGAGACCCGTAATATAACATGAGATGTGATATCCAAATCCTTCCCCTTCCAAACCTTAGACCCTTCCTTTATCATGAGATGTGATATCCAACTCCTTCCCATTCCAATCCTGAGACCCTTCCGATATCATGAGATGTGATATCTCAAAGCTTCTAATATCAAACTTGAGACCCTCCCTATAGCATGAGATGTGATATCCAAGTCCTTCCCATTCCAATCCTGAGACCCTTCCTATAGCATGAGATGTGATATCTCAATGCTTCTAATACCAAACCTGAGACCCTTCCTATAACATGAGATGGGAATATCCAACTCCTTCCCATTCCAATCTTGAGACCCTTCCGATAGCAGAGATGTGATATCTCAATGCTTATACCACACCTGAGATCCTTCCTATAACATGAGATGTGATATCCAACTCCTTCCCATTCCAATCCTGAGACACTTCCTATAGCATGAGATGTGATATCTCACTGCTTATACCAAACCTGAGACCCTTCCCATAGCAGGAGATGTGATATCCAACTACTTCCCATTCCAATCCTCAGACCCTTCCTATAGCATGAGATGTGATATCTCAATGCTTCTAATGTCAAACTTGAGACCCTACATATAGCATGAGATGTGATATCCAAGTCCTTCCCATTCCAATCCTGAGACACTTCCTATAGCATGAGATGTGATATCTCAATGCTTCTAATACCAAACCTGAGACTCTTCCTATAACATGAGATGGGATATCCAACTCCTTCCAATTCCAATCCTGAGACCCTTTTGATAGCAGAGATGTGATATCTCAATGTTTATACCAAACCTGAGACCCTTCCTACGGCATGAGATGTCATATTCAACTCCTTCCCATTCCAATCCTGAGACCCTTCCTATAGCATGAGATTTGATATCCAACTCCTTCCCATTCCAATCCTGAGACCCTTCCTATAGCATGAGATGTGATGTCTCAATGCTTCTAATACCAAACCTGAGATCCTTCCTATAACATGAGATGTGATATCCAACTCCTTCCATTCCAATCCTGAGATCCTTCCTATAGCATGAGATGTGATATATCAATGCTTATACCAAACCTGAGACCCTTCCTATAGCATGAGTTGTGATATCCAACTCCTTCCCATTCCAATCCTGAGACCCTTCCTATAGCCTGAGATGTGATATCCAATTCCTTCCCATTCCAATCCTGAGACCCTTCCTATAGCATGAGATGTGATATCTCAATGCTTATACCAAACCTGAGAGCCTACCTATAACATGAGATGTGATATCCAAGTCCATCCCATTCCAATCCTTAGACCCTTCCTACAGCATGCGATGTGATATGTCAATGATTCTAATACCAAACCAGAGACTCTTCCTATAACATGAGATGGGATATCCAACTCCTTCCCATTCCAATCCTGAGCCGCTTCCGATAGCAGAGATGTGATATCTCAATGCTTATACCAAACCTGAGACCCTTCCTATAACATGAGATGTGATATCCAACTCCTTCCCGTTCCAAACCTGAGACACTAACTATAGCATATGTGATATCCAACTCCTTCCCATTCCAAACATGAGACCCTTCCTATAGCAAGAAAGTAATATCCAACTCCTACCCATTCCAATCCTGAGACCCTTCCTATAGCAAGAGATGTGATATCCAAATCCTTCCCATTCCAATCCTGAGATCCTTCCTATAACATGAGATGTGATATCCAACTTCTTCCCATTCCAACCTGAGACACTTCCTATAGCATGAGAAGGGATATCCAACTCCTTCCCAATCCAAACCTGAGACCCTTCCTATGGCATGAGATGTGATATCCAACTCCTTGCCATTCAAATCCTGAGACCCTTCCTATAGCATGAGAAGGGATATCCAACTCCTTCCCAATCCAATCCTGAGACCCTTCCGATAGCAGCGACGTGATATCTCAATGCTTCTACCAAACCTGAGACCCTTCCTTTAGCATGAGATGTGATATCCAAATCCTTCACATTCCAATCCTGAGACCCTTCCTATAGCATGAGATGTGATATCTCAATGCTTCTAATACCAAACCTGAGATCCTTCCTATAACATGAGATGTGATATCCAATTCCTTCCCATTCCAAACCTGAGACCCTTCCTATTGGATGAGATGTGATATCCAACTCCTTCCCATTCCAACCCTGAGACCCTTCCTATAGCATGAGATGTGATGTCTCAATGCTTCTAATACCAAACCTGAGATCCTTCCTATAACATGAGATGTGATATCCAACTCCTTCCATTCCAATCCTGAGACCCGTCCTATAGCATGAGATGTGATATCTCAATGCTTATACCAAACCTGAGACCCTTCCTATAGCATGAGATGTGATATCCAACTGCTTCCCATTCCAATCCTGAGACCCTTCCTATAGCATGAGATGTGATATCTCAATGCTTCTAATACCAAACCTGAGATCCTTCCTCTAACATGAAATGTGATATCCAACTCCTTCCCTTTCCAAACCTAAGAGCCTATCTATAGCATGAGATGTGATATCCAAGTCCTTCACATTCCAACCCTTAGACCCTTCCTACAGCATGCAATATGATATCTCAATGATTCTAATAACAAACCTGAGACCCGTCCTATAACATGAGATGGGATATCCAACTCCTTCCCATTCCAATCCTGAGACACTTCCGATAGCAGAGATGTGATATCTCAATGCTTATACCAAACCTGAGACCCTTCCTATAACATGAGATGTGATATCCAAATCCTTCTCGTTCCAAACCTGAGACCCTTCCTTTAGCATGAGATGTGATATCCAGCTCCTTCCCATTCCAATCCTGAGACACTTCCGATAGCATGAGATGTGATATCTCAATGCTTCTAATATCAAAACTGAGACCCTCCCTATAGCATGATATGTGATATCTAAGTCCTTCCCATTCCAATCCCGAGACCCTCCCTATATCATGAGATGTGATATCCAACTCCTTCCCATTCCAATCCTGAGACCCTTCCTATAGCATGAGATATGATATCTCAATACTTCTAATACCAAACATGAGATCCTTCCGATAACATGAGATGTGATATCCAAATCCTTCCCCTTCCAAACCTGAGACCCTCCCTTTAGCATGAAATGTGATATCCAACTCCTTCCTATTCCAATCCTGAGACTCTTCTGATAGCATGAGATGTGATATCTCAATGCTTCTAATACCAAACCTGAGATCCTTCCGATAGCATGAGATGTGATATCTCAATGCTTCTAATACCAAACCTGAGATCCTTCCTATAACATGAGATGTGATATCCAAATCCTTCCCCTTCCAAACCTGAGACCCTCCCTTTAGCATGAGATGTGATATGTAACTCCTTCCCATTCCATTCCTGAGTCCCTTCTGATAGCATGAGATGTGATATCTCAATGCCTCTAATACCAAACCTGAGATCCTACCTCTAACATGAAATGAGATATCCAACTCTTTCCCCTTCCAAACCTGAGAGCCTTCCTATAGCATGAGATGTGATATCCAAGTCCTTCCCATTCCAATACTGAGACCCTTCCTATAGCTTGAGATGTGATATCCAACTCCTTCCCATTCCAATTCTGAGACCCTTCCTATAGCATGAGATGTGATATCTCAATGCTTATACCAAACCTGAGAGCCTACCTATAGCATGAGATGTGATATCCAAGTCCATCCCATTCCAATCCTTAGACCCTTCCTACAGCATGCGATGTGAATATCTCAATGATTCTAATACCAAACCAGAGACTCTTCCTATAACATGAGATGGGATATCCAACTCCTTCCCATTCCAATTCTGAGACCCTTCCTATACTATGAGACTTGATATCTCAATGCTTCTAATACCAAACCTGAGACCCGTAATATAACATGAGATGTGATATCCAAATCCTTCCCCTTCCAAACCTTAGACCCGTCCTTTATCATGAGATGTGATATCCAACTCCTTCCCATTCCAATCCTGAGACCCTTCCGATATCATGAGATGTGATATCTCAAAGCTTCTAATATCAAACTTGAGACCCTCCCTATAGCATGAGATGTGATATCCAAGTCCTTCCCATTCCAATCCTGAGACCCTTCCTATAGCATGAGATGTGATATCTCAATGCTTCTAATACCAAACCTGAGACCCTTCCTATAACATGAGATGGGAATATCCAACTCCTTCCCATTCCAATCTTGAGACCCTTCCGATAGCAGAGATGTGATATCTCAATGCTTATACCACACCTGAGATCCTTCCTATAACATGAGATGTGATATCCAACTCCTTCCCATTCCAATCCTGAAACACTTCCTATAGCATGAGATGTGATATCTCACTGCTTATACCAAACCTGAGACCCTTCCCATAGCAGGAGATGTGATATCCAACTCCTTCCCATTCCAATCCTCAGACCCTTCCTATAGCATGAGATGTGATATCTCAATGCTTCTAATGTCAAACTTGAGACCCTACCTATAGCATATGATGTGATATCCAAGTCCTTCCCATTCCAATCCTGAGACACTTCCTATAGCATGAGATGTGATATCTCAATGCTTCTAATACCAAACCTGAGACTCTTCCTATAACATGAGATGGGATATCCAACTCCTTCCAATTCCAATCCTGAGACCCTTTTGATAGCAGAGATGTGATATCTCAATGTTTATACCAAACCTGAGACCCTTCCTACGGCATGAGATGTCATATTCAACTCCTTCCCATTCCAATCCTGAGACCCTTCCTATAGCATGAGATTTGATATCCAACTCCTTCCCATTCCAATCCTGAGACCCTTCCTATAGCATGAGATGTGATATCTCAATGCTTATACAAAACCTGAGACCCTTCCTATAGCATGAGATGTGATATCCAACTCCTTCCCATTCCAATCCTGAGACCCTTCCTATAGCCTGAGATGTGATATCCAATTCCTTCCCATTCCAATATTGAGACCCTTCCTATAGCATGAGATGTGATGTCTCAATGCTTCTAATACCAAACCTGAGATCCTTCCTATAACATGAGATGTGATATCCAACTCCTTCCATTCCAATCCTGAGACCCTTCCTATAGCATGAGATGTGATATCTCAATGCTTATACCAAACCTGAGACCCTTCCTATAGCATGAGATGTGATATCCAACTCCTTCCCATTCCAATCCTGAGACCCTTCCTATAGCCTGAGATGTGATATCCAATTCCTTCCCATTCCAATATTGAGACCCTTCCTATAGCATGAGATGTGATATCTCAATGCTTATACCAAACCTGAGAGCCTACCTATAATATGAGATGTGATATCCAAGTCCTTCCCATTCCAATCCTGAGACCCTTCCTATAGCATGAGATGTGATATCTCAATGCTTCTAATACCAAACCTGAGACCCTTCCTATAACATGAGATGGGAATATCCAACTCCTTCCCATTCCAATCTTGAGACCCTTCCGATAGCAGAGATGTGATATCTCAATGCTTATACCACACCTGAGATCCTTCCTATAACATGAGATGTGATATCCAACTCCTTCCCATTCCAATCCTGAGACACTTCCTATAGCATGAGATGTGATATCTCACTGCTTATACCAAACCTGAGACCCTTCCCATAGCAGGAGATGTGATATCCAACTCCTTCCCATTCCAATCCTCAGACCCTTCCTATAGCATGAGATGTGATATCTCAATGCTTCTAATGTCAAACTTGAGACCCTACCTATAGCATGAGATGTGATATCCAAGTCCTTCCCATTCCAATCCTGAGACACTTCCTATAGCATGAGATGTGATATCTCAATGCTTCTAATACCAAACCTGAGACTCTTCCTATAACATGAGATGGGATATCCAACTCCTTCCAATTCCAATCCTGAGACCCTTTTGATAGCAGAGATGTGATATCTCAATGTTTATACCAAACCTGAGACCCTTCCTACGGCATGAGATGTCATATTCAACTCCTTCCCATTCCAATCCTGAGACCCTTCCTATAGCATGAGATGTGATGTCTCAATGCTTCTAATACCAAACCTGAGATCCTTCCTATAACATGAGATCTGATATCCAACTCCTTCCATTAAAATCCTGAGACCCTTCCTATAGCATGAGATGTGATATCTCAATGCTTATACCAAACCTGAGACCCTTCCTATAGCATGAGATGTGATATCCAACTCCTTCCCATTCCAATCCTGAGACCCTTCCTATAGCATGAGATGTGATATCTCAATGCCTCTAATACCAAACCTGAGATCCTTCCTCTAACATGAAATGTGATATCCAACTCCTTCACTTTCCAAACCTGAGAGCCTATCTATAGCATGAGATGTGATATCCAAGTCCTTCCCATTCCAATCCTTAGACCCTTCCTACAGCATGCAATATGATATCTCAATGATTCTAATAAAAAACCTGAGACCCGTCCTATAACATGAGATGGGATATCCAACTCCTTCCCATTCCAATCCTGAGACACGTCCGATAGCAGAGATGTGATATCTCAATGTTTATACCAAACCTGAGACCCTTCCTATAACATGAGATGTGATATCCAACTCCTTCCCGTTCCAAACCTGAGACCCTTCCTTTAGCATGAGATGTGATATCCAGCTCCTTCCCATTCCAATCCTGAGACACTTCTGATAGCATAAGATGTGATATCTCAATGCTTCTAATATCAAAACTGAGACCCTCCCTATAGCATATGTGATATCTAAGTCCTTCCCATTCCAATCCTGAGACCCTTCCTATAGCATGAGATGTGATATCTCAATGCTTCTACCAAACCTGAGACCCTTCCTTTAGCATGAGATGTGATATCCAACTCCTTCCCATTCCAATCCTGAGACCATTCCTATTACATAAGATTTGATATCACAATACTTCTAATACCAAAGCTGAGATCCTTCCGATAACATGAGATGTGATATCTCAATACTTCTAATACCAAACCTGAGATCCATCCTATAACATGAGATGTGATATCCAAATCCTTCCCCTTCCAAACCTGAGACCCTCCCTTTAGCATGAGATGTGATATCCAACTCCTTCCCATTCCAATCCTGAGACCCTTCTGATAGCATAAGATATATCTCAATGCTTCTATACCAAACCTGAGATCCTTCTGATAGCATGAGATGTGATATCTCAATGCTTCTAATACCAAACCTGAGATCCTACCTCTAACATGAAATGTGATATCCAACTCTTTCCCCTTGCAAACCTGAGAGCCTTCCTATAGCATGAGATGTGATATCCAAGTCCTTCCCATTCCAATCCTGAGACCCTTCCTATAACATGAGATGTGATATCCAACTCCTTCCCATTCCAACCTGAGACCCTTCCTATAGCATGAGATGGGATATCCAACTCCTTCCAAATCCAATCCCGATACCCTTCCGATAGCATGAGATGTGATATCCCAATGCTTCTACCAAACCTGAGACCCATATTATGGCATGAGATGTGATATCAAACTCCTTCCCATTCTAATCCTGAGACCCTTCCTATACCATGAGACTTGATATCTCAATGCTTCTAATACCAAACCTGAGACCCGTCCTATAACATGAGATGTGATATCCAAATCCTTCCCCTTCCAAACCTTAGACCCTTCCTTTATCATGAGATGTGATATCCAACTCCTTCCCATTCCAATCTTGAGACCCTTCCGATATCATGAAATGTAATATCTCAATGCTTCTATCAAACTTGAGACCCTCCCTATAGCATGAGATGTGATATCCAAGTCCTTCCCATTCCAATCCTGAGACCCTTCCTATAGCATGAGATGTGATATCTCAATGCTTCTAATACCAAACCTGAGACCCTTCCTATAAAATGAGATGGGAATATCCAACTCCTTCCCATTCCAATCCTTAGACCCTTCCTACAGCATGCAATATGATATCTCAATGATTTTAATAAAAAACCTGAGACCCGTCCTATAACATGAGATGGGATATCCAACTCCTTCCCATTCCAATCCTGAGACACTTCCGATGGTAGAGATGTGATATCTCAATGTTTATACCAAACCTGAGACCCTTCCTATAACATGAGATGTGATATCCAACTCCTTCCCATTCCAATCCTGAGACCCTTCCTATAGCATGAGATGTGATATCCAACTCCATCCCATTCCAATCCTGAGACCCTTCTGATAGCATAAGATATGATATCTCAATGCTTCTATACCAAACCTGAGATCCTTCTGATAGCATGAGATGTGATATCTCAATGCTTCTAATACCAAACCTGAGATCCTACCTCTAACATGAAATGTGATATCCAACTCTTTCCCCTTGCAAACCTGAGAGCCTTCCTATAGCATGAGATGTGATATCCAACTCCTTCCCATTCCAATCCTGAGACACTTCCGATGGTAGAGATGTGATATCTCAATGTTTATACCAAACCTGAGACCCTTCCTATAACATGAGATGTGATATCCAACTCCTTCCCATTCCAATCCTGAGACCCTTCCTATAGCATGAGATGTGATATCCAACTCCATCCCATTCCAATCCTGAGACCCTTCCTATAGCATGAGATGTGATGTCTCAATGCTTCTAATACCAAACCTGAGATCCTTCCTTTAACATGAGATGTGATATCCAACTCCTTCCATTCCAATCCTTAGACCCTTCCTACAGCATGCAATATGATATCTCAATGATTTTAATAAAAAACCTGAGACCCGTCCTATAACATGAGATGTGATATCCAACTCCATCCCATTCCAATCCTGAGACCCTTCCTATAGCATGAGATATGATATCTCAATGCTTCTATACCAAACCTGAGATCCTTCTGATAGCATGAGATGTGATATCTCAATGCTTCTAATACCAAACCTGAGATCCTACCTCTAACATGAAATGTGATATCCAACTCTTTCCCTTTCCAACCTGAGACCCTTCCTATAGCATGAGATGGGATATCCAACTCCTTCCAAATCCAATCCCGATACCCTTCCGATAGCATGAGATGTGATATCTCAATGCTTCTAATACCAAACCTGAGATCCTTCCTCTAACATGAAATGTGAGATCCAACTCCTTCCCTTTCCAAACCTAAGAGCCTATCTATAGCATGAGATGTGATATCCAAGTCCTTCACATTCCAACCCTTAGACCCTTCCTACAGCATGCAATATGATATCTCAATGATTCTAATAACAAACCTGAGACCCGTCCTATAACATGAGATGGGATATCCAACTCCTTCCCATTCCAATCTTGAGACCCTTCCGATAGCAGAGATGTGATATCTCAATGCTTATACCACACCTGAGATCCTTCCTATAACATGAGATGTGATATCCAACTCCTTCCCATTCCAATCCTGAAACACTTCCTATAGCATGAGATGTGATATCTCACTGCTTATACCAAACCTGAGACCCTTCCCATAGCAGGAGATGTGATATCCAACTCCTTCCCATTCCAATCCTCAGACCCTTCCTATAGCATGAGATGTGATATCTCAATGCTTCTAATGTCAAACTTGAGACCCTACCTATAGCATATGATGTGATATCCAAGTCCTTCCCATTCCAATCCTGAGACACTTCCTATAGCATGAGATGTGATATCTCAATGCTTCTAATACCAAACCTGAGACTCTTCCTATAACATGAGATGGGATATCCAACTCCTTCCAATTCCAATCCTGAGACCCTTTTGATAGCAGAGATGTGATATCTCAATGTTTATACCAAACCTGAGACCCTTCCTACGGCATGAGATGTCATATTCAACTCCTTCCCATTCCAATCCTGAGACCCTTCCTATAGCATGAGATTTGATATCCAACTCCTTCCCATTCCAATCCTGAGACCCTTCCTATAGCATGAGATGTGATATCTCAATGCTTATACCAAACCTGAGACCCTTCCTATAGCATGAGATGTGATATCCAACTCCTTCCCATTCCAATCCTGAGACCCTTCCTATAGCCTGAGATGTGATATCCAATTCCTTCCCATTCCAATATTGAGACCCTTCCTATAGCATGAGATGTGATGTCTCAATGCTTCTAATACCAAACCTGAGATCCTTCCTATAACATGAGATGTGATATCCAACTCCTTCCATTCCAATCCTGAGACCCTTCCTATAGCATGAGATGTGATATCTCAATGCTTATACCAAACCTGAGACCCTTCCTATAGCATGAGATGTGATATCCAACTCCTTCCCATTCCAATCCTGAGACCCTTCCTATAGCCTGAGATGTGATATCCAATTCCTTCCCATTCCAATATTGAGACCCTTCCTATAGCATGAGATGTGATATCTCAATGCTTATACCAAACCTGAGAGCCTACCTATAATATGAGATGTGATATCCAAGTCCATCCCATTCCAATCCTTAGACCCTTCCTACAGCATGCGATGTGATATCTCAATGATTCTAATACCAAACCAGAGACTCTTCCTATAACATGAGATGGGATATCCAACTCCTTCCCATTCCAATTATGAGACCCTTCCTATACTATGAGACTTGATATCTCAATGCTTCTAATACCAAACCTGAGACCCGTCATATAACATGAGATGTGATATCCAAATCCTTCCCCTTCCAAACCTTAGACCCTTCCTTTATCATGAGATGTGATATCCAACTCCTTCCCATTCCAATCCTGAGACCCTTCCGATATCATGAGATGTGATATCTCAAAGCTTCTAATATCAAACTTGAGACCCTCCCTATAGCATGAGATGTGATATCCAAGTCCTTCCCATTCCAATCCTGAGACCCTTCCTATAGCATGAGATGTGATATCTCAATGCTTCTAATACCAAACCTGAGACCCTTCCTATAACATGAGATGGGAATATCCAACTCCTTCCCATTCCAATCTTGAGACCCTTCCGATAGCAGAGATGTGATATCTCAATGCTTATACCACACCTGAGATCCTTCCTATAACATGAGATGTGATATCCAACTCCTTCCCATTCCAATCCTGAGACACTTCCTATAGCATGAGATGTGATATCTCACTGCTTATACCAAACCTGAGACCCTTCCCATAGCAGGAGATGTGATATCCAACTCCTTCCCATTCCAATCCTCAGACCCTTCCTATAGCATGAGATGTGATATCTCAATGCTTCTAATGTCAAACTTGAGACCCTACCTATAGCATGAGATGTGATATCCAAGTCCTTCCCATTCCAATCCTGAGACACTTCCTATAGCATGAGATGTGATATCTCAATGCTTCTAATACCAAACCTGAGACTCTTCCTATAACATGAGATGGGATATCCAACTCCTTCCAATTCCAATCCTGAGACCCTTTTGATAGCAGAGATGTGATATCTCAATGTTTATACCAAACCTGAGACCCTTCCTACGGCATGAGATGTCATATTCAAGTCCTTCCCATTCCAATCCTGAGACCCTTCCTATAGCATGAGATGTGATGTCTCAATGCTTCTAATACCAAACCTGAGATCCTTCCTATAACATGAGATGTGATATCCAACTCCTTCCATTCCAATCCTGAGACCCTTCCTATAGCATGAGATGTGATATCTCAATGCTTATACCAAACCTGAGACCCTTCCTATAGCATGAGATGTGATATCCAACTCCTTCCCATTCCAATCCTGAGACCCTTCCTATAGCATGAGATGTGATATCTCAATGCCTCTAATACCAAACCTGAGATCCTTCCTCTAACATGAAATGTGATATCCAACTCCTTCACTTTCCAAACCTGAGAGCCTATCTATAGCATGAGATGTGATATCCAAGTCCTTCCCATTCCAATCCTTAGACCCTTCCTACAGCATGCAATATGATATCTCAATGATTCTAATAAAAAACCTGAGACCCGTCCTATAACATGAGATGGGATATCCAACTCCTTCCCATTCCAATCCTGAGACACGTCCGATAGCAGAGATGTGATATCTCAATGTTTATACCAAACCTGAGACCCTTCCTATAACATGAGATGTGATATCCAACTCCTTCCCGTTCCAAACCTGAGACCCTTCCTTTAGCATGAGATGTGATATCCAGCTCCTTCCCATTCCAATCCTGAGACACTTCTGATAGCATAAGATGTGATATCTCAATGCTTCTAATATCAAAACTGAGACCCTCCCTATAGCATATGTGATATCTAAGTCCTTCCCATTCCAATCCTGAGACCCTTCCTATAGCATGAGATGTGATATCTCAATGCTTCTACCAAACCTGAGACCCTTCCTTTAGCATGAGATGTGATATCCAACTCCTTCCCATTCCAATCCTGAGACCCTTCCTATAGCATGAGATGTGATATCTCAATACTTCTAATACCAAAGCTGAGATCCTTCCGATAACATGAGATGTGATATCTCAATACTTCTAATACCAAACCTGAGATCCATCCTATAACATGAGATGTGATATCCAAATCCTTCCCCTTCCAAACCTGAGACCCTCCCTTTAGCATGAGATGTGATATCCAACTCCTTCCCATTCCAATCCTGAGACCGTTCTGATAGCATAAGATATATCTCAATGCTTCTATACCAAACCTGAGATCCTTCTGATAGCATGAGATGTGATATCTCAATGCTTCTAATACCAAACCTGAGATCCTACCTCTAACATGAAATGTGATATCCAACTCTTTCCCCTTGCAAACCTGAGAGCCTTCCTATAGCATGAGATGTGATATCCAAGTCCTTCCCATTCCAATCCTGAGACCCTTCCTATAACATGAGATGTGATATCCAACTCCTTCCCATTCCAACCTGAGACCCTTCCTATAGCATGAGATGGGATATCCAACTCCTTCCAAATCCAATCCCGATACCCTTCCGATAGCATGAGATGTGATATCCCAATGCTTCTACCAAACCTGAGACCCATATTATGGCATGAGATGTGATATCAAACTCCTTCCCATTCTAATCCTGAGACCCTTCCTATACCATGAGACTTGATATCTCAATGCTTCTAATACCAAACCTGAGACCCGTCCTATAACATGAGATGTGATATCCAAATCCTTCCCCTTCCAAACCTTAGACCCTTCCTTTATCATGAGATGTGATATCCAACTCCTTCCCATTCCAATCTTGAGACCCTTCCGATATCATGAAATGTAATATCTCAATGCTTCTATCAAACTTGAGACCCTCCCTATAGCATGAGATGTGATATCCAAGTCCTTCCCATTCCAATCCTGAGACCCTTCCTATAGCATGAGATGTGATATCTCAATGCTTCTAATACCAAACCTGAGACCCTTCCTATAACATGAGATGGGAATATCCAACTCCTTCCCATTCCAATCCTTAGACCCTTCCTACAGCATGCAATATGATATCTCAATGATTTTAATAAAAAACCTGAGACCCGTCCTATAACATGAGATGGGATATCCAACTCCTTCCCATTCCAATCCTGAGACACTTCCGATGGTAGAGATGTGATATCTCAATGTTTATACCAAACCTGAGACCCTTCCTATAACATGAGATGTGATATCCAACTCCTTCCCATTCCAATCCTGAGACCCTTCCTATAGCATGAGATGTGATATCCAACTCCATCCCATTCCAATCCTGAGACCCTTCTGATAGCATAAGATATGATATCTCAATGCTTCTATACCAAACCTGAGATCCTTCTGATAGCATGAGATGTGATATCTCAATGCTTCTAATACCAAACCTGAGATCCTACCTCTAACATGAAATGTGATATCCAACTCTTTCCCCTTGCAAACCTGAGAGCCTTCCTATAGCATGAGATGTGATATCCAACTCCTTCCCATTCCAATCCTGAGACACTTCCGATGGTAGAGATGTGATATCTCAATGTTTATACCAAACCTGAGACCCTTCCTATAACATGAGATGTGATATCCAAATCCTTCCCCTTCCAAACCTGAGACCCTCCCTTTAGCATGAGATGTGATATCTAACTCCTTCCCATTCCATTCCTGAGACCCTTCTGATAGCATGAGATGTGATATCTCAATGCCTCTAATACCAAACCTGAGATCCTACCTCTAACATGAAATGAGATATCCAACTCTTTCCCCTTCCAAACCTGAGAGCCTTCCTATTGCATGAGATGTGATATCCAAGTCCTTCCCATTACAATACTGAGACCCTTCCTATAGCTTGAGATGTGATATCCAACTCCTTCCCATTCCAATTCTGAGACCCTTCCTACAGCATGCAATGTGAATATCTCAATGATTCTAATACCAAACCAGAGACTCTTCCTATAACATGAGATGGGATATCCAACTCCTTCCCATTCCAATTCTGAGACCCTTCCTATACTATGAGACTTGATATCTCAATGCTTCTAATACCAAACCTGAGACCCGTAATATAACATGAGATGTGATATCCAAATCCTTCCCCTACCAAACCTTAGACCCGTCCTTTATCATGAGATGTGATATCCAACTCCTTCCCATTCCAATCCTGAGACCCTTCCGATATCATGAGATGTGATATCTCAAAGCTTCTAATATCAAACTTGAGACCCTCCCTATAGCATGAGATGTGATAACCAAGTCCTTCCCATTCCAATCCTGAGACCCTTCCTATAGCATGAGATGTGATATCTCAATGCTTCTAATACCAAACCTGAGACCCTTCCTATAACATGAGATGGGAATATCCAACTCCTTCCCATTCCAATCTTGAGACCCTTCCGATAGCAGAGATGTGATATCTCAATGCTTATACCACACCTGAGATCCTTCCTATAACATGAGATGTGATATCCAACTCCTTCCCATTCCAATCCTGAGACACTTCCTATAGCATGAGATGTGATATCTCACTGCTTATACCAAACCTGAGACCCTTCCCATAGCAGGAGATGTGATATCCAACTCCTTCCCATTCCAATCCTCAGACCCTTCCTATAGCATGAGATGTGATATCTCAATGCTTCTAATGTCAAACTTGAGACCCTACCTATAGGATGAGATGTGATATCCAAGTCCTTCCCATTCCAATCCTGAGACACTTCCTATAGCATGAGATGTGATATCTCAATGCTTCTAATACCAAACCTGAGACTCTTCCTATAACATGAGATGGGATATCCAACTCCTTCCAATTCCAATCCTGAGACCCTTTTGATAGCAGAGATGTGATATCTCAATGTTTATACCAAACCTGAGACCCTTCCTACGGCATGAGATGTCATATTCAACTCCTTCCCATTCCAATCCTGAGACCCTTCCTATAGCATGAGATTTGATATCCAACTCCTTCCCATTCCAATCCTGAGACCCTTCCTATAGCATGAGATGTGATGTCTCAATGCTTCTAATACCAAACCTGAGATCCTTCCTATAACATGAGATGAGATATCCAACTCCTTCCATTCCAATCCTGAGACCCTTCCTATAGCATGAGATGTGATATCTCAATGCTTATACCAAACCTGAGACCCTTCCTCTAGCATGAGATGTGATATCCAACTCCTTCCCATTCCAATCCTGAGACCCTTCCTATAGCCTGAGATGTGATATCCAATTCCTTCCCATTCCAATCCTGAGACCCTTCCTATAGCATGAGATGTGATATCTCAATGCTTATACCAAACCTGAGAGCCTACCTATAACATGAGATGTGATATCCAAGTCCATCCCATTCCAATCCTTAGACCCTTCCTACAGCATGCGATGTGATATCTCAATGATTCTAATACCAAACCAGAGACTCTTCCTGTAACATGAAATGGGATATCTAACTCCTTCCCATTCCAATCCTGAGCCGCTTCTGATAGCAGAGATGTGATATCTCAATGCTTATACCAAACCTGAGACCCTTCCTATAACATGAGATGTGATATCCAACTCCTTCCCGTTCCAAACCTGAGACACTAACTATAGCATATGTGATATCCAACTCCTTCCCATTCCAAACATGAGACCCTTCCTATAGCAAGAAAATAATATCCAACTCCTACCCATTCCAATCCTGAGACCCTTCCTATAGCAAGAGATGTGATATCCAAATCCTTCCCATTCCAATCCTGAGACCCTTCCTAAAACATGAGATGTGATATCCAACTCCTTCCCATTCCAACCTGAGACACTTCCTATAGCATGAGAAGGGATATCCAACTCCTTCCCAATCCAATCCTGAGACCCTTCCGATAGCAGAGATGTGATATCTCAATGCTTATACCAAACCTGAGACCCTTCCTATGGCATGAGATGTGATATCCAACTCCTTGCCATTCAAATCCTGAGACCCTTCCTATAGCATGAGAAGGGATATCCAACTCCTTCCCAATCCAATCCTGAGACCCTTCCGATAGCAGCGACGTGATATCTCAATGCTTCTACCAAACCTGAGACCCTTCCTTTAGCATGAGATGTGATATCCAAATCCTTCACATTCCAATCCTGAGACCCTTCCTATAGCATGAGATGTGATATCTCAATGCTTCTAATACCAAACCTGAGATCCTTCCTATAACATGAGATGTGATATCCAATTCCTTCCCATTCCAAACCTGAGACCCTTCCTATTGGATGAGATGTGATAACCAACTCCTTCCCATTCCAACCCTGAGACCCTTCCTATAGCATGAGATGTGATGTCTCAATGCTTCTAATACCAAACCTGTGATCCTTCCTATAACATGAGATGTGATATCCAACTCCTTCCATTCCAATCCTGAGACCCGTCCTATAGCATGAGATGTGATATCTCAATGCTTATACCAAACCTGAGACCCTTCCTATAGCATGAGATGTCATATCCAACTGCTTCCCATTCCAATCCTGAGACCCTTCCTATAGCATGAGATGTGATATCTCAATGCTTCTAATACCAAACCTGAGATCCTTCCTCTAACATGAAATGTGATATCCAACTCCTTCCCTTTCCAAACCTAAGAGCCTATCTATAGCATGAGATGTGATATCCAAGTCCTTCACATTCCAACCCTTAGACCCTTCCTACAGCATGCAATATGATATCTCAATGATTCTAATAACAAACCTGAGACCCGTCCTATAACATGAGATGGGATATCCAAATCCTTCTCGTTCCAAACCTGAGACCCTTCCTTTAGCATGAGATGTGATATCCAGCTCCTTCCCATTCCAATCCTGAGACACTTCCGATAGCATGAGATGTGATATCTCAATGCTTCTAATATCAAAACTGAGACCCTCCCTATAGCATGATATGTGATATCTAAGTCCTTCCCATTCCAATCCTGAGACCCTCCCTATAGCATGAGATGTGATATCTAACTCCTTCCCATTCCAATCCTGAGACCCTTCCTATAGCATGAGATATGATATCTCAATACTTCTAATACCAAACGTGAGATCCTTCCGATAACATGAGATGTGATATCCAAATCCTTCCCCTTCCAAACCTGAGACCCTCCCTTTAGCATGAAATGTGATATCCAACTCCTTCCTATTCCAATCCTGAGACTCTTCTGATAGCATGAGATGTGATATCTCAATGCTTCTAATACCAAACCTGAGATCCTTCCGATAGCATGAGATGTGATATCTCAATGCTTCTAATACCAAACCTGAGATCCTTCCTATAACATGAGATGTGATATCCAAATCCTTCCCCTTCCAAACCTGAGACCCTCCCTTTAGCATGAGATGTGATATCTAACTCCTTCCCATTCCATTCCTGAGACCCTTCTGATAGCATGAGATGTGATATCTCAATGCCTCTAATACCAAACCTGAGATCCTACCTCTAACATGAAATGAGATATCCAACTCTTTCCCCTTCCAAACCTGAGAGCCTTCCTATAGCATGAGATGTGATATCCAAGTCCTTCCCATTCCAATACTGAGACCCTTCCTATAGCTTGAGATGTGATATCCAACTCCTTCCCATTCCAATTCTGAGACCCTTCCTATAGCATGAAATGTGATATCTCAATGCTTATACCAAACCTGAGAGCCTACCTATAGCATGAGATGTGATATCCAAGTCCATCCCATTCCAATCCTTAGACCCTTCCAACAGCATGCGATGTGAATATCTCAATGATTCTAATACCAAACCAGAGACTCTTCCTATAACATGAGATGGGATATCCAACTCCTTCCCATTCCAATTCTGAGACCCTTCCTATACTATGAGACTTGATATCTCAATGCTTCTAATACCAAACCTGAGACCCGTAATATAACATGAGATGTGATATCCAAATCCTTCCCCTTCCAAACCTTAGACCCTTCCTTTATCATGAGATGTGATATCCAACTCCTTCCCATTCCAATCCTGAGACCCTTCCGATATCATGAGATGTGATATCTCAAAGCTTCTAATATCAAACTTGAGACCCTCCCTATAGCATGAGATGTGATATCCAAGTCCTTCCCATTCCAATCCTGAGACCCTTCCTATAGCATGAGATGTGATATCTCAATGCTTCTAATACCAAACCTGAGACCCTTCCTATAACATGAGATGGGAATATCCAACTCCTTCCCATTCCAATCTTGAGACCCTTCCGATAGCAGAGATGTGATATCTCAATGCTTATACCACACCTGAGATCCTTCCTATAACATGAGATGTGATATCCAACTCCTTCCCATTCCAATCCTGAGACACTTCCTATAGCATGAGATGTGATATCTCACTGCTTATACCAAACCTGAGACCCTTCCCATAGCAGGAGATGTGATATCCAACTACTTCCCATTCCAATCCTCAGACCCTTCCTATAGCATGAGATGTGATATCTCAATGCTTCTAATGTCAAACTTGAGACCCTACATATAGCATGAGATGTGATATCCAAGTCCTTCCCATTCCAATCCTGAGACACTTCCTATAGCATGAGATGTGATATCTCAATGCTTCTAATACCAAACCTGAGACTCTTCCTATAACATGAGATGGGATATCCAACTCCTTCCAATTCCAATCCTGAGACCCTTTTGATAGCAGAGATGTGATATCTCAATGTTTATACCAAACCTGAGACCCTTCCTACGGCATGAGATGTCATATTCAACTCCTTCCCATTCCAATCCTGAGACCCTTCCTATAGCATGAGATTTGATATCCAACTCCTTCCCATTCCAATCCTGAGACCCTTCCTATAGCATGAGATGTGATGTCTCAATGCTTCTAATACCAAACCTGAGATCCTTCCTATAACATGAGATGTGATATCCAACTCCTTCCATTCCAATCCTGAGATCCTTCCTATAGCATGAGATGTGATATATCAATGCTTATACCAAACCTGAGACCCTTCCTATAGCATGAGATGTGATATCCAACTCCTTCCCATTCCAATCCTGAGACCCTTCCTATAGCCTGAGATGTGATATCCAATTCCTTCCCATTCCAATCCTGAGACCCTTCCTATAGCATGAGATGTGATATCTCAATGCTTATACCAAACCTGAGAGCCTACCTATAACATGAGATGTGATATCCAAGTCCATCCCATTCCAATCCTTAGACCCTTCCTACAGCATGCGATGTGATATCTCAATGATTCTAATACCAAACCAGAGACTCTTCCTATAACATGAGATGGGATATCCAACTCCTTCCCATTCCAATCCTGAGCCGCTTCCGATAGCAGAGATGTGATATCTCAATGCTTATACCAAACCTGAGACCCTTCCTATAACATGAGATGTGATATCCAACTCCTTCCCGTTCCAAACCTGAGACACTAACTATAGCATATGTGATATCCAACTCCTTCCCATTCCAAACATGAGACCCTTCCTATAGCAAGAAAGTAATATCCAACTCCTACCCATTCCAATCCTGAGACCCTTCCTATAGCAAGAGATGTGATATCCAAATCCTTCCCATTCCAATCCTGAGATCCTTCCTATAACATGAGATGTGATATCCAACTTCTTCCCATTCCAACCTGAGACACTTCCTATAGCATGAGAAGGGATATCCAACTCCTTCCCAATCCAAACCTGAGACCCTTCCTATGGCATGAGATGTGATATCCAACTCCTTGCCATTCAAATCCTGAGACCCTTCCTATAGCATGAGAAGGGATATCCAACTCCTTCCCAATCCAATCCTGAGACCCTTCCGATAGCAGCGACGTGATATCTCAATGCTTCTACCAAACCTGAGACCCTTCCTTTAGCATGAGATGTGATATCCAAATCCTTCACATTCCAATCCTGAGACCATTCCTATAGCATGAGATGTGATATCTCAATGCTTCTAATACCAAACCTGAGATCCTTCCTATAACATGAGATGTGATATCCAATTCCTTCCCATTCCAAACCTGAGACCCTTCCTATTGGATGAGATGTGATATCCAACTCCTTCCCATTCCAACCCTGAGACCCTTCCTATAGCATGAGATGTGATGTCTCAATGCTTCTAATACCAAACCTGAGATCCTTCCTATAACATGAGATGTGATATCCAACTCCTTCCATTCCAATCCTGAGACCCGTCCTATAGCATGAGATGTGATATCTCAATGCTTATACCAAACCTGAGACCCTTCCTATAGCATGAGATGTGATATCCAACTGCTTCCCATTCCAATCCTGAGACCCTTCCTATAGCATGAGATGTGATATCTCAATGCTTCTAATACCAAACCTGAGATCCTTCCTCTAACATGAAATGTGATATCCAACTCCTTCCCTTTCCAAACCTAAGAGCCTATCTATAGCATGAGATGTGATATCCAAGTCCTTCACATTCCAACCCTTAGACCCTTCCTACAGCATGCAATATGATATCTCAATGATTCTAATAACAAACCTGAGACCCGTCCTATAACATGAGATGGGATATCCAACTCCTTCCCATTCCAATCCTGAGACACTTCCGATAGCAGAGATGTGATATCTCAATGCTTATACCAAACCTGAGACCCTTCCTATAACATGAGATGTGATATCCAAATCCTTCTCGTTCCAAACCTGAGACCCTTCCTTTAGCATGAGATGTGATATCCAGCTCCTTCCCATTCCAATCCTGAGACACTTCCGATAGCATGAGATGTGATATCTCAATGCTTCTAATATCAAAACTGAGACCCTCCCTATAGCATGATATGTGATATCTAAGTCCTTCCCATTCCAATCCTGAGACCCTCCCTATATCATGAGATGTGATATCCAACTCCTTTCCCATTCCAATCCTGAGACCCTTCCTATAGCATGAGATATGATATCTCAATACTTCTAATACCAAACATGAGATCCTTCCGATAACATGAGATGTGATATCCAAATCCTTCCCCTTCCAAACCTGAGACCCTCCCTTTAGCATGAAATGTGATATCCAACTCCTTCCTATTCCAATCCTGAGACTCTTCTGATAGCATGAGATGTGATATCTCAATGCTTCTAATACCAAACCTGAGATCCTTCCGATAGCATGAGATGTGATATCTCAATGCTTCTAATACCAAACCTGAGATCCTTCCTATAACATGAGATGTGATATCCAAATCCTTCCCCTTCCAAACCTGAGACCCTCCCTTTAGCATGAGATGTGATATGTAACTCCTTCCCATTCCATTCCTGAGTCCCTTCTGATAGCATGAGATGTGATATCTCAATGCCTCTAATACCAAACCTGAGATCCTACCTCTAACATGAAATGAGATATCCAACTCTTTCCCCTTCCAAACCTGAGAGCCTTCCTATAGCATGAGATGTGATATCCAAGTCCTTCCCATTCCAATACTGAGACCCTTCCTATAGCTTGAGATGTGATATCCAACTCCTTCCCATTCCAATTCTGAGACCCTTCCTATAGCATGAGATGTGATATCTCAATGCTTATACCAAACCTGAGAGCCTACCTATAGCATGAGATGTGATATCCAAGTCCATCCCATTCCAATCCTTAGACCCTTCCTACAGCATGCGATGTGAATATCTCAATGATTCTAATACCAAACCAGAGACTCTTCCTATAACATGAGATGGGATATCCAACTCCTTCCCATTCCAATTCTGAGACCCTTCCTATACTATGAGACTTGATATCTCAATGCTTCTAATACCAAACCTGAGACCCGTAATATAACATGAGATGTGATATCCAAATCCTTCCCCTTCCAAACCTTAGACCCGTCCTTTATCATGAGATGTGATATCCAACTCCTTCCCATTCCAATCCTGAGACCCTTCCGATATCATGAGATGTGATATCTCAAAGCTTCTAATATCAAACTTGAGACCCTCCCTATAGCATGAGATGTGATATCCAAGTCCTTCCCATTCCAATCCTGAGACCCTTCCTATAGCATGAGATGTGATATCTCAATGCTTCTAATACCAAACCTGAGACCCTTCCTATAACATGAGATGGGAATATCCAACTTCTTCCCATTCCAATCTTGAGACCCTTCCGATAGCAGAGATGTGATATCTCAATGCTTATACCACACCTGAAATCCTTCCTATAACATGAGATGTGATATCCAACTCCTTCCCATTCCAATCCTGAAACACTTCCTATAGCATGAGATGTGATATCTCACTGCTTATACCAAACCTGAGACCCTTCCCATAGCAGGAGATGTGATATCCAACTCCTTCCCATTCCAATCCTCAGACCCTTCCTATAGCATGAGATGTGATATCTCAATGCTTCTAATGTCAAACTTGAGACCCTACCTATAGCATATGATGTGATATCCAAGTCCTTCCCATTCCAATCCTGAGACACTTCCTATAGCATGAGATGTGATATCTCAATGCTTCTAATACCAAACCTGAGACTCTTCCTATAACATGAGATGGGATATCCAACTCCTTCCAATTCCAATCCTGAGACCCTTTTGATAGCAGAGATGTGATATCTCAATGTTTATACCAAACCTGAGACCCTTCCTACGGCATGAGATGTCATATTCAACTCCTTCCCATTCCAATCCTGAGACCCTTCCTATAGCATGAGATTTGATATCCAACTCCTTCCCATTCCAATCCTGAGACCCTTCCTATAGCATGAGATGTGATATCTCAATGCTTATACAAAACCTGAGACCCTTCCTATAGCATGAGATGTGATATCCAACTCCTTCCCATTCCAATCCTGAGACCCTTCCTATAGCCTGAGATGTGATATCCAATTCCTTCCCATTCCAATATTGAGACCCTTCCTATAGCATGAGATGTGATGTCTCAATGCTTCTAATACCAAACCTGAGATCCTTCCTATAACATGAGATGTGATATCCAACTCCTTCCATTCCAATCCTGAGACCCTTCCTATAGCATGAGATGTGATATCTCAATGCTTATACCAAACCTGAGACCCTTCCTATAGCATGAGATGTGATATCCAACTCCTTCCCATTCCAATCCTGAGACCCTTCCTATAGCCTGAGATGTGATATCCAATTCCTTCCCATTCCAATATTGAGACCCTTCCTATAGCATGAGATGTGATATCTCAATGCTTATACCAAACCTGAGAGCCTACCTATAATATGAGATGTGATATCCAAGTCCTTCCCATTCCAATCCTGAGACCCTTCCTATAGCATGAGATGTGATATCTCAATGCTTCTAATACCAAACCTGAGACCCTTCCTATAACATGAGATGGGAATATCCAACTCCTTCCCATTCCAATCTTGAGACCCTTCCGATAGCAGAGATGTGATATCTCAATGCTTATACCACACCTGAGATCCTTCCTATAACATGAGATGTGATATCCAACTCCTTCCCATTCCAATCCTGAGACACTTCCTATAGCATGAGATGTGATATCTCACTGCTTATACCAAACCTGAGACCCTTCCCATAGCAGGAGATGTGATATCCAACTCCTTCCCATTCCAATCCTCAGACCCTTCCTATAGCATGAGATGTGATATCTCAATGCTTCTAATGTCAAACTTGAGACCCTACCTATAGCATGAGATGTGATATCCAAGTCCTTCCCATTCCAATCCTGAGACACTTCCTATAGCATGAGATGTGATATCTCAATGCTTCTAATACCAAACCTGAGACTCTTCCTATAACATGAGATGGGATATCCAACTCCTTCCAATTCCAATCCTGAGACCCTTTTGATAGCAGAGATGTGATATCTCAATGTTTATACCAAACCTGAGACCCTTCCTACGGCATGAGATGTCATATTCAACTCCTTCCCATTCCAATCCTGAGACCCTTCCTATAGCATGAGATGTGATGTCTCAATGCTTCTAATACCAAACCTGAGATCCTTCCTATAACATGAGATCTGATATCCAACTCCTTCCATTCCAATCCTGAGACCCTTCCTATAGCATGAGATGTGATATCTCAATGCTTATACCAAACCTGAGACCCTTCCTATAGCATGAGATGTGATATCCAACTCCTTCCCATTCCAATCCTGAGACCCTTCCTATAGCATGAGATGTGATATCTCAATGCCTCTAATACCAAACCTGAGATCCTTCCTCTAACATGAAATGTGATATCCAACTCCTTCACTTTCCAAACCTGAGAGCCTATCTATAGCATGAGATGTGATATCCAAGTCCTTCCCATTCCAATCCTTAGACCCTTCCTACAGCATGCAATATGATATCTCAATGATTCTAATAAAAAACCTGAGACCCGTCCTATAACATGAGATGGGATATCCAACTCCTTCCCATTCCAATCCTGAGACACGTCCGATAGCAGAGATGTGATATCTCAATGTTTATACCAAACCTGAGACCCTTCCTATAACATGAGATGTGATATCCAACTCCTTCCCGTTCCAAACCTGAGACCCTTCCTTTAGCATGAGATGTGATATCCAGCTCCTTCCCATTCCAATCCTGAGACACTTCTGATAGCATAAGATGTGATATCTCAATGCTTCTAATATCAAAACTGAGACCCTCCCTATAGCATATGTGATATCTAAGTCCTTCCCATTCCAATCCTGAGACCCTTCCTATAGCATGAGATGTGATATCTCAATGCTTCTACCAAACCTGAGACCCTTCCTTTAGCATGAGATGTGATATCCAACTCCTTCCCATTCCAATCCTGAGACCCTTCCTATAGCATGAGATGTGATATCTCAATACTTCTAATACCAAAGCTGAGATCCTTCCGATAACATGAGATGTGATATCTCAATACTTCTAATACCAAACCTGAGATCCATCCTATAACATGAGATGTGATATCCAAATCCTTCCCCTTCCAAACCTGAGACCCTCCCTTTAGCATGAGATGTGATATCCAACTCCTTCCCATTCCAATCCTGAGACCCTTCTGATAGCATAAGATATATCTCAATGCTTCTATACCAAACCTGAGATCCTTCTGATAGCATGAGATGTGATATCTCAATGCTTCTAATACCAAACCTGAGATCCTACCTCTAACATGAAATGTGATATCCAACTCTTTCCCCTTGCAAACCTGAGAGCCTTCCTATAGCATGAGATGTGATATCCAAGTCCTTCCCATTCCAATCCTGAGACCCTTCCTATAACATGAGATGTGATATCCAACTCCTTCCCATTCCAACCTGAGACCCTTCCTATAGCATGAGATGGGATATCCAACTCCTTTCAAATCCAATCCCGATACCCTTCCGATAGCATGAGATGTGATATCCCAATGCTTCTACCAAACCTGAGACCCATATTATGGCATGAGATGTGATATCAAACTCCTTCCCATTCTAATCCTGAGACCCTTCCTATACCATGAGACTTGATATCTCAATGCTTCTAATACCAAACCTGAGACCCGTCCTATAACATGAGATGTGATATCCAAATCCTTCCCCTTCCAAACCTTAGACCCTTCCTTTATCATGAGATGTGATATCCAACTCCTTCCCATTCCAATCTTGAGACCCTTCCGATATCATGAAATGTAATATCTCAATGCTTCTATCAAACTTGAGACCCTCCCTATAGCATGAGATGTGATATCCAAGTCCTTCCCATTCCAATCCTGAGACCCTTCCTATAGCATGAGATGTGATATCTCAATGCTTCTAATACCAAACCTGAGACCCTTCCTATAAAATGAGATGGGAATATCCAACTCCTTCCCATTCCAATCCTTAGACCCTTCCTACAGCATGCAATATGATATCTCAATGATTTTAATAAAAAACCTGAGACCCGTCCTATAACATGAGATGGGATATCCAACTCCTTCCCATTCCAATCCTGAGACACTTCCGATGGTAGAGATGTGATATCTCAATGTTTATACCAAACCTGAGACCCTTCCTATAACATGAGATGTGATATCCAACTCCTTCCCATTCCAATCCTGAGACCCTTCCTATAGCATGAGATGTGATATCCAACTCCATCCCATTCCAATCCTGAGACCCTTCTGATAGCATAAGATATGATATCTCAATGCTTCTATACCAAACCTGAGATCCTTCTGATAGCATGAGATGTGATATCTCAATGCTTCTAATACCAAACTTGAGATCCTACCTCTAACATGAAATGTGATATCCAACTCTTTCCCCTTGCAAACCTGAGAGCCTTCCTATAGCATGAGATGTGATATCCAACTCCTTCCCATTCCAATCCTGAGACACTTCCGATGGTAGAGATGTGATATCTCAATGTTTATACCAAACCTGAGACCCTTCCTATAACATGAGATGTGATATCCAACTCCTTCCCATTCCAATCCTGAGACCCTTCCTATAGCATGAGATGTGATATCCAACTCCATCCCATTCCAATCCTGAGACCCTTCCTATAGCATGAGATGTGATGTCTCAATGCTTCTAATACCAAACCTGAGATCCTTCCTTTAACATGAGATGTGATATCCAACTCCTTCCATCCCAATCCTTAGACCCTTCCTACAGCATGCAATATGATATCTCAATGATTTTAATAAAAAACCTGAGACCCGTCCTATAACATGAGATGTGATATCCAACTCCATCCCATTCCAATCCTGAGACCCTTCCTATAGCATGAGATATGATATCTCAATGCTTCTATACCAAACCTGAGATCCTTCTGATAGCATGAGATGTGATATCTCAATGCTTCTAATACCAAACCTGAGATCCTACCTCTAACATGAAATGTGATATCCAACTCTTTCCCTTTCCAACCTGAGACCCTTCCTATAGCATGAGATGGGATATCCAACTCCTTCCAAATCCAATCCCGATACCCTTCCGATAGCATGAGATGTGATATCTCAATGCTTCTAATACCAAACCTGAGATCCTTCCTCTAACATGAAATGTGAGATCCAACTCCTTCCCTTTCCAAACCTAAGAGCCTATCTATAGCATGAGATGTGATATCCAAGTCCTTCACATTCCAACCCTTAGACCCTTCCTACAGCATGCAATATGATATCTCAATGATTCTAATAACAAACCTGAGACCTGTCCTAAAACATGAGAAGGGATATCCAACTCCTTCCCATTCCAATCCTGAGACACTTCCGATAGCAGAGATGTGATATCTCAATGTTTATACCAAACCTGAGACCCTTCCTATAACATGAGATGTGATATCCAACTCCTTCCCGTTCCAAACCTGAGACCCTTCCTTTAGCATGAGATGTGATATCCAGCTCCTTCCCATTCCAATCCTGAGACACTTCCGATAGCATGAGATGTGATATCTCAATGCTTCTAATATCAAAACTGAGACCCTCCCTATAGCATGATATGTGATATCTAAGTCCTTCCCATTCCAATCCTGAGACCCTTCCTATAGCATGAGATGTGATATCTCAATGCTTCTACCAAACCTGAGACCCTTCCTTTAGCATGAGATGTAATATCCAACTCCTTCCCATTCCAATCCTGAGACCCTTCCTATAGCATGAGATGTGATATCTCAATACTTCTAATACCAAACCTGAGATCCATCCTATAACATGAGATGTGATATCCAACTCCTTCCCTTTCCAAACCTGAGAGCCGTTCTATAGCATGAGATGTGATATCCAGGTCCTTCCCATTCCAATCCTTAGACCCTTCCTACAGCATGCAATATGATATCTCAATGATTCTAATAACAAACCTGAGACCCGTCCTATAGCATGAGATATGATATCCAAGTCCTTCCCATTCCAATCCTGAGACCCTTCCTATAACATGAAATGTGATATCCAACTCCTTCCCATTCCAACCTGAGACCCTTCCTATAGCATGAGATGGGATATCCAACTTCTTCCAAATCCAATACTGATACCCTTCCGATAGCATGAGATGTGATATCCCAATGCTTCTACCAAACCTGAGACCCATACTATGGCATGAGATGTGATATCAAACTCCTTCCCATTCCAATCCTGAGACCCTTCCTATAGCTTGAGGTGTGATATCCAACTCCTTCCCATTCCAATTCTGAGACCCTTCTTATACCATGAGACTTGATATCTCAATGCTTCTAATATTAAACCTGAGACCCGTCCTATAACATGAGATGTGATATCCAAATCCTTCCCCTTCCAAACCTTAGACCCTTCCTTTATCATGAGATGTGATATCCAACTCCTTCCCATTCCAATCCTGAGACCCTTCCGATATCATGAGATTTGTTATCTCAATGCTTCTAATATCAAACTTGAGACCCTCCCTATAGCATGAGATGTGACATCCAAGTCCTTCCCATTCCAATCCTGAGACCCTTCCTATAGCATGAGATGTGATATTTCTATGCTTCTAATACCAAACCTGAGACCCTTCCTATAACATGAGATGGGATATCCAACTCCTTCCCATTCCAATCCTGAGACCTTTCCGATAGCAGAGATGTGATATCTCAATGCTTATACCAAACCTGAGAACCTTCCTATGGCCTGAGATGTCATATACAACTCCTTCCCATTCCAATCCTGAGACCCTTCCTTTAGCATGAGATGTGATATCTCAATGCTTATACCAAATCTGAGACCCTTCCTATAGCATGAGATGTGATATCCAATTCCTTCCCATTCCAATCCTGAGACCCTTCCTATAGCATGAGATGTGATATCTCAATGCTTATACCAAACCTGAGAGCCTACCTATAACATGAGATGTGATATCCAAGTCCATCCCATTCCAATCCTTAGACCCTTCCTACAGCATGCGATGTGATATCTCAATGATTCTAATACCAAACCAGAGACTCTTCCTATAACATGAGATGGGATATCCAACTCCTTCCCATTCCAATCCTGAGCCGCTTCCGATAGCAGAGATGTGATATCTCAATGCTTATACCAAACCTGAGACCCTTCCTATAACATGAGATGTGATATCCAACTCCTTCCCGTTCCAAACCTGAGACACTAACTATAGCATATGTGATATCCAACTCCTTCCCATTCCAAACATGAGACCCTTCCTATAGCAAGAAAGTAATATCCAACTCCTACCCATTCCAATCCTGAGACCCTTCCTATAGCAAGAGATGTGATATCCAAATCCTTCCCATTCCAATCCTGAGACCCTTCCTATAACATGAGATGTGATATCCAACTCCTTCCCATTCCAATCCTGAGACACTTCCTATAGCATGAGATGTGATATCTCAATGCTTCTAATACCAAACCTGAGACTCTTCCTATAACATGAGATGGGATATCCAACTCCTTCCCATTCCAATCCTGAGACCCTTTTGATAGCAGAGATGTGATATCTCAATGTGATATACCAAACCTGAGACCCTTCCTACGGCATGAGATGTCATATTCAACTCCTTCCCATTCCAATCCTGAGACGCTTCCTATAGCATGAGATTTGATATCCAACTCCTTCCCATTCCAATCCTGAGACCCTTCCTATAGCATGAGATGTGATGTCTCAATGCTTCTAATACCAAACCTGAGATCCTTCCTATAACATGAGATGTGATATCCAACTCCTTCCATTCCAATCCTGAGACCCTTCCTATAGCATGAGATGTGATATCCAACTCCTTCCCATTCCAATCCTGAGACCCTTCCTATAGCATGAGATGTGATATCTCAATGCTTCTAATACCAAACCTGAGATCCTTCCTCTAACATGAAATGTGAGATCCAACTCCTTCCCTTTCCAAACCTAAGAGCCTATCTATAGCATGAGATGTGATATCCAAGTCCTTCACATTCCAACCCTTAGACCCTTCCTACAGCATGCAATATGATATCTCAATGATTCTAATAACAAACCTGAGACCCGTCCTATAACATGAGATGTGATATCCAACTCCTTCCCGTTCCAAACCTGACACCCTTCCTTTAGCATGAGATGTGATATCCAGCTCCTTCCCATTCCAATCCTGAGACACTTCCGATAGCAGAGATGTGATATCTCAATGTTTATACCAAACCTGAGACCCTTCCTATAACATGAGATGTGATATCCAACTCCTTCCCGTTCCAAACCTGACACCCTTCCTTTAGCATGAGATGTGATATCCAGCTCCTTCCCATTCCAATCCTGAGACACTTCCGATAGCATGAGATGTGATATCTCAATGCTTCTAATATCAAAACTGAGACCCTCCCTATAGCATGATATGTGATATCTAAGTCCTTCCCATTCCAATCCTGAGACCCTTCCTATAGCATGAGATGTGATATCTCAATGCTTCTACCAAACCTGAGACCCTTCCTTTAGCATGAGATGTGATATCCAACTCCTTCCCATTCCAATCCTGAAACCCTTCCTATAGCATGAGATGTGATATCTCAATACTTCTAATACCAAACCTGAGATCCTTCCGATAACATGAGATGTGATATCTCAATACTTCTAATACCAAACCTGAGATCCATCCTATAACATGAGATGTGATATCCAACTCCTTCCCTTTCCAAACCTGAGAGCCGTTCTATAGCATGAGATGTGATATCCAGGTCCTTCCCATTCCAATCCTTAACCCTTCCTACAGCATGCAATATGATATCTCAATGATTCTAATAACAAACCTGAGACCCGTCCTATAGCATGAGATATGATATCCAAGTCCTTCCCATTCCAATCCTGAGACCCTTCCTATAACATGAAATGTGATATCCAACTCCTTCCCATTCCAACCTGAGACCCTTCCTATAGCATGAGATGGGATATCCAACTTCTTCCAAATCCAATACTGATACCCTTCCGATAGCATGAGATGTGATATCCCAATGCTTCTACCAAACCTGAGACCCATACTATGGCATGAGATGTGATATCAAACTCCTTCCCATTCCAATCCTGAGACCCTTCCTATAGCTTGAGGTGTGATATCCAACTCCTTCCCATTCCAATTCTGAGACCCTTCTTATACCATGAGACTTGATATCTCAATGCTTCTAATATTAAACCTGAGACCCGTCCTATAACATGAGATGTGATATCCAAATCCTTCCCCTTCCAAACCTTAGACCCTTCCTTTATCATGAGATGTGATATCCAACTCCTTCCCATTCCAATCCTGAGACCCTTCCGATATCATGAGATTTGTTATCTCAATGCTTCTAATATCAAACTTGAGACCCTCCCTATAGCATGAGATGTGACATCCAAGTCCTTCCCATTCCAATCCTGAGACCCTTCCTATAGCATGAGATGTGATATCTCTATGCTTCTAATACCAAACCTGAGACCCTTCCTATAACATGAGATGGGATATCCAACTCCTTCCCATTCCAATCCTGAGACCTTTCCGATAGCAGAGATGTGATATCTCAATGCTTATACCAAACCTGAGAACCTTCCTATGGCCTGAGATGTCATATACAACTCCTTCCCATTCCAATCCTGAGACCCTTCCTTTAGCATGAGATGTGATATCTCAATGCTTATACCAAATCTGAGACCCTTCCCATAGCATGAGATGTGATATCCAATTCCTTCCCATTCCAATCCTGAGACCCTTCCTATAGCATGAGATGTGATATCTCAATGCTTATACCAAACCTGAGAGCCTACCTATAACATGAGATGTGATATCCAAGTCTATCCCATTCCAATCCTTAGACCCTTCCTACAGCATGCGATGTGATATCTCAATAATTCTAATACCAAACCAGAGACTCTTCCTATAACATGAGATGGGATATCCAACTCCTTCCCATTCCAATCCTGAGCCGCTTCCGATAGCAGAGATGTGATATCTCAATGCTTATACCAAACCTGAGACCCTTCCTATAACATGAGATGTGATATCCAACTCCTTCCCGTTCCAAACCTGAGACACTAACTATAGCATATGTGATATCCAACTCCTTCCCATTCCAAACATGAGACCCTTCCTATAGCAAGAAAGTAATATCCAACTCCTACCCATTCCAATCCTGAGACCCTTCCTATAGCAAGAGATGTGATATCCAAATCCTTCCCATTCCAATCCTGAGACCCTTCCTATAACATGAGATGTGATATCCAACTCCTTCCCATTCCAACCTGAGACACTTCCTATAGCATGAGAAGGGATATCCAACTCCTTCCCATTCCAATCCTGAGACCCTTCCGATAGCAGAGATGTGATATCTCAATGCTTATACCAAACCTGAGACCCTTCCTATGGCATGAGATGTGATATCCAACTCCTTGCCATTCAAATCCTGAGACCCTTCCTATGGCATGAGAAGGGATATCCAACTCCTTCCCAATCCAATCCTGAGACCCTTCCGATAGCAGCGACGTGATATCTCAATGCTTCTACCAAACCTGAGACCCTTCCTTTAGCATGAGATGTGATATCCAAATCCTTCACATTCCAATCCTGAGACCCTTCCTATAGCATGAGATGTGATATCTCAATGCTTCTAATACCAAACCTGAGATCCTTCCTATAACATGAGATGTGATATCCAATTCCTTCCCATTCCAAACCTGAGACCCTTCCTATTGGATGAGATGTGATATCCAACTCCTTCCCATTCCAACCTTGAGACCCTTCCTATAGCATGAGATGTGATGTCTCAATGCTTCTAATACCAAACCTGAGATCCTTCCTATAACATGAGATGTGATATCCAACTCCTTCTATTCCAATCCTGAGACCCGTCCTATAGCATGAGATGTGATATCTCAAGGCTTATACCAAACCTGAGACCCTTCCTATAGCATGAGATGTGATATCCAACTGCTTCCCATTCCAATCCTGAGACCCTTCCTATAGCATGCAATATGATATCTCAATGATTCTAATAACAAACCTGAGACCCGTCCTATAGCATGAGATATGATATCCAAGTCCTTCCCATTCCAATCCTGAGACCCTTCCTATAACATGAAATGTGATATCCAACTCCTTCCCATTCCAACCTGAGACCCTTCCTATAGCATGAGATGGGATATCCAACTTCTTCCAAATCCAATACTGATACCCTTCCGATAGCATGAGATGTGATATCCCAATGCTTCTACCAAACCTGAGACCCATACTATGGCATGAGATGTGATATCAAACTCCTTCCCATTCCAATCCTGAGACCCTTCCTATAGCTTGAGGTGTGATATCCAACTCCTTCCCATTCCAATTCTGAGACCCTTCTTATACCATGAGACTTGATATCTCAATGCTTCTAATATTAAACCTGAGACCCGTCCTATAACATGAGATGTGATATCCAAATCCTTCCCCTTCCAAACCTTAGACCCTTCCTTTATCATGAGATGTGATATCCAACTCCTTCCCATTCCAATCCTGAGACCCTTCCGATATCATGAGATTTGTTATCTCAATGCTTCTAATATCAAACTTGAGACCCTCCCTATAGCATGAGATGTGACATCCAAGTCCTTCCCATTCCAATCCTGAGACCCTTCCTATAGCATGAGATGTGATATCTCTATGCTTCTAATACCAAACCTGAGACCCTTCCAATAACATGAGATGGGATATCCAACTCCTTCCCATTCCAATCCTGAGACCTTTCCGATAGCAGAGATGTGATATCTCAATGCTTATACCAAACCTGAGAACCTTCCTATGGCCTGAGATGTCATATACAACTCCTTCCCATTCCAATCCTGAGACCCTTCCTTTAGCATGAGATGTGATATCTCAATGCTTATACCAAATCTGTGACCCTTCCTATAGCATGAGATGTGATATCCAATTCCTTCCCATTCCAATCCTGAGACCCTTCCTATAGCATGAGATGTGATATCTCAATGCTTATACCAAACCTGAGAGCCTACCTATAACATGAGATGTGATATCCAAGTCTATCCCATTCCAATCCTTAGACCCTTCCTACAGCATGCGATGTGATATCTCAATAATTCTAATACCAAACCAGAGACTCTTCCTATAACATGAGATGGGATATCCAACTCCTTCCCATTCCAATCCTGAGCCGCTTCCGATAGCAGAGATGTGATATCTCAATGCTTATACCAAACCTGAGACCCTTCCTATAACATGAGATGTGATATCCAACTCCTTCCCGTTCCAAACCTGAGACACTAACTATAGCATATGTGATATCCAACTCCTTCCCATTCCAAACATGAGACCCTTCCTATAGCAAGAAAGTAATATCCAACTCCTACCCATTCCAATCCTGAGACCCTTCCTATAGCAAGAGATGTGATATCCAAATCCTTCCCATTCCAATCCTGAGACCCTTCCTATAACATGAGATGTGATATCCAACTCCTTCCCATTCCAACCTGAGACACTTCCTATAGCATGAGAAGGGATATCCAACTCCTTCCCAATCCAATCCTGAGACCCTTCCGATAGCAGAGATGTGATATCTCAATGCTTATACCAAACCTGAGACCCTTCCTCTGGCATGAGATGTGATATCCAACTCCTTGCCATTCAAATCCTGAGACCCTTCCTATAGCATGAGAAGGGATATCCAACTCCTTCCCAATCCAATCCTGAGACCCTTCCGATAGCAGCGACGTGATATCTCAATGCTTCTACCAAACCTGAGACCCTTCCTTTAGCATGAGATGTGATATCCAAATCCTTCACATTCCAATCCTGAGACCCTTCCTATAGCATGAGATGTGATATCTCAATGCTTCTAATACCAAACCTGAGATCCTTCCTATAACATGAGATGTGATATCCAATTCCTTCCCATTCCAAACCTGAGACCCTTCCTATTGGATGACATGTGATATCCAACTCCTTCCCATTCCAACCTTGAGACCCTTCCTATAGCATGAGATGTGATGTCTCAATGCTTCTAATACCAAACCTGAGATCCTTCCTATAACATGAGATGTGATATCCAACTCCTTCTATTCCAATCCTGAGACCCGTCCTATAGCATGAGATGTGATATCTCAAGGCTTATACCAAACCTGAGACCCTTCCTATAGCATGAGATGTGATATCCAACTGCTTCCCATTCCAATCCTGAGACCCTTCCTATAGCATGCAATATGATATCTCAATGATTCTAATAACAAACCTGAGACCCGTCCTATAGCATGAGATATGATATCCAAGTCCTTCGCATTCCAATCCTGAGACCCTTCCTATAACATGAAATGTGATATCCAACTCCTTCCCATTCCAACCTGAGACCATTCCTATAACATGAGATGGGATATCCAACTTCTTCCAAATCCAATACTGATACCCTTCCGATAGCATGAGATGTGATATCCCAATGCTTCTACCAAACCTGAGACCCATACTATGGCATGAGATGTGATATCAAACTCCTTCCCATTCCAATCCTGAGACCCTTCCTGTAGCTTGAGGTGTGATATCCAACTCCTTCCCATTCCAATTCTGAGACCCTTCTTATACCATGAGACTTGATATCTCAATGCTTCTAATATTAAACCTGAGACCCGTCCTATAACATGAGATGTGATATCCAAATCCTTCCCCTTCCAAACCTTAGACCCTTCCTTTATCATGAGATGTGATATCCAACTCCTTCCCATTCCAATCCTGAGACCCTTCCGATATCATGAGATTTGTTATCTCAATGCTTCTAATATCAAACTTGAGACCCTCCCTATAGCATGAGATGTGACATCCAAGTCCTTCCCATTCCAATCCTGAGACCCTTCCTATAGCATGAGATGTGATATCTCTACGCTTCTAATACCAAACCTGAGACCCTTCCTATAACATGAGATGGGATATCCAACTCCTTCCCATTCCAATCCTGAGACCTTTCCGATAGCAGAGATGTGATATCTCAATGCTTATACCAAACCTGAGAACCTTCCTATGGCCTGAGATGTCATATACAACTCCTTCCCATTCCAATCCTGAGACCCTTCCTTTAGCATGAGATGTGATATCTCAATGCTTATACCAAATCTGAGACCCTTCCTATAGCATGAGATGTGATATCCAATTCCTTCCCATTCCAATCCTGAGACCCTTCCTATAGCATGAGATGTGATATCTCAATGCTTATACCAAACCTGAGAGCCTACCTATAACATGAGATGTGATATCCAAGTCTATCCCATTCCAATCCTTAGACCCTTCCTACAGCATGCAATGTGATATCTCAATAATTCTAATACCAAACCAGAGACTCTTCCTATAACATGAGATGGGATATCCAACTCCTTCCCATTCCAATCCTGAGCCGCTTCCGATAGCAGAGATGTGATATCTCAATGCTTATACCAAACCTGAGACCCTTCCTATAACATGAGATGTGATATCCAACTCCTTCCCGTTCCAAACCTGAGACACTAACTATAGCATATGTGATATCCAACTCCTTCCCATTCCAAACATGAGACCCTTCCTATAGCAAGAAAGTAATATCCAACTCCTACCCATTCCAATCCTGAGACCCTTCCTATAGCAAGAGATGTGATATCCAAATCCTTCCCATTCCAATCCTGAGACCCTTCCTATAACATGAGATGTGATATCCAACTCCTTCCCATTCCAACCTGAGACACTTCCTATAGCATGAGAAGGGATATCCAACTCCTTCCCAATCCAATCCTGAGACCCTTCCGATAGCAGAGATGTGATATCTCAATGCTTATACCAAACCTGAGTCCCTTCCTATGGCATGAGATGTGATATCCAACTCCTTGCCATTCAAATCCTGAGACCCTTCCTATAGCATGAGAAGGGATATCCAACTCCTTCCCAATCCAATCCTGAGACCCTTCCGATAGCAGCGACGTGATATCTCAATGCTTCTACCAAACCTGAGACCCTTCCTTTAGCATGAGATGTGATATCCAAATCCTTCACATTCCAATCCTGAGACCCTTCCTATAGCATGAGATGTGATATCTCAATGCTTCTAATACCAAACCTGAGATCCTTCCTATAACATGAGATGTGATATCGAATTCCTTCCCATTCCAAACCTGAGACCCTTCCTATTGGATGAGATGTGATATCCAACTCCTTCCCATTCCAACCTTGAGACCCTTCCTATAGCATGAGATGTGATGTCTCAATGCTTCTAATACCAAACCTGAGATCCTTCCTATAACATGAGATGTGATATCCAACTCCTTCCATTCCAATCCTGAGACCCGTCCTATAGCATGAGATGTGATATCTCAAGGCTTATACCAAACCTGAGACCCTTCCTATAGCATGAGATGTGATATCCAACTGCTTCCCATTCCAATCCTGAGACCCTTCCTATAGCATGAGATGTGATATCTCAATGCTTCTAATACCAAACCTGAGATCCTTCCTCTAACATGAAATGTGATATCCAACTCCTTCCCTTTCCAAACCTAAGAGCCTATCTATAGCATGAGATGTGATATCCAAGTCCTTCACATTCCAACCCTTAGACCCTTCCTACAGCATGCAATATGATATCTCAATGATTCTAATAACAAACCTGAGACCCGTCCTATAACATGAGATGGGATATCCAACTCCTTCCCATTCCAATCCTGAGACACTTCCGATAGCAGAGATGTGATATCTCAATGCTTATACCAAACCTGAGACCCTTCCTATAACATGAGATGTGATATCCAAATCCTTCCCGTTCCAAACCTGAGACCCTTCCTTTAGCATGAGATGTGATATCCAGCTCCTTCCCATTCCAATCCTGAGACACTTCCGATAGCATGAGATGTGATATCTCAATGCTTCTAATATCAAAACTGAGACCCTCTCTATAGCATGATATGTGATATCTAAGTCCTTCCCATTCCAATCCTGAGACCCTCCCTATAGCATGAGATGTGATATCCAACTCCTTCCCATTCCAATCCTGAGACCCTTCCTATAGCATGAGATATGATATCTCAATACTTCTAATACCAAACGTGAGATCCTTCCGATAACATGAGATGTGATATCCAAATCCTTCCCCTTCCAAACCTGAGACCCTCCCTTTAGCATGAAATGTGATATCCAACTCCTTCCTATTCCAATCCTGAGACTCTTCTGATAGCATGAGATGTGATATCTCAATGCTTCTAATACCAAACCTGAGATCCTTCCGATAGCATGAGATGTGATATCTCAATGCTTCTAATACCAAACCTGAGATCCTTCCTATAACATGAGATGTGATATCCAAATCCTTCCCCTTCCAAACCTGAGACCCTCCCTTTAGCATGAGATGTGATATCTAACTCCTTCCCATTCCATTCCTGAGACCCTTCTGATAGCATGAGATGTGATATCTCAATGCCTCTAATACCAAACCTGAGATCCTACCTCTAACATGAAATGAGATATCCAACTCTTTCCCCTTCCAAACCTGAGAGCCTTCCTATAGCATGAGATGTGATATCCAAGTCCTTCCCATTCCAATACTGAGACCCTTCCTATAGCTTGAGATGTGATATCCAACTCCTTCCCATTCCAATTCTGAGACCCTTCCTATAGCATGAGATGTGATATCTCAATGCTTATACCAAACCTGAGAGCCTACCTATAACATGAGATGTGATATCCAAGTCCATCCCATTCCAATCCTTAGACCCTTCCTACAGCATGCGATGTGATATCTCAATGATTCTAATACCAAACCAGAGACTCTTCCTATAACATGAGATGGGATATCCAACTCCTTCCCATTCCAATTCTGAGACCCTTCCTATACTATGAGACTTGATATCTCAATGCTTCTAATACCAAACCTGAGACCCGTAATATAACATGAGATGTGATATCCAAATCCTTCCCCTTCCAAACCTTAGACCCTTCCTTTATCATGAGATGTGATATCCAACTCCTTCCCATTCCAATCCTGAGACCCTTCCGATATCATGAGATGTGATATCTCAAAGCTTCTAATATCAAACTTGAGACCCTCCCTATAGCATGAGATGTGATATCCAAGTCCTTCCCATTCCAATCCTGAGACCCTTCCTATAGCATGAGATGTGATATCTCAATGCTTCTAATACCAAACCTGAGACCCTTCCTATAACATGAGATGGGAATATCCAACTCCTTCCCATTCCAATCTTGAGACCCTTCCGATAGCAGAGATGTGATATCTCAATGCTTATACCAAACCTGAGATCCTTCCTATAACATGAGATGTGATATCCAACTCCTTCCCATTCCAATCCTGAGACACTTCCTATAGCATGAGATGTGATATCTCACTGCTTATACCAAACCTGAGACACTTCCCATAGCAGGAGATGTGATATCCAACTCCTTCCCATTCCAATCCTCAGACCCTTCCTATAGCATGAGATGTGATATCTCAATGCTTCTAATGTCAAACTTGAGACCCTACCTATAGAATGAGATGTGATATCCAAGTCCTTCCCATTCCAATCCTGAGACACTTCCTATAGCATGAGATGTGATATCTCAATGCTTCTAATACCAAACTTGAGACTCTTCCTATAACATGAGATGGGATATCCAACTCCTTCCCATTCCAATCCTGAGACCCTTTTGATAGCAGAGATGTGATATCTCAATGTTTA
This sequence comes from Ambystoma mexicanum, assembly GCF_040938575.1. Lineage (NCBI taxonomy): Eukaryota > Metazoa > Chordata > Amphibia > Caudata > Ambystomatidae > Ambystoma > Ambystoma mexicanum. Next base: position 1,553,508,661 of record NC_090935.1, on the reverse strand, counting down.
TACCAAACCTGAGACCCTTCCTACGGCATGAGATGTCATATTCAACTCCTTCCCATTCCAATCCTGAGACCCTTCCTATAGCATGAGATTTGATATCCAACTCCTTCCCATTCCAATCCTGAGACCCTTCCTATAGCATGAGATGTGATGTCTCAATGCTTCTAATACCAAACCTGAGATCCTTCCTATAACATGAGATCTGATATCCAACTCCTTCCATTCCAATCCTGAGACCCTTCCTATAGCATGAGATGTGATATCTCAATGCTTATACCAAACCTGAGACCCTTCCTATAGCATGAGATGTGATATCCAACTCCTTCCCATTCCAATCCTGAGACCCTTCCTATAGCATGAGATGTGATATCTCAATGCTTCTAATACCAAACCTGAGATCCTTCCTCTAACATGAAATGTGAGATCCAACTCCTTCCCTTTCCAAACCTAAGAGCCTATCTATAGCATGAGATGTGATATCCAAGTCCTTCACATTCCAACCCTTAGACCCTTCCTACAGCATGCAATATGATATCTCAATGATTCCAATAACAAACCTGAGACCCGTCCTATAACATGAGTAGGGATATCCAACTCCTTCCCATTCCAATCCTGAGACACTTCCGATAGCAGAGATGTGATATCTCAATGTTTATACCAAACCTGAGACCCTTCCTATAACATGAGATGTGATATCCAACTCCTTCCCGTTCCAAACCTGAGACCCTTCCTTTAGCATGAGATGTGATATCCAGCTCCTTCCCATTCCAATCCTGAGACACTTCCGATAGCATGAGATGTGATATCTCAATGCTTCTACCAAACCTGAGACCCTTCCTTTAGCATGATATGTGATATCCAACTCCTTCCCATTCCAATCCTGAGACCCTTCCTATAGCATGAGATGTGATATCTCAATACTTCTAATACCAAACCTGAGATCCTTCCGATAACATGAGATGTGATATCTCAATACTTCTAATACCAAACCTGAGATCCATCCTATAACATGAGATGTGATATCCAACTCCTTCCCTTTCCAAACCTGAGAGCCGTTCTATAGCATGAGATGTGATAACCAGGTCCTTCCCATTCCAATCCTTAGACCCTTCCTACAGCATGCAATATGATATCTCAATGATTCTAATAACAAACCTGAGACCCGTCCTATAGCATGAGATATGATATCCAAGTCCTTCCCATTCCAATCCTGAGACCCTTCCTATAACACGAAATGTGATATCCAACTCCTTCCCATTCCAACCTGAGACCCTTCCTATAGCATGAGATGGGATATCCAACTTCTTCCAAATCCAATACTGATACCCTTCCGATAGCATGAGATGTGATATCCCAATGCTTCTACCAAACCTGAGACCCATACTATGGCATGAGATGTGATATCAAACTCCTTCCCATTCCAATCCTGAGACCCTTCCTATAGCTTGAGGTGTGATATCCAACTCCTTCCCATTCCAATTCTGAGACCCTTCTTATACCATGAGACTTGATATCTCAATGCTTCTAATATTAAACCTGAGACCCGTCCTATAACATGAGATGTGATATCCAAATCCTTCCCCTTCCAAACCTTAGACCCTTCCTTTATCATGAGATGTGATATCCAACTCCTTCCCATTCCAATCCTGAGACCCTTCCGATATCATGAGATGTGATATCTCAAAGCTTCTAATATCAAACTTGAGACCCTCCCTATAGCATGAGATGTGATATCCAAGTCCTTCCCATTCCAATCCTGAGACCCTTCCTATAGCATGAGATGTGATATCTCAATGCTTCTAATACCAAACCTGAGACCCTTCCTATAACATGAGATGGGAATATCCAACTCCTTCCCATTCCAATCTTGAGACCCTTCCGATAGCAGAGATGTGATATCTCAATGCTTATACCAAACCTGAGATCCTTCCTATAACATGAGATGTGATATCCAAGTCCTTCCCATTCCAATCCTGAGACACTTCCTATAGCATGAGATGTGATATCTCACTGCTTATACCAAACCTGAGACACTTCCCATAGCAGGAGATGTGATATCCAACTCCTTCCCATTCCAATCCTCAGACCCTTCCTATAGCATGAGATGTGATATCTCAATGCTTCTAATGTCAAACTTGAGACCCTACCTATAGAATGAGATGTGATATCCAAGTCCTTCCCATTCCAATCCTGAGACACTTCCTATAGCATGAGATGTGATATCTCAATGCTTCTAATACCAAACTTGAGACTCTTCCTATAACATGAGATGGGATATCCAACTCCTTCCCATTCCAATCCTGAGACCCTTTTGATAGCAGAGATGTGATATCTCAATGTTTATACCAAACCTGAGACCCTTCCTACGGCATGAGATGTCATATTCAACTCCTTCCCATTCCAATCCTGAGACCCTTCCTATAGCATGAGATTTGATATCCAACTCCTTCCCATTCCAATCCTGAGACCCTTCCTATAGCATGAGATGTGATGTCTCAATGCTTCTAATACCAAACCTGAGATCCTTCCTATAACATGAGATCTGATATCCAACTCCTTCCATTCCAATCCTGAGACCCTTCCTATAGCATGAGATGTGATATCTCAATGCTTATACCAAACCTGAGACCCTTCCTATAGCATGAGATGTGATATCCAACTCCTTCCCATTCCAATCCTGAGACCCTTCCTATAGCATGAGATGTGATATCTCAATGCTTCTAATACCAAACCTGAGATCCTTCCTCTAACATGAAATGTGAGATCCAACTCCTTCCCTTTCCAAACCTAAGAGCCTATCTATAGCATGAGATGTGATATCCAAGTCCTTCACATTCCAACCCTTAGACCCTTCCTACAGCATGCAATATGATATCTCAATGATTCCAATAACAAACCTGAGACCCGTCCTATAACATGAGTAGGGATATCCAACTCCTTCCCATTCCAATCCTGAGACACTTCCGATAGCAGAGATGTGATATCTCAATGTTTATACCAAACCTGAGACCCTTCCTATAACATGAGATGTGATATCCAACTCCTTCCCGTTCCAAACCTGAGACCCTTCCTTTAGCATGAGATGTGATATCCAGCTCCTTCCCATTCCAATCCTGAGACACTTCCGATAGCATGAGATGTGATATCTCAATGCTTCTACCAAACCTGAGACCCTTCCTTTAGCATGAGATGTGATATCCAACTCCTTCCCATTCCAATCCTGAGACCCTTCCTATAGCATGAGATGTGATATCTCAATACTTCTAATACCAAACCTGAGATCCTTCCGATAACATGAGATGTGATATCTCAATACTTCTAATACCAAACCTGAGATCCATCCTATAACATGAGATGTGATATCCAACTCCTTCCCTTTCCAAACCTGAGAGCCGTTCTATAGCATGAGATGTGATAACCAGGTCCTTCCCATTCCAATCCTTAGACCCTTCCTACAGCATGCAATATGATATCTCAATGATTCTAATAACAAACCTGAGACCCGTCCTATAGCATGAGATATGATATCCAAGTCCTTCCCATTCCAATCCTGAGACCCTTCCTATAACACGAAATGTGATATCCAACTCCTTCCCATTCCAACCTGAGACCCTTCCTATAGCATGAGATGGGATATCCAACTTCTTCCAAATCCAATACTGATACCCTTCCGATAGCATGAGATGTGATATCCCAATGCTTCTACCAAACCTGAGACCCATACTATGGCATGAGATGTGATATCAAACTCCTTCCCATTCCAATCCTGAGACCCTTCCTATAGCTTGAGGTGTGATATCCAACTCCTTCCCATTCCAATTCTGAGACCCTTCTTATACCATGAGACTTGATATCTCAATGCTTCTAATATTAAACCTGAGACCCGTCCTATAACATGAGATGTGATATCCAAATCCTTCCCCTTCCAAATCTTAGACCCTTCCTTTATCATGACATGTGATATCCAACTCCTTCCCATTCCAATCCTGAGACCCTTCCGATATCATGAGATTTGTTATCTCAATGCTTCTAATATCAAACTTGAGACCCTACCTATAGCATGAGATGTGACATCCAAGTCCTTCCCATTCCAATCCTGAGACCCTTCCTATAGCATGAGATGTGATATCTCTATGCTTCTAATACCAAACCTGAGACCCTTCCTATAACATGAGATGGGATATCCAACTCCTTCCCATTCCAATCCTGAGACCTTTCCGATAGCAGAGATGTGATATCTCAATGCTTATACCAAACCTGAGAACCTTCCTATGGCCTGAGATGTCATATACAACTCCTTCCCATTCCAATCCTGAGACCCTTCCTTTAGCATGAGATGTGATATCTCAATGCTTATACCAAATCTGATACCCTTCCTATAGCATGAGATGTGATATCCAATTCCTTCCCATTCCAATCCTGTGACCCTTCCTATAGCATGAGATGTGATATCTCAATGCTTATAGCAAACCTGAGAGCCTACCTATAACATGAGATGTGATATCCAAGTCCATCCCATTCCAATCCTTAGACCCTTCCTACAGCATGCAATGTGATATCTCAATGATTCTAATACCAAACCAGAGACTCTTCCTATAACATGAGATGGGATATCCAACTCCTTCCCATTCCAATCCTGAGCCGCTTCCGATAGCAGAGATGTGATATCTCAATGCTTATACCAAACCTGAGACCCTTCCTATAACATGAGATGTGATATCCAACTCCTTCCCGTTCCAAACCTGAGACACTAACTATAGCATATGTGATATCCAACTCCTTCCCATTCCAAACATGAGACCCTTCCTATAGCAAGAAAGTAATATCCAACTCCTACCCATTCCAATCCTGAGACCCTTCCTATAGCAAGAGATGTGATATCCAAATCCTTCCCATTCCAATCCTGAGACCCTTCCTATAACATGAGATGTGATATCCAACTCCTTCCCATTCCAACCTGAGACACTTCCTATAGCATGAGAAGGGATATCCAACTCATTCCCAATCCAATCCTGAGACCCTTCCGATAGCAGAGATGTGATATCTCAATGCTTATACCAAACCTGAGACCCTTCCTATGGCATGAGATGTGATATCCAACTCCTTGCCATTCAAATCCTGAGACCCTTCCTATAGCATGAGAAGGGATATCCAACTCCTTCCCAATCCAATCCTGAGACCCTTCCGATACAGCGACGTGATATCTCAATGCTTCTACCAAACCTGAGACCCTTCCTTTAGCATGAGATGTGATATCCAAATCCTTCACATTCCAATCCTGAGACCCTTCCTATAGCATGAGATGTGATATCTCAATGCTTCTAATACCAAACCTGAGATCCTTCCTATAACATGAGATGTGATATCCAATTCCTTCCCATTCCAAACCTGAGACCCTTCCTATTGGATGAGATGTGATATCCAACTCCTTCCCATTCCAACCCTGAGACCCTTCCTATAGCATGAGATGTGATGTCTCAATGCTTCTAATACCAAACCTGAGATCCTTCCTATAACATGAGATGTGATATCCAACTCCTTCCATTCCAATCCTGAGACCCGTCCTATAGCATGAGATGTGATATCTCAATGCTTATACCAAACCTGAGACCCTTCCTATAGCATGAGATGTGATATCCAACTGCTTCCCATTCCAATCCTGAGACCCTTCCTATAGCATGAGATGTGATATCTCAATGCTTCTAATACCAAACCTGAGATCCTTCCTCTAACATGAAATGTGATATCCAACTCCTTCCCTTTCCAAACCTAAGAGCCTATCTATAGCATGAGATGTGATATCCAAGTCCTTCACATTCCAACCCTTAGACCCTTCCTACAGCATGCAATATGATATCTCAGTGATTCTAATAACAAACCTGAGACCCGTCCTATAACATGAGATGGGATATCCAACTCCTTCCCATTCCAATCCTGAGACACTTCCGATAGCAGAGATGTGATATCTCAATGCTTATACCAAACCTGAGACCCTTCCTATAACATGAGATGTGATATCCAAATCCTTCCCGTTCCAAACCTGAGACCCTTCCTTTAGCATGAGATGTGATATCCAGCTCCTTCCCATTCCAATCCTGAGACACTTCCGATAGCATGAGATGTGATATCTCAATGCTTCTAATATCAAAACTGAGACCCTCCCTATAGCATGATATGTGATATCTAAGTCCTTCCCATTCCAATCCCGAGACCCTCCCTATAGCATGAGATGTGATATCCAACTCCTTCCCATTCCAAACCTGAGACCCTTCCTTTAGCATGAGATGTGATATACAACTCCTTCCCATTCCAATCCTGAGACCCTTCCTATAGCATGAGATGTGATATCTCAATACTTCTAATACCAAACCTGAGATCCTTCCGATAACATGAGATGTGATATCTCAATACTTCTAATACCAAACCTGAGATCCATCCTATAACATGAGATGTGATATCCAACTCCTTCCCTTTCCAAACCTGAGAGCCGTTCTATAGCATGAGATGTGATAACCAGGTCCTTCCCATTCCAATCCTTAGACCCTTCCTACAGCATGCAATATGATATCTCAATGATTCTAATAACAAACCTGAGACCCGTCCTATAGCATGAGATATGATATCCAAGTCCTTCCCATTCCAATCCTGAGACCCTTCCTATAACACGAAATGTGATATCCAACTCCTTCCCATTCCAACCTGAGACCCTTCCTATAGCATGAGATGGGATATCCAACTTCTTCCAAATCCAATACTGATACCCTTCCGATAGCATGAGATGTGATATCCCAATGCTTCTACCAAACCTGAGACCCATACTATGGCATGAGATGTGATATCAAACTCCTTCCCATTCCAATCCTGAGACCCTTCCTATAGCTTGAGGTGTGATATCCAACTCCTTCCCATTCCAATTCTGAGACCCTTCTTATAACATGAGACTTGATATCTCAATGCTTCTAATATTAAACCTGAGACCCGTCCTATAACATGAGATGTGATATCCAAATCCTTCCCCTTCCAAACCTTAGACCCTTCCTTTATCATGAGATGTGATATCCAACTCCTTCCCATTCCAATCCTGAGACCCTTCCGATATCATGAGATTTGTTATCTCAATGCTTCTAATATCAAACTTGAGACCCTACCTATAGCATGAGATGTGACATCCAAGTCCTTCCCATTCCAATCCTGAGACCCTTCCTATAGCATGAGATGTGATATCTCTATGCTTCTAATACCAAACCTGAGACCCTTCCTATAACATGAGATGGGATATCCAACTCCTTCCCATTCCAATCCTGAGACCTTTCCGATAGCAGAGATGTGATATCTCAATGCTTATACCAAACCTGAGAACCTTCCTATGGCCTGAGATGTCATATACAACTCCTTCCCATTCCAATCCTGAGACCCTTCCTTTAGCATGAGATGTGATATCTCAATGCTTATACCAAATCTGAGACCCTTCCTATAGCATGAGATGTGATATCCAATTCCTTCCCATTCCAATCCTGTGACCCTTCCTATAGCATGAGATGTGATATCTCAATGCTTATAGCAAACCTGAGAAGCTACCTATAACATGAGATGTGATATCCAAGTCCATCCCATTCCAATCCTTAGACCCTTCCTACAGCATGCTATGTGATATCTCAATGAGTCTAATACCAAACCAGAGACTCTTCCTATAACATGAGATGGGATATCCAACTCCTTCCCATTCCAATCCTGAGCCGCTTCCGATAGCAGAGATGTGATATCTCAATGCTTATACCAAACCTGAGACCCTTCCTATAACATGAGATGTGATATCCAACTCCTTCCCGTTCCAAACCTGAGACACTAACTATAGCATATGTGATATCCAACTCCTTCCCATTCCAAACATGAGACCCTTCCTATAGCAAGAAAGTAATATCCAACTCCTACCCATTCTAATCCTGAGACCCTTCCTATAGCAAGAGATGTGATATCCAAATCCTTCCCATTCCAATCCTGAGACCCTTCCTATAACATGAGATGTGATATCCAACTCCTTCCCATTCCAACCTGAGACACTTCCTATAGCATGAGAAGGGATATCCAACTCCTTCCCAATCCAATCCTGAGACCCTTCCGATAGCAGAGATGTGATATCTCAATGCTTATACCAAACCTGAGACCCTTCCTATGGCATGAGATGTGATATCCAACTCCTTGCCATTCAAATCCTGAGACCCTTCCTATAGCATGAGAAGGGATATCCAACTCCTTCCCAATCCAATCCTGAGACCCTTCCGATAGCAGCGACGTGATATCTCAATGCTTCTACCAAACCTGAGACCCTTCCTTTAGCATGAGATGTGATATCCAAATCCTTCACATTCCAATCCTGAGACCCTTCCTATAGCATGAGATGTGATATCTCAATGCTTCTAATACCAAACCTGAGATCCTTCCTATAACATGAGATGTGATATCCAATTCCTTCCCATTCCAAACCTGAGACCCTTCCTATTGGATGAGATGTGATATCCAACTCCTTCCCATTCCAACCCTGAGACCCTTCCTTTAGCATGAGATGTGATATCTCAATGCTTATACCAAATCTGTGACCCTTCCTATAGCATGAGATGTGATATCCAATTCCTTCCCATTCCAATCCTGAGACCCTTCCTATAGCATGAGATGTGATATCTCAATGCTTATACCAAACCTGAGAGCCTACCTATAACATGAGATGTGATATCCAAGTCTATCCCATTCCAATCCTTAGACCCTTCCTACAGCATGCGATGTGATATCTCAATAATTCTAATACCAAACCAGAGACTCTTCCTATAACATGAGATGGGATATCCAACTCCTTCCCATTCCAATCCTGAGCCGCTTCCGATAGCAGAGATGTGATATCTCAATGCTTATACCAAACCTGAGACCCTTCCTATAACATGAGATGTGATATCCAACTCCTTCCCGTTCCAAACCTGAGACACTAACTATAGCATATGTGATATCCAACTCCTTCCCATTCCAAACATGAGACCCTTCCTATAGCAAGAAAGTAATATCCAACTCCTACCCATTCCAATCCTGAGACCCTTCCTATAGCAAGAGATGTGATATCCAAATCCTTCCCATTCCAATCCTGAGACCCTTCCTATAACATGAGATGTGATATCCAACTCCTTCCCATTCCAACCTGAGACACTTCCTATAGCATGAGAAGGGATATCCAACTCCTTCCCAATCCAATCCTGAGACACTTCCGATAGCAGAGATGTGATATCTCAATGCTTATACCAAACCTGAGACCCTTCCTATGGCATGAGATGTGATATCCAACTCCTTGCCATTCAAATCCTGAGACCCTTCCTATAGCATGAGAAGGGATATCCAACTCCTTCCCAATCCAATCCTGAGACCCTTCCGATAGCAGCGACGTGATATCTCAATGCTTCTACCAAACCTGAGACCCTTCCTTTAGCATGAGATGTGATATCCAAATCCTTCACATTCCAATCCTGAGACCCTTCCTATAGCATGAGATGTGATATCTCAATGCTTCTAATACCAAACCTGAGATCCTTCCTATAACATGAGATGTGATATCCAATTCCTTCCCATTCCAAACCTGAGACCCTTCCTATTGGATGACATGTGATATCCAACTCCTTCCCATTCCAACCTTGAGACCCTTCCTATAGCATGAGATGTGATGTCTCAATGCTTCTAATACCAAACCTGAGATCCTTCCTATAACATGAGATGTGATATCCAACTCCTTCTATTCCAATCCTGAGACCCGTCCTATAGCATGAGATGTGATATCTCAAGGCTTATACCAAACCTGAGACCCTTCCTATAGCATGAGATGTGATATCCAACTGCTTCCCATTCCAATCCTGAGACCCTTCCTATAGCATGCAATATGATATCTCAATGATTCTAATAACAAACCTGAGACCCGTCCTATAGCATGAGATATGATATCCAAGTCCTTCGCATTCCAATCCTGAGACCCTTCCTATAACATGAAATGTGATATCCAACTCCTTCCCATTCCAACCTGAGACCATTCCTATAACATGAGATGGGATATCCAACTTCTTCCAAATCCAATACTGATACCCTTCCGATAGCATGAGATGTGATATCCCAATGCTTCTACTAAACCTGAGACCCATACTATGGCATGAGATGTGATATCAAACTCCTTCCCATTCCAATCCTGAGACCCTTCCTGTAGCTTGAGGTGTGATATCCAACTCCTTCCCATTCCAATTCTGAGACCCTTCTTATACCATGAGACTTGATATCTCAATGCTTCTAATATTAAACCTGAGACCCGTCCTATAACATGAGATGTGATATCCAAATCCTTCCCCTTCCAAACCTTAGACCCTTCCTTTATCATGAGATGTGATATCCAACTCCTTCCCATTCCAATCCTGAGACCCTTCCGATATCATGAGATTTGTTATCTCAATGCTTCTAATATCAAACTTGAGACCCTCCCTATAGCATGAGATGTGACATCCAAGTCCTTCCCATTCCAATCCTGAGACCCTTCCTATAGCATGAGATGTGATATCTCTATGCTTCTAATACCAAACCTGAGACCCTTCCTATAACATGAGATGGGATATCCAACTCCTTCCCATTCCAATCCTGAGACCTTTCCGATAGCAGAGATGTGATATCTCAATGCTTATACCAAACCTGAGAACCTTCCTATGGC